>NC_067487.1:30618749-30958065 GCF_947179515.1 Apodemus sylvaticus
GCAGCCTCAGCAACCTGTTGACTGAACTTGGACAACTTGTGATCGCCTACTTAACAATTTTAAAGCACTGGTTCAGCTTTTCTTGTCAGGAAGGTCCTCAATTACGAGGAATAGGCTCAGGCAGTGCGGGACTGAAGTCACCAATTAAAAATGATGCAGTAATTGGTGGCTGTCTTAGTCAGGGTTTCTATTCCTGCACAAACATCATGACCATGAAGCAAGTTGGGGAGGAAAGGGTTTATTCAGCTTACACTTCCACATTGCTGTTCATCACCAAAGGAAGTCAGGACTGGAACTCAAGCAGGCCAGGAAGCAGGAGTTGATGCAGAGGCCATGGAGGGATGTTACTTACTGGCTTGCTTCCCCTGGCTTGCTCAGCCTGCTCTCTTATAGAACCCAAGAATACCAGCACAGGGATGGTACCCTTGATCACTAATTGAGAAAATGCCCAACAGCTGGATCTCATGGAGGCACTTCCCCAACTAAAACTCCTTTCTCTGTGATAACTCCAGCCTGTGTCAAGTTGACACACAAAACCAGCCAGTACAGTGGCTGACCCCAGACTGCAGAAATTCCTTCTGGAGATGACTCGTCGGTAGGATTCCTGGTAAGTCTGTTGGTCCTGCTCAGAAGGGCCAGCTGAGAACATTAGCCCATTTCCCAGACTGTGCAGTAAGACCTTTGACCTGCTAGGGTTCATCCTTTGTGATGTTGGCTTGATCTGGCTGCCATATTGAGATGAGAGTGTGGGTCAGGTGACTTCATGCAGAGACTGACCTCACACGTTATCTGGCCTTCATCGGTTCTGCTCACACTCCATTCTCCTGTGGGGTGGCTGGGTAGACCACGAAATGCTCCTCAAGCTGTCTCAGAAGAGCTCCATCTTCAGAATGCAGCAAGGAATTGCAACACCCACAGCTCAGCCTCAGGGCGTCTCTCCAGAGGTGGCATCATGGGTCTTTCCGACTCCCCCAGCACTGCCAGTTGAGCCTCTTTTCCTTTACTCAGCCTCCGAGCCATCTCTCTGAGAAGGCCCCTGAGGGTAGGCCTTCCCGGCAAGGGGTGGCAGGTGGGAACATTAAGAGATTGAAATTTAAGTCTCTCCAGTTTGCTGCTTGTCAGCAACTCTGATCGCACGCTTGGCTGGGGCGGGAGCTGAAACCAAAGACTCGAAGAAGGTTTTAGGTTAGCCGTGCACTGCAGTTCCAGGTGTGTTTATCGGTGCATTGCAGGTCCAGGTGTTAGGTTATCTCTAAGTGGCAGGAACAGATTGTAGGCTCTCAGTGCTTTACAGTTCTGCTGGGCTGGCTTCATTGCTCCTGGGAGTAGAGAGAGTGGGTGAACTGCCCCAGTCTTTATCCTCCGGAGCCCTGATTCTCCAGGGCAGTGGTTCCCGGGCCTGGAAATAGCACTTAGAATAACCCCAGTCTGGAGATGCACCAGTCCCTTGTCAGCACTTATTAAAATTAGAAGCAGCCCTGAGCTAGCAATCAAGACAGAGTGACTTCATTGAATTGTTACTTTATCTGGATCTCTTCATTTCCAGTCACGTCTTTAATCCCTGCAACACCCGGGGAGGAAGGGTTTATAATTTTGAAGATGTTCACTTGCTTCTTTGTCTTCTGGTGGAACTGACTGTACCTTTTAGTGTCAGCAATGATGTGTTAACTAGATCACTGGTGCCCAGAGACCGTAATAGTAGGCGCATAGTAGCTTAGTTTTCAAGGGTTAGCTCGACTAGCGAATGAGAACATGAAACTTAGAGGAATGAGCTATTCACTAAGTCTAGGATAGACGCCTGTTTCCATCTTGCCCAGAGCAAAGAGGATAGCACTGTGGCTCCTTCTGGAAGTGCTTGCCTGCATCGCCTCTGTCCCAAGTTTCCTAGCTTGCCCTGTAGGCTCAGAACCAAGCAGAGCTGTCCTAAGCTCCTTCTCCTCAACGAGGCCTTCGCCTGGAGAAGTTCAGCACCAGTTCAGTAATTGCTGTCATGGGGTTGGGCAGGTAGCTCAGTCTGCAAAGTGCACCCTGGATCGTCACCACCCACATCAAAAGCCAGTGCCGTGGTAGCGTGTGTCTGTAACCCCAGGCATGCTGGGAGCAGACAGGCATATCGCTAGAACTCATCAACCGGCCAGCCACGCCAAGTCAATGAGCCCCTTCTTCAAAAGGTGGAGGGGCTAGAGAAATGGCTCAGGGATTAAGCCACTGCAGTTCCAGAGGACCCGAGTTTGCCTCTCCATACCCAGGTCAGGTTATTCACAGCTGTCTATGCCTACAGTTTCACGGGATCTAGTGCTCTCTTCTGAGCTTCGTGGTTACACACGCTAACATATGTGCCTACCAACATGTACAAAAAGGTAATGTGAAAAGAGATCAAGGAAGACACGTCATGCCAGGCGTGGTGGTGTACGCCTTCTAATCCCAGCACTTACAACGCACAGACAGGAGGATCTCTGAGTTCACGGCTAGCCTGTTTCACAGAGTGAGTTTCAGGACACCCAGGACTACACAGAGAAACCCTGTCTTGAGGGTGGGGGGCAGGATAACACTCCATGCCAACCTCTTAGCTCCATAGTCATGCAGGCATATGTGCATGTGTACCTACAAGCCCACATGCACATAGACACACAGACACCCACCCCCACCCTACATACTGGCCAGGGGATATCACTGAAAGAATGACATTGTCACCTGCAACATCTGTCACCTGCTTTGTGGCTCACCAACTTGATGTAACCATCCAGGTGCACCCGGTTTGCTCAGGGTAAAAGGTCATTCTAAGCAACCAGCCATTGGAAACAGGGAAAAGTTGTCTTACCCTTTCCATAACAATGTCATTGTTTGCTAAGAGACCCCAGGGACTGACCTTTGGGGTCACTTGGACCACTTTGCCTTCTTGAGCCCCGTTATATCAAATCCCACTTTACGTTTCCAGTTATGGCTTCCCTGTCCTATGGAATCGTTCCTGCTCTGGTTGGAGCGCTCCCACCGACAGCACCAGAAACCTCACTCATCCTCCCCCTCCCCCGGGGCTCCCTCAGCTCACCCATGCACCCCGAATCCTGATCCTCTACCTCCTCTGCACAGAACCTTTAGATCACCCTCATGCCAATCAAACAAGGGTGAGCAGTTGAGATCTTTGAAACATTCACCGAGGTGCAGGGATGCTCAGCTCGCAAACTAAGGCCATCCATTCCTTGTGCCCACGAAACCCACATTCTAGTGGGGAAGACAGGCAGCAAATACAGGATCTCCTAAGGAGGGATGCTGGGATGTGACCAGAGCAGGGTGAAGAGCGTGATGGTAAGGGGTGACATTGGTGGTAGCATGCTTGGGAAGGCCTGCTTGGGTGACAGGGAGCTAGCTCTGTATGGCCCGAAGTTCAGATAGTTTTTTTTTTTTTTTGATATAGAATAGAGTTTATTCAGAGTAGGGGATGGGAGTTAGTGGTAGAAAGAGGTAGAGAGAGAGAATAAAGAGAGTGGAGGCCGGCCATGACCACGTGGAGGGGGGAAGAGCCCCAGGGGCAGAGAGGTGAGAGAGTGTGGGAGAGCGGAGAGCAAAGAGCAGATAGTTTCTGATAAAGGGGACAGCAGGCATGAAGGCCCCATGGCGGGAACTGTTTCATTGCCTTCAAGAAAGGACAACACGCCAGGCATGTTAATACACACCTAGAACTCCAGCTCTCGGGAGGTGAGTTTGAGGCCAACCTAGGCTATATAACAAATTCAAAATGAGCCTGAGCCATCTTACCTAATAAGTACGTGAAGTAAGAAGCAGAGACGTCACCCTTCCAGTTCATTCCTAGCTGCAAGGGGATGCTGGGCTCCCCGCAGCCAGCGCCGTACATCAGCATCGTGATGACCCCCTCCGTGATGGTTGGGGTACCCTAGTGCCTACAAGCTTCGTGGGGGTGGTCCTCAGCCCACATCTGTCATCAAGTAGTAGTTAAGATGATGCTTACCTGAAGCAGGCTGCTGAGGAGGCGGCAGCCGCAGCACAGCCGAGGGCTCCGCTCCTCCCTCCCCAGCAACACCATTCAGACGGACTCACTGCTCCCCACACACCCCATGCCTCTCTTCCTCTGATGCATCCCCCCCCCCAGAACAGACCTCTCTAGCTTGCTTTCTTATCAAAACACCACCCCTTCTTCGAAGCCCATTCCAAATTTTCTTTACGTCACGTAGCACAGTTCAAACGTGGCAGAGAAGGACGTTTCCTGTGTCAGGAGACAATGGCGGAGGGGAAGTTGCCACCAACTTCCAATCTTGCTTCCAATCTTCACTCCCTGGATTGCCGGGACTGGGACTATTGCTTTGCCAAGAGAAGCTGCAAATTGAGTGTCTTACATAGAAAGTCCTTATTTCTTGGTGCTAACCTGTGACTCTACCTTCCACCTGCCACCCCTGTGAACACCAATGGGAGAGCTCTGACTTACATAGGGGTTAGCCTGGGCTCTCTTGAGAGAATGGAGCAGATTCATTGTGAAATCCGTACAAGTGCTTTTTCATAAGCGGAGGGTGTTTGCATCTTGTCTTTCATCCCCCAGCCTCAGTGTCTCACGGCCCTGCTTCCACTTGAGTGGGAGCGGCAGGGCTCCTGTTATCAGCGCATGCCCACGTGCCGGCTTCGTGTAGCATCAGCACCCCTGGAGCTGGCCTTGAACTCTGTATCCCAGGCTTTTTTTCATTTTCCTCGAGGAGTGGTTTAAATGGAGGCTGCAGTTTTTCTCTAAGTATAATTGGCTTTAAATTTTAGGTTTAATGATGATGATGATGTTGGACTTAATGCTGCCTCTCAGCCTCAGCCTGCAGTCCTTGGCAACCGGCAACTCATTGATCCCGACGCTCTCCTTAGGAGGGGACAGCTGCTGGGACCCAAGACCATCCTGCCCCACGCTAGGTTGGAACCGCTGGGCCAGATACCTCCCTTAGCCCTGGACTACTAGGCGAGGAGGTGAAGGAACTCTTCTGTGCCCTGAGCTGGTTGGGTATTTGGGGTTTGAGGTCGCCTTCCTCCTCTCTTTCTCTACCTCTGGGTTTCCCACAGCTCATTAGGAATTCCACGGGAAGCTGAGCAGAGGATCTACAAATTCCACGATGTGCTTTCTGGGCAGAAGATTTAATTGGGAGAGGGTATTAACTTAATTGGCTATCATCAGGCTTCTGGCTGTTTTCTGTATTTTAAGGAACTTTTGCTCATTTTCTCTTCCTATGACCAGCAGAGCATGCCTTTAAGAGATTAAATCTCCTTCTTCAGACTCTCTGAGCGCAAAGAGCTCTGGGTTTGAAGTCCGAGCCTGGATTCTGATTGCGCTCTTTCTGGAACGATCTGAAATTCACTCACCTTTCCACACTCCCTTTCCTCGCCGGGTAGAGGACTAGGTTAAGCTACATGACCACAAAAAACCCCTCCCAGTGTTCTCTGTGGGTGACTTAAATGTCTCCATGAAATGACACTAAACCCTCTGAGAACATTTGGCAGGTCTCAGACGTCAAATTACCAGTCTTCCATATGTGATACAACAGAGCAGCCGAGGCTTGGACGAGCAAGGGCTTGTTCAGCGAAAACGCAGCCTTTATGTTATAAAAAGCACAGCAAAGGATGTGGATGTTGTGTGATGTGGGGTATCTTGCTGAAAATTACAGGCAGCAGAAGCAACGACAGGGCGGCGGTGCACTGGCTAACGGGGCCGCCTGTTGCTGGCTTTCCAAGCATGCCTTCAGACAAACCACAAGCGTTCAGAACTTCAGGGCTGGTTCCTTACGGAAGACGAGCAGTTTCTCATTGGTTTAAGTTCCTGACTACCTTTGGTTCCTCGGTGCTTCTGGATGCTTTTTTTGTTTTGCTTTGTTTTCACTGTAGATAGGGGTAAATTATAACATGAGAAGAGTGAATGAATGGCTATCAAAACAGAGACAGTGAAGATGTATCTGGGCTTGGATGTCTGTGTTGGCCACGGTGACCAGCACTCAGAGGGAACAGGAATTATAGAGTTTGAAATCACCCTACGAGATAGTCTATTCATTTTATGCAAATGTGGCTTCGGGATAGAGCTCCTCATTGCTTCTTTCCTGAAGACCCCAGGCAGACTTCACTATAAGGTCTCATTCGTGGATTTGCAGTTTGTTTGCTTGTTACCCTCTAGGCAGCGTGTGGTACATTTTCTGTGGGTAAATGAGCAACAACAGATGCTGGCAAAGTTGGTTCTAAACATTCATCAGAAGGGTGGGATGGAGCGTAGTGTCGGGTTCATCAGGACAGCAAACTACGGATCGCTTTTTCCAGAAACTCTGCCCAGCTCTCTATGAGATACAATCTCAACTCCTGAATGGCAGATATCTGTAGCTAGAGGAGGTGGCTTGCCTGTGACGGGTGGACTTAGGGTGGGGGCGTGTTGGGCCTGCAACCTGAAATAGAGGTTTTGTGTTTACTACCTGTGAGAGTTAAAATTGATTATAGATAACTGTCCCATGGGGACACAGGGTCTGAAAAGAAAGGTCTAGGTCATAGTTATAGAAGACCATATGTATGTATGTATGTGTGTATACATGTATATGCATAGGTATGTGTATATATATATATGTATGTATGTATATATATTTGTGTATATATATATATTTATTTATTTATTTATTTCAGAATCTCGTGACACCCAGGCTGGTATCCGATTTACTTTATGACTAGGATAACCTTGGCTTTCTAATCCTACTGCTTCTACCTTCTTTTTGTTTGTTTGTTTGTTTTGTTTTTCCAGACATGGTTTCTCTGTTTAGCCCTGGCTGTCCTGGAACTCACTCTGTAGACCAGGGGCTGGCCTTGAACTCAGAAATCTGCCTGCCTCTGCCTCCCAAGTGCTAGGATTAAAGGCGTGCACCACCACTGCCCGGTCTGCTTCTACCTTCTAAGTGCTAGGATTACAGGTATGTATAACCATACCTAATTTATGCAGCTTATGGGAACTGAACTTAGTACATGCTAGGCAAATACTCTACAAAGCTCCACATTCCCAATCCTTCAGACATCTCAAGAAGGGTGGTCATGAGGTAGAAGGGCAGAAACTGTTTTTATAGAGGCTGGATTTGGGTAAAGCATCACATGTCTGATACTCCTGGGGTTTGCCAGCGTGTAGCCTGTGGTGTAAATTTAACTCTGTTCTAAGAGACCCCTGGGAAATGAAGTCGAGTGAAGATGAAGCTAAAAGTATTTAAGGAATTTTCTGAAGGTCAATTTTACCTCGTAAGAAAGAATCCAAGGCCGCCTCTCTCTGAAAGGACCATTTCCAGAGTGTTTATCAGTATCTCTCCAGCACCTGTCAGTGAAAGTTGCCACTCAGGGATGTTGAAACTGAAGGAAGGGGTAGGGAGTTTGGAAGCTCTCATATCAGTGTTGGCCAGCCTTTCCCTTGAGTTCATGTAGATCCTGTGGCCGCTGCGAAGGTGTTGGTGTGATTAACCCTGGGAGGCACTCTCCCACAGAGCAGCTCTGGATAGTTACAGAAGGATGTAGCAGATGGGGACTGTGTCCGTAGGGACAGAGACTGCACATCAGAAGGTTGAGCTGAGCAGTGTTGACATGCAAGGATGACAGTGTCGCTCACAGGGATGGCCTGGAGAATGCTGTGCGGACTTAGCATCTACAGTGTTGCTGGGCACCACAACTGGGTACCTGTGCTGGTTCATACAAATCTCCCTCCCACCTGGAGCCTGGGGGATGGGCAAGAGAAAGACAGGCTTGCCCTGGAGCCTTGAGTAGTCTCATCAAGCAAATCCAAAGAAAGAAGCAAAATCAAAACACCGCTACATACACTTTAGCATTTTCCTTCTAAGATCACATTCTTTATTAAGAGGAGTATGTGCGAGTATGTGCGTGTGTGTGTGTGTGTGTGTGTGTGTGTAGGTGAGCATGCCTTAAAGTATGTATGGAGATCCGAGGACATCTTGCAGGAACCTACCTGCCACCAGGTAGGTTCTGGGATGGAACGCATGTTGTTAGGCGGTGTGGTGAGCCATCTTACCAGCCCACATCTTATTTCCATTCTCACTCACAGTGGAGCAGACTGGTAGGTTACAGTGTATGGAGATTATACATGGCTAGAGGTATCCAGGGCCCAAGATAGCTTAGTAGCTGCAGCGGCACTCTCAAATTCCTCCCCACGAGAGGAAGGAAGTCTTATGGTATAAAAAAGAACAACTAGGGTGGTTTTATGATCGGCTCCAGCCAGAATTCTGCTGATGGCCCTCGGGTGCAGCAGCACCAACCATGACCATTTTCCTGTCCCACTGGCCAGCTGTCCTGAGTAATCATTTTCCTGAGGGCCCGAGGTCAGGGGGAGGGGTCATCCGGGACTGCTAGCCTGGCCTTAGACCCTGTGAGATGCTCTGGTTTCTAGGGGCGGAATTAGTTCTTGTTTTTATTGTGCTGTTAATTCTAGCTTCTGCCTGTCTCCTTAATTCATTCCACATGTCAGGACCTCTCTGCTCTGGCCAGGAGCCATCTGTTTGTCCTTTGCTTCCCGGTGTCCACAGCTCCATGGGAGACCTCTTAAAACCCTTAGGTGCCACAGTCAGGGTGGCCTCTCCTCCTTTCAACCTTCTGACTTCTAAACTTCCTGGCCCTTCACTGCCTGATGCTTCGTAGCTTCTATGAGCCTGACACTTAGCACAGGCTCAACAAACTATTCAGTCTATGAAGAATGGTTCAGTATATCTTGGAAGGCTGCCCATCAGAGGCCATGGCAGCAGCCAACATTAGAAAGAGCAGACTTGAAATCGTCCCAGCATAGAGACACACGGTTAGGTCCTTTAGCCCAGGGAGGTGTATGCTATAGGCTCCCAGAATGGATCTTAACCATCACTTAGCACTGGGGAGGCTCAAGTCACTTTTGATAGACTTGTAGTGTCTCCATAAGCTCCAGGGCTAAGAAAGGAGAGATGTGGACCTTGGAAGATTTTACTCTCACACTCGGGCCCTGGACAGTTCCTGTCCATTCTAAGCCCAAAGTCACGTGTTGCATTCAAGTGGGAAAACTCTAATTTGGAGTTTTCCAGAATGTTCTTTCCCCTCCGATGCTCCTCTTTCCTTCCTGCCTTCTTCCTCCAGCTTGACCTGCTGTTGTCAGTCTTGAGGTAGAACAGCAGAGATGGTGCATACGTGGGTCCCTTTCAGGGTCTCACCATGCCCTCCCAAGGCCTGGACAGTGCATGGCCTCTACCTTAAAAGCCCAAAGATAGAGTGAGAAAATGTCAGGGAAAAAAAGAAGTGTTGCTGCTCCTGCCGCCCCACATCCCATCATTCCTGGTCTCACTCCTTCCTCCTCTTCCTCCTCCTCCTGCTCCTCTTCCACGTCATCCCCAACAGGTGCTCACCCATGATGAGCCATTAGCTTCGCCCGGATTTTAACCCTATTAGCAACACTCTAGGAACCCACACAGCAAACGCCCCCACGCCAGCAGTCAGCAGCGGCGCCCACCTCCCTTTGTCTGCACCCACGCGCTCCCCCACCTCTGTGCTCTTCTGCCTTTGCCGCTGTTGTTATTTCTAGATGCCTGGGAGGGAACAGCGTGAGACAGCTGCTGCAGAATGACAGTGTACCGTGACCACCCTCGGCTCCACCGCAGCGCGGGGCAGCTGACGTCACACACACGCAGTCTCCGAAGAGGAGGCCCGGGGCGGAGCGGAAGCTTCCTGGTGGGACGTGACAAAGATCTGCTCTTTATGCCTTCTTCTTCTAAAACTTTACCCCAGCCTGATTTGCCGACCCTCTTGTCAGAGTTAGAATTCTATGAAAAATAAGTAGGTGGTTCTCAGCAGAGAGTGTGAGGGCCGCAAGTATAGCTCCGTGGGGTAGCGTGTGCTTACCACGTGGGAGGCGCCACCAGAAAGTGGGGGAGGGGGTGGGCAGGTATGATTTTAGAATTCCTCGCTGTGTTTTCACTGAGGGAATGCTAACTGGTTGAGTTTGGTGAAGGCAGGGGCTTTGTAACTGTTGCTCATCCCAAGGCTTGAAAGGAAAATATTTTCTTAATATTTGTATTTTTAATTATGTATCTCCGTGTCTGTTCACGGACACGTAAACCTGAGCCCGATACCTGTGGAGGCCAGAAGAGACCGTTGGGTATCTTGAAACTGAAGAGACAGGTAAAGTCGTAAGGCACCTGATGTGGATACTCCGGAAGGAATTTGTCCTCAGTAAGAAGAATTGATATTCTTAACCACTGAGCCATCCCTCCAGCCCCTAAAGGATTTTATAAAAAGTAAATGGTTTGTGAGAGAGCCGCCCACAGCATCTCAGGATTCCACACCTGAAGAGCCTGTCTCTCGTGGGGCCTGAGCACATGCCATACTAGATGAATCAGTACAGGAGGAAAGGGATGCCGGCTCCTCTTTAGAGAAATCAGATAGTAATGGGGAAAATGTCGCCCCTAGTGGATAAAGAACGATGTGGTTGGTGGCTCTAGTGTTGAACTCCGGCACAGTTGCCTGACAGTGCGCTCAGGTGATGTGCACGCTGAGGGCCGGGTGCCTGAGATCAGTCCTGGGCATGCTTCAAGAGACAAGTCTATCTGGGCAGAGCGAGTCGAGGCAGAAGACAAACACCGTGGACAGTAAACATCAGGTGAGGGTGGGCGTGCCTAGGGTTGTTGGGAAGATATTTAGGAGAAAGTGAGGTGTGGGGCAGATGTGGTACTGCTTGGACCTGCGTAGTGTGAGCACACCCCAAAGAAGGCTTCCTACTGTGCTCTGTCCACATGCATCCTAAGCACTTAGCGCTAAGTAGCCACGGCATAGGCTGTCTGAGTGAATGGCAGAGTAGAAGAGAGAGACAGAAGTCCAGAAGTGGACTGGAGAGCAGCAGGGTTTTTTGGGGAGGGAGGGCTGAACTGATCTATGGGGTAGCATGCGTGGTGATGGGGTGAGGTTGGGGATGGGTAGCAGAAAGGTGGGGTGGAGCGGTAAAAGCCTTAAATGAGCGGATGCAAGGCTCAGATGCGGAGTCGCAGGTTCTTTGTTGTTGTTGGGTTTTTTTTTTTTTTTTGGTTTTTTTTGTTTTTTTTTGTTTTTTTTTTCCCGAGACACGGTTTCTCTGTGTAGCCCTGGCTGTCCTGGAACTCACTCTGTAGACCAGGCTGGCCTCGAACTCAGAAATCCGCCTGCCTCTGCCTCCCAAGTGCTAGGATTACAGGCGTGTGCCACCACGCCCAGCCGGTCCCGCAGGTTCTTAATTTAGGAGAGAGCATGCGAACACAAGGAAGAGCCGCTGAGACAGGGAAAATGGCCACAGCAGCAGTGGTTCAGCTCTGATTATGGGCTCTACGACTGGTGATGGATGAATGCACCACACTTTTCCTTGTGGCGTGTTAGCAGTGTGAACAGAGAAGCGTGAGCGATCCGAGAGATGTTCCGTGCCGGGTAGAGTTTGTAGCAGAAGAAAACACAGGTGATGGCGAGACTCGTACAAAGGCCTCTCTGAACGTCCAGGTTTTGGGGCTATCGTGGGCGTGTTCATTAGCATTGATGACTGAACAGCCTTCCTAAAGGTGACTGGAAACAGTTGGCTGAAGTTTGGGTGTGGAGCCTTAGAGGGAGGCTGGAGCCCTGAACTGTGCCGGTCTGTTCACCCACACATTGAGATAATGTGAATCAGCTACAGGGGTGTGCAGTCGGAAGCTCTGCGAGAGCCGAAGGCCAAGTTTATAGACAGATTTACCACGGGAGGCTTTCAGGAAGCCGATGATGCACTCGCCTTCATCTGATGTGGTCCAAAGAAGCCCAAGTTAAGGGGTCAAGTGTAGGAGCTAAGTGATGTCCTGAAAAGTTCCTGACTTGGACTTTCTGGGAGGCTAGACTTCGGGATTGGTGGGCACCTAGTGGGATTCTGTGTACACTGGCCAGAACGTCTAGTTCTCCGCCGTACCTATCTCATGCTTGCTTAAACGACCTAAAGGAAATCCCACTGAATATGAATTTGGCGATTCGAGCCTTCAGGCTCTGTGCGTAGCATCTTACTTCCCTACAAGTGGCTAGATTAGCAATCTTCAGGTTCCTGGCAGTAACTAAGATGTTAGGTTAGCTGTTCCAAAGCACCACAGCTCATTCCTGTCCAGAGCTAGCAGCTTTTTTTTGGGCGATGGGGGTAGGGTGGGAGTGGGGGTAGGGTGGGGTTTCTACTGTCCAACCTATTAACTTAAACTTGTTTTCTGTACAATGTACTGACTTTACATTGAAAAGTCAGGAGCTGAGTACCAGGACTAGACTGATACTTTGTAAAGACCAAATGGATTTGGTGAGCATGAGACAGAGGAGAAAACTGTGCTCCTTTGGGAGTGTTGAACTGAGATCATCAGCTAAAGGCTGTAATCTGAGTATGGTCAGACTGGGCACACACAATTGCCACACCCAGCCATGGGAAACATCCCTGAACAACATCTCAATTCGTTATGTAGAGTCTATGAAGCCCAGGCAGAGGCTCAGCTGTTGAGAGCATGATTCTTGCCAAGGCGTCTACACCCACCATGGCGGCTCATAACGGTGTGTCACTTCATCCCTAAGGTATGACGGTCTCCTCTGGAGTCCATGGACACCCGAATTCACACGTACATGCTCACATATACACATGCTGAACAGACATTTAAAAATTTTAATATCATTTAAAAATAATAATTCCAGCTGTGTTCATACATCAGAAGTCAGCTCCTAGCAGGCATAGGCAAAAAGGCAGGGTACTGGAGACAGGGGAGAAGGGGTAACTGAACAGAACAAATTCACCTGTGGTGCCTATGGTAAAATCTATGAAGCCCAAGATTTATCATTTTAATCGACCGATTCAGTGGCTTGAAGTAGCTTCCCATTTCATAATCACCATGGTTGTTTCCAGAACTGTTTCATCATCTCTCAAGTGACACACGCCACCGTTATTAAACAGTATTGTCCCCTCTCTGCAGCTATTGGTAACCACTGATTTGCTAACTGTTCTGTAGACTTGCTTATTTTAAGTACTTTGTATCAATGGGATCATACAACATGTTGGCCTCTGGGTTCTTTCGCTTCGCATATATTGTTTCAGAGTTCTTCCAAGTTATGGTATGTATCAATTAGAACATATCTTTCGTGGTCAAATAATAGTACCCCTAAGGACTAGGCATGTATTCAGGTTAGAAGAGGACTTGCCCAGTGTGCCTTTGGTCTCTGCATTATAAAAACTGGGGTAGGGTGATGCACAGCCGTCCTCTCAGTACCAAGGAGTGGATATAGGAAGATCAGAAGTCCTCTGCTGCCTATCAAAATTGATGCCAGCCTGGGACATAGAAACTGCCTCAAAAAAAAAAAAAAAAAAAAAAAGGAAATATCACAGTCCACAATTGCAGTATTTTCCTTAGCGGTTCATTAGCTGATGACTCTTCTGGGCTGTTTCCGCCTTCTCGCTCTTGTGTGTAGTGTCGCCACGGACTTAGTGTACGGAGCTGTGGCTTTTCGCGTGTTTTCCATTCTTTGAGTGTGGAGCCAAGAAATGGGATCGCCGGGCTGTGTGGTGATTCTGTTTAACTTCTTGAGGGATTGTCAGACTTTTCCACAGTGGCTGCCCCACGTTACACGCCCACTGGTGACGTGGAGGATTTCGGTTTCTCCTCATCCCGGCCTGCGTTTGTTTTCCTTTGGCCCAGCGTACCATCTAAGAGCTTGAAAACCACAAGCAAGTGAAGGATATGGATGCTTCTCATGCCAGAGTGGACCTTTCCTTCCCTTCACCGCGACTGATCAATACCGAACCGCTAGTGTCCGTCAACTTTGACAGGCGCTGTGTGTCACGAGGCTGCCAAAGACAATTGGCTAAGCCATAAATCAAAAGCTATCAGATGGGAACAGGAGATGCTATCAGGGCTGGGGAGGGTGGAGATTTTAAAGGGAACATTAAATCGGAGAGCTAACCTAGGCTTCCCTCAAGCTCCACATTGAGGTGGCTGCTCGCTCCAGATGTTTATACTTGGCCTGACATATTCAGGCATCTTTAGCTCTTTTCCTGCCCATCCCCCACCACTTCCTCTCAGCAATGATCAAACTGGGAATAATTTGACTTGAAGTCAAGGCGGAGCTCAGCTGAATGGATAATTAAGGATATGGTTTTTAAACACTGCCTAGGGGTTATTTGAAATCCGAATGTCTGTTTTGTTCCAATGAGAGTTTCTGGTATGTAAGGGCAGTGACTATGTTCTTGGAAGCTGAGGGGTGCTCTGAGGATAGCCCTTAGTAGCTCAGGATGAACCTTGCCAGCGTCAGCATGTCCCCACTGAGTCCCTTTGTACCAGGGGTTGCAGCTCTTGACTCTGTAGTACGAGACTTGCAGGCTGATGCTTTCTGCGTTTACCCAAGGCGATACCCAGCATGCTGCATGCTGTCTCTTTCTGCCACAGAGTGCTGTGCTTAATAGCTATGCCGGCTCTTGATTAGAATAGACAAAAAGAAAGTGGGCAGGGGTGGAGGTGGGACTCATAAACCTCAACAAAACAACAACCGACCACAAAGAGTAAATAGTCTTTAGGCGCCACGCTAGAAGGAAAGAATTTAGAAGGAACCCACTTTGGCAGATTCTTCACATAAGTTTTAATGTGGATATAACTTGGAATTAGAAACATGGAAACTCTGAGAAGCAGAGACAGGGAAGGATCGATGTCAACAAGAAAGCAGAATCTGTACTGGAGACACGCCTCTAGCCTATGGATCCAGCAATCCACAGACCAAGACCTCTTACAAGAGAATCAGGAACCAGTAAAGGAATACAGCTCAGACAAGCACTTAACTAGTTGCATCCCACCACATTTGGCACAAGGTAGCCAGTTTCTAGCAGTAGCCAAAGCATACACAGCTAACAGAGGCAAGGCAGTCCTCTGATAACCACATAAGCCCAGTGTGTGACAGGCTTTAGGGAACATGAATCTCTGAGCTGTAACCTCAAGCTCTAGCTAAATCAAAGCCATCAAAATAGGTAAGCTCAGAAGGCATCACGTCCTTTGGGGCAGTCTGGCTGTGGGACATCAAAGGGAAGAAATCTGCATGCCATAGTGATTGTCAATCAACTTCTGCTCTGGACTCAGAACCCAGTGTCTTTCCACTTTCCCTTGTGGCAATTAATATTGTCAACTCGACAGGGTCAATTATCGCTGTCTTAGTTACTCTTCTATCACTATGACCAAGGCAACTTATAAAGAAAATGGTTTTGGGGGCTCATGGTTCCATGACTGTTATAGCAGGGAACATAGCAGCAGGTGGCAGGTATGGCTCTGGAGCAGTAGCTGAGATCCACAGGCATCAGGCAGAGGAAGGGAGGGAGGGGCCCGGGAGGGGGGGAGAGGGAGTGGAGAGGGAGACGGAGAGAGGCGATAACTGGGAATGGTGTGGGCTTTTAAAACCTCAGAGCTCACCCCCAGTTGATGTGCTCATAAAAAGAGAAATGGGTAAAGAATATGTTCTGTGGGGTGTGTGGTGATGTGGGGGGGAAGGGGGTGCCTCAGCAGGTCCATGCCGAGGCATCCCTGCCCCCTGAGAGACAAGACACACATGACACTATATTATAGAATAGAGTTAATGTAGGGCATGGGGAGGGGAGTTAAGAGAGTAGTAGAGGCAGAGAAAGGAAGAGAGGAGAGAAGAGAGGAGCAGAGGCCGGCCATGACCACGTGGAGAGAGCAGGGAGGGAAGGGGGAGAGAAGAACCCAAGAGAGCAAGAGAGGAGCAAGCAGGAAACAGGAGTGAGAGAGCGAGGAGGGGCAAGCAGCCCCTTTTGTAGTGGCCATTGCCAGGTAACTGTGGAGGAGTGGAGTTTAGGCAGAATCCTAACTCCAGTGACACCCACTCCTCTCCTAAGGCCACACCTTCTAATCCTTCCCAAATAGTTCCACCAACTGGGAGCCAAGCATTCAAATCCATGATCATACGGGGGCCATTTTTATTCAAATCCCCACAGTCACCAGGAAGCCGAACCTCTTGGCACATGTATGAAGGGGATTGTAAATTAGGATAGTTGAGGTAGAAATAATTACCCAAACTACAAGCTGAAGACCAGACTGTACCTGAGCTCAAGCATTCATCTTACTCGAGTCCCTCACTGCAGACACACTGTGCCTAGCTGTGTCACACGAACCAGAGCCAAACACCGTGAGCAAAAACAGCGCCATCTTTACTTTCAAGTTGTCTCTGTCAGGCACTTTATCATAGCGACGAGGAAACGACCTAATCTGTTACACATTCCTATTTGCTGGTCTACACAGGGTCACATTGCTTGTGAAAAAAGTAGCAAAGTGCGATACAGACCTCTTCTTTAGTTTATTTATATGTTCTTTTCTTGTCTATGTGAGAGTGTGTGAACATGTACGGCAGTGCCTGCAGAGGCCAGAAGAGGGCATCAGAGCTGCAGTGACAGGCGGTTGTGAGCCCTCTGATGTAGGTGCTGGGAATGAAACTCTAGTTCTCTGCCAGAGCAACCAGTGCCCTCAACCACTAAGGCATCTCTTCAGCCCTGTGGCTTTGCGTTTACAAGAAAGGAAACTTCATTCAGATTAGAAAAGGCTTGGGGACTCTGGGTCACTGTTTCTAAGCGCAGCCCCAGATTGCAAGCTTCTTGTTGCTGTCTGCTCTTGTCCCTCCTCATCTCTGCCTCCCCTTTCAACCCTTCAGGTCTTGGGCGTGGGAAATAAGCCCAGAGGATGGAGGTCATGGGTTGTTTTTCTAGACCAGATGTCCAAAACTTCTCCTGGAGCTTCTGGGATACTTGCTTCAGGGAGGGGGGTGGATAACTTCGAGTTTTTGGTTTATACACAGTCAGGGAACCTGAAGATTCTGGAAGAAAGCTTTTGTTTCATTCTTATTAAAAAAAACAACAACAAGAAGCCAGGCGGTGGTGGTGCACGCCTGTAATCCCAGCACTTGGGAAGCAGAGGTAGGCAGATTTCTGAGTTTGAGGCCAGCCTGGTCTACAGAGTGAGTTCCAGGACAGCCAGGGCTATACAAAGAAACCCAGTCTTGAAAAAAACCAAAATCCAAAAAACCAACAACAACTGAAAAACCAGGGTGTGTATGTGTGTGTGTGTGTGTGTGTGTGTGTGTGTGTGTGCTTGTGCAAGGTGGCTCAGCTAATAATGACACTTGCCACCATACCTGCTGACCTGAGTTTAATCTTCAGGACCCACATAGTCCAAAGAGAGAACCGATTTCCACAAGTAGTCACAGTTCTAAGTTCCATTTGCGTGCCACAGCACATAAACACACACCAAGCACATAGATGCAATAAAAAAAAAAAAAAAAGACCTGCCCGTGTCTACCTGACCCACATTCTAGCCTGCTCTACCTCCTGCCGTGTTTCATCCAGCATCCTTCCGGCGCCCCGGGTGTGCTGGTACCCTATTTTCAGTATCATTTGTGAGATTACCATCGTTGCCTCAGAACTGTCCGAAGGAAGCGGACGGAGCCTGGGCTGGTCCCCTCTGGCCCATCGCTGAGGGCTCTCCCTTCGAGCACCCCTCACTAAGGCAGATCTGGCATCCATCCACACCCTCTCGGGCCCACTGGCCTTCCTGCCACAGTGCTGCTGATGGTGACTGGAGAGGAGACCTGCACCTGCGCCTCCGTGAATGGTGCCCTTTCTGACTCCCAGGCAGGTGGTGGTGGCCGCGTTTCTCCGTAGCTCTCAACCTCAGCCTTCAGCACGAATTCCCAAAAAATGCAACTGAGAGAGCACTTCTTCCCCCCCCCACACCCCCTTTTAAATGAAAGTCTTTAAAAATGGTAACGTGGCTTATAATGAAGATGAAAAACAATTTCCTGCCCACCACCGTGGTGCTCTCTTTCCCCACCTCCCGCCCCTCCCTCCTCCCCCCCCCCCATCCTGCTCTGTGATACAGCTTGAGTAAATATGGCCCCAGGGAATACTGGGTGTGAGAGAGCTGTGGTAGCCTGGGCTGAAAAGCAATTAGTTGTCCTGGAGCAGTCTCCGAGCAAGCAGAGGCACATCCCTGAGGTGAGGAGCCAGCAGTGTGGTTTAGTTCTGTCTTGGGTGGCTTGCCGGCAGCATGCCGTGTGTCCTGGAGTCCCAGGAGAGGTGGCTGGCAAAGTCAGGGGCCTCTGCTTGCCTTTGCAGTGGCCTTCTGTTGGTAAGACTGTGACGTTCCAGGCAGGCTGGGACTGTGAGTGCGTGCCTAATGCGATCTGCGACTCGGACTTAAAACAGTAAGTTAGCGTTTTACCTGCTTGAGGTTTTTTTGCTGGGCATTTCTTTTTGCTTAAAAAAGCAAACAAAACCAAACTTTGTTATCATCACGGCATCATCTCCCATACCGTGAAACCCAGGTGTGTACATCTGAGAGATAGTAATGGGTGGGTGTGAAGAGCAGAGTTCTGCACGCAGATGCATCTCAGAGGCTCCACTGTAATGGTTTGAGCCTTAAATGGCTTTCTGCAGCACAGGAGCTCCCAGAGCCTTCCCCCTGAATGATGGCTTCAAGGAGACGAGCAATAGAGAGCCGTTTTCAAATGTCTGACCCTGGAGCCCTTCCTCCGCATTCAGTAAGCCCCTTGCACCGTGCCAGTAGAAAAATGTTTTGGTGTTGTCTGATATGTTCCTATTCCCACACTTTGATATTTTTCTTCTTTGCCTTTTCCCCTCCTTTTTCTTTTTCTTTTCATTCCTTTTCCTTTCTTTCTTTCTCTCTTTCTTTTTCTTTCTTTGTTTCTTTCTTTCCTTCTTTTGTTTTTTGAATTGGGGCAGGACTCCATAGACACTAGGTTGGCCTCAGAATTGCTATGTGGCCGAAGCCGGCCATCAGCTCCGCATCGTCCATCCTCTCCTCCTGGGTGCTGGAGTTAAGGTGTGCGATCTGACTCTCACAGTCTACTGCTCTTTCCAAACAAATGATGTCTTACTTTGTATCCAGTTCTCAGTCACGTAGTTTTTTGTTTTTTTGTTTTTTTTTGGTTTTTTTTTTAAATGGACTCCTTTGGACCATGTCTCTCCAAAGAGATGACAATTCTTTACAGTTATTAGATAGCCTCCTTATCTGCAGAGCTAATGGAAAGGAAGCTGAAGTCCAAAGACATGAAGGTAGTGTTGGTGATCACAGTGCCAGCCAGGTATTGCCCAACTGAGTCAGGCAGGGTTTCCCTCCGGGCTGGCTAACTCAGTGTCCTTCCTTGGGTGCCTGCTTTTCCATCTGTTAATTTAGGACTCTGAAACTCTTTGTGCCTCGGTTTTTCTTTTTTTAAACACTTCATTTATTTTAGTTTCTATGCATTAGTGTTTTGCCTCCAAGCCTGTGTGAGGGTGTCAGATCTCGGAGTTATAAACAATTGTGAGTTATCATGTGGGTGCTGGGAATTGAACCCAGATCCTCTGGAAGAACAGTCAGTGCTCTTAACCACTGAGTCATCTCTCTAGCTCTCTCGATTTTTTTAATCCATCTTTCTTTCTTTCTTTCTTTCTTTCTTTCTTTCTTTCTTTCTTTCTTTCTTTCTTTCTTTCTTTCTTTCTTTCTTTCTTTCTTCCTTCCTTCCTTCCTTCCTTCCTTCCTTCCTTCCTTCCTTTCTTTCTTTTTCTTTCTTTCTTTCTTTCTTTCTCTCTCTCTCTCTCTCTCTCTCTCTCTCTCTCTCTCTCTCTCTCTCTCTCTCTCTGTGTGTGTGTGTGTGTGTGTGTGTTTAGAGTACAGTTTCTCTATGAAGTTCTGGCTGTCCTGGAACTTACTATGTAAACCAGGCTGACCTCAAACTCGGAGATCTGCATGCCTCTGCCTCCTGAATGTGGGGTGAAGGTGTCAACATACCTGGCTCAATCTATGTTTCTTGAGGGGGGATTTGTCTAGGTCTCTTAAGCTTTTGGGAGTTTCACTTTGTCCAATTTTAAGTAGAGATTTGTTGAAAGTCTTGCTGCTGCTGCTGCTGCTGCCACCATTGCTGCTGTATTTGAAAACAAGGCAATACATTGGGAGCAAGCAGACCAGTGTTCCGGACCCTCCTTCTCAAAAGCCTCTGTTTTCACCTGGTGCCACCCTACCCAGAGGCTTAGCCCAATCAAAGGCAAAAGGATGGGGGCAGTGCCAACTTGACAAAACTCAGACCTAGCCCGGCGTTAGGTCTCTGCACGGGTGTTTATAGTAGAGGGCCTGGCACCGGCACACAGTTCCAGTGAAGAGCACCAGGCCTCCAGAGGCTGGTGAACGTCAGAAGGAAAGGCCAGTGAGATGCACAGCCCAGCCATGTACTCAGGGGTCAGGGTGACATCCCCAGATGCTACTGTGAGCGCTTGCGTAAGGCAGAGGTGGCCTGGGCAGTTAGAACTAGGGCCAGGACCAGCAGCGGTGATGAGAGTAAACTGGGGCTGAGTTAGAGGGTGTGCTGGAATGGCTCTGCCCGCCTAATGTCACAGTTGTACCAAAGCTCCTGCAGTACTGAGCAGGCTTAGGGACTCAGTGGGGTTCCACGCAGGGAGAAATGATGGGCTGAGACCTGAACACACCCTATGCCTTCTCCACCCAATCACTGTATTCCTTATGTTCGTCAATGCTTTCACGGAGTCCCTAACGTGGGGGCATCGCTCAGATCATCTTGGTACAGCATGGTGCCGAGCACAGTGCTATCCCCAAGGAATTGCTAAACACAGCATGAATGAGTGCAAGGATGACCTGTTTACCAACAGTGGGATGGATTGACGTTTGCATGGAAGCCTCCTTGAGGTGCGCATCTTACATCCCCGTGGGCAGTGAAGCCACTAAGCCCCACCCCACACAGCATTAATATGCTGACCCGACTGGACAGCCTGGATATCGTGGGGCTCAACTAACCAGGCTCGATGAGTACAAGTGACTCTCAAGGCTACAGGTGTGTCTCCTTTGAAGTCTGTCTAGTAAACATGGAGTGGGCTCTGTTCTCCCTGAGGATAAAAGAGACACTCTATTCTCCCCCATGGAGCGCCAGAGTTTCAGGCCAACAGTGACATTCCCAACGTCCACTAGCGAGTGCCTCTTGTTACCACTTGTACTTTGGAGTCTCAGTGTTGGAGAGGGACACAGATAAACATTGAAAGGCGCACCCCCACCAAGGTAAAAATAGAAAGTAAAGTCAATACCAACTTAATTTTGACTAGTAGCGCTGGGTTTCTGTCCAAAAGGAGCACTTGAATCTTATTTTTATAGCTTTCTTCCTTGTCCTTTAAAACCCTGCCGTGTTCAGAGTCTCTGAAGATCTGGAAGAGGGGCAATTAATTTTTAATGCACAATGCAGAGTTTGGAAGAGCCGAGCGGGTCACAGTGTGGCAGGACTCCAGGCCCAGCCACAGCTACTGGAGGAAAAGGTCTTAGGCTAGTAGAGGAAGCTAGAGGTCACTTAGTTCATTAATAATAACATCTTGATTCTTGTTGAACAATTTCAACTCAATGTGGACTCTCTCCAAGCGGCAGGATCTAGATTTTGTTGCTGTCTTTTTGTTTTGTTTTTGTTTTATGTTTTTTTTTTCCTCATGTGAGCCTCCCAGTGAAGTCGCCTAACCCCTCAGTCTCGTCGGTCCTTTTAGCTGACACTTATGAGTCCTGGCAGATGGGCGCAGGCCTTTCTTTTCTCAAAGATGAAAAGCCTGTCGCTGATAGTATTAGGCTGAAGAAAAAGCTCTGCGTTCTGCATAAGCACAAAAGGAGGGAAAGTAGGTCACGTCGGGAGCCCTGCTCTGTTTGTGGAAGTAAAAGAGGATGAAGAAGAAAATGACAGAGAATGTGGTCTTATCAAAGCTTCCTAAGCCAACCTGATGGCGTCACGGGCATGGGGTCTGACACCGCAGGCTCTCCGGTCTCTCACGGGTTTATAGGAAACCTTCCTAAGCCCGGCTCAGGGACTGTCACACAATGGGCACTCATAAAGCCAGCTGACTAGGATTCCCTGTGTTTCCCCTCAAGGAGAATTTCCATTGCCACCAAGACAGGCTTCTGTAATGGAGGAGTCTGGAGGCCTATCTGTCTGGGGCAGAACTGGGAGGAGCTGCTGTCCAGGTAATGGTAGACTTCTACCCCGGTTCTAGCGTCCCGCTTACTGACTGTTGTTGACTGTCGGGGAGGATCAGGAATGAGCAAGAGAGAATTCTCAGGGAGCTCAGAGTGGACTCTCACTCACTTTGACCTGGGGGGTCATGGGATTTCTCGGACTAGGCCATCCTGGGGGAGATGCCAGGAACAAGCACTCATGACAACAGACTCACCTGACTGACAGAGGCCGGCAGCTCGGAGCACTGAGCACACATGGGGTCTGAGGGCTGCTTGGCTTGCAGAACACCGAGTCAGGACGGTTTCTCAGTGGCTTTAGCAAAACCATCAAGGTACCCGAGTTCTCTCAGCTCTAGGGTTTTTTCTTGTCATTTCGCTTACTTCCAGTTATTATTTTTTTCATTTTTAATTGCACCTCTTTTTTTTTGTGTGGGAGTTATGGTCTTGAAAAAATGCATGCTTTTTTTTTTCCCCAAAGCAGAGTGTGTGATTGAGTCATTAGGGAGGCCGGCTATTTATGGAAACACTGCAGTGATGCAATTTGTAAAAGGAAGAATCGCTCAGTTGTGCAAATAAGCAGGGTCTTATTGGGATGCATCTAACCTATTTGTTGTTTATACGCGGACAGCCTTCGTGATAGTCTGTAGCTCCACGGCCCTACATCTGACAAGAGAGGAAACAGTGCTATGGAGACTATTGCTATTTTAATGTTTGTACAACTGCGGAGAGCTTTAGCAGGGCCTCAGTCTGTAAGGATGCTGCCAATGTGTCCTCTGGTTTATCCTGTGCATAACTGACCGGCAGCCCTAAACTCATCAGCAGTTTAGCCACACTGAGTCTGCGCACTACTGCAGGGGGGTAGGGCATCGAAGTGGTTAGCGTGTTACATCCTAGGCTCATCGGGAGGGAGGTGTTGGCAGGTTCCAGGGCCACCAGACTTGATGTGAATTTGCACGTGTGAAGATGCAGAGGATGTGGAGTTGTCACCAGGCCTGGCAGGTCTGCTGTTGGACTGGCCCGGGTCCACAGACAGGAAATCTTATTCAACAAGTGGGCGGAACACAGGTAGCGGAGCCAGCTCCAAAACTGCAAAGTCTTACATCATTTCCTCACCACTGAGAATGAGAGTAAAGAAAATAAAAGGGGGAGGGGAACTTTTCTCCAGGCAAGGTCAACTGTGTGCCCAGGTCAAGGTCAGCTGAAGCAGGAGCGGCCCTGTATTGAAAGCAGCAGTCCTCAACCCGGGGTTGAGGACCCCTTGGGGAGTTGAACAACCCTTTCATAGGGGTCATTTAAGACCGGCAGAAAACGCAGATATTTACATTATGAGTCATAGCAAAATTACAGTTATGAAGTAGCAATGAAAATAACTTTATGGTTGGGGGTCACCCCAACATGAGGAACTAACTGTATTGAAGGGTCACAGCATTAAGAAGGTTGAGTCACCGATTTAAAGGAAGGCTGCTTTGTCACTCTTTGTGTGATCTTTGCATCCTCCATTCTGCCTCAAGTTTTTTCAGTCTTTAGTAATGATGTTAGAGTGTATGGATGCCTCTCAAATGCACTATTTTAAAGACACCAGAACCCTTCCTTAAGATAAAGAACAGTGTCTAAATCAATGAAGGTGGTTGTACTTTGTTCTGGTGTCACTAGGGTAGAGTTGAGTTGGAACTATGGCCTCTGACTTCTTGATTTCAGAATTACACATCCAGGTGAATTTTTGGCATCACAGGAACAACACCGGAAGATACTAGATAACTTGTTAGATCCTACCTGTCTCAGAAGATTGACAAACAAGCCTTTGGAATTAGAGTTGCCCTTTTCCATAGTTTCCTGGACACACTTTCTCAAAGGGCTGCTTCTGGTTTTTCAGAATCCTCACGTCTGTAGAGTCAAGCCTCTTTGTTAGTCACCAGTGAACCAGGGCAGCTATATAAGCAGAGGTAGGAGACTGCCTGCAGGAGGCGGCCCACACTACATAGAATGCATGATCCATGGTCTGCTTGAGAAGGCCGTTTAGTTGACAAGTCGTCTTCTCCATCATGTTGAGAGACAGAGGACTTGGTATCAGGTGGTCTTGAGATTCAGTCTCTGGGTTAGAAAGGGAGCAGTACGGCATAGCGGCAGAGCAGGAATATCAGTGTTCGCCCCTCACCTCAGCGTCTCTCACACAAGGAATCCGTAGCAAGTAGGGGAAAAGGGAGGTAGGACTTTCACCTGTCTTCCGTCAGAGACCATAAGCTTTCAACAGCGCGTCAAGGTGGGGTTCAAGCTTTTCCTTTACTCACAAAGGTTATCTTACTGGATCACAAGACACCAGGGTCTCTCACGTAACTCTAGCTATACAGTGGCAAATTTGAGGTCTCATGGAATATTCTCTGCGATCCATTGAAGAAGATTAATCCTGAAATTTGACCTATCAGGTGACACAAGTCTGTGACCCCAGTTATTCAAGAGGCTGAGACAGGAATGAGCAAATTCAGAGCCAGTCTGGGCAACTCGGTAAAAACCATTTCTCAAAACACAACATGCAAAAAGGGCTGAGGCTCTGAGTGGTAGAGCACTTGCCCTGAACGTGTGAGGCCAGAGGTACAGTCCGTGCTCCCCTAAAATAAACAGAACTCTGAAATGCAGTGGTGACGTCTGGATTGTAGTCCCGGCTCTGGCCCTCCATCCATAGCTCTGGATAAGTCACTTGGGATTTCCGGGCCTGGGTTTACTCGCCTGTTAGTGTCAAGCGCATCTAACCATGGTGAGCCTATAGTGAGATTGCTGGTGTGTAAAGGTGTGGAGAGTGGTCATCAGCTAGGCAAACAACAGGGAAGACCAGACTCCTGGGGAAAGGGAGGATGGAGAGGCTGGGGGATTGCCTGTTTTGCTCAGTAGCCTTTGGTTAAATCCCCCTGTGGCTCTATGTCCCGGCCACAGTGAGTTCCCCTCAGCTGCTGACCTATTATGAGCTTCTGGGTGGGGCTTTGTGTGCCTGGAGCCTGGAGTTTGTTCTCCTGTTCTCCTTACCTGGACACTTGGAGGTCTTACTTTTTAAGGATGTTTAAATTTTTAGTTATGTGCAAATAGGGGAAGCGGGTATGTGCACTGTGAGGGCAGGCGCTGGCCGAGTCCAGAAAGGAGTGCGTGATTGCCTGGATCTGGAGATGCTTCTGAACCACCCTGTGAGTGCTGGAAACTCAAATTGGATGCTCTGGAAGAATAGCAAACACTCAACTGGTGAACAGCCATTTTTCCAGCCCGACATCCAATACACAGTCTTACAGTGGCTGGGGAGTTTGGATTTCAGCACTACCCTACTCAGAAAATGAAGTCCTGGGACGCGGCAGGGCGTGGTGGCACACGCCTTTAATCTCAGCACTCCCTGGCAAACACGGATGGACTCTCGAGTTCAGGCCAGCCTGGTCTGTTCAGCAAGTGCCAGGCTAACGGGGACCACCTAGTGACACCTTGTCGCAAAACAGGACAGCAAGAGGAAGGAGAAGCAGAGGCAGGAAAGATGTGAGTCACAGACCTGGAGAGAAAGAGTTTTCTCTGTCTCTGTGTCTCAGCCTCTCTCTGTGTCTCTGTCTCTGCCTCTCTCTGTCTCTCTCCTCTCTCCTTTCCTCTCCTCTCCTCTTTGTATCTCTCTGTCTCTGTCTCTCTGTCTCTGTCTCTGTGTGTGTGTCTCCATGTCTCTCTCTCTATGTGTGTGTGTGTGTCTCTCTCTCCATCTGTGTGTGTGTGTGTCTCCATCTCTCTGTCTGTCTGTCTGTCTGTCTGTCTGTCTGTCTTACATAGGACACAGGAGCATAATCTACCAAGTCATATTCTCTTACCAGTTAAACTAAGCTGGCTGGCCACTGAGGCCCAATAACCCTCCTGTCCCCACTTCTCCAGAACTAGGGCTATAGGGGTACACCGACACACCCCTCTCTTAGATGGGTTCTGGCGATTGAACTCAGGCTCCCCTGCTTTCGAAGCAAGAATTTCACTGAGCTCTCTCTCTGGCTCAAAGGGTTAACTCCTATAAAAGAGTACACAGACCCAGACCTGTAGGAGAAAAATACAGTTAAAAAAAAAAAGATTTAAGAAAACTACTTGTTGGCCTCACCTCCCCGAATTAATGTTTTTGCTGCATTGCTTCCTGACTTTTTACACACATCGAAATTCATACACATAGACATTTAAAAATGGAAAAGGACCCTCCTCGGCTGTATGCTGTTACGTGTTTTAACAAATGGTCGCCGGTGCTCGGGCCGTCCTGACTCAGATTGCTTGCCAATTTCCCCAGTGTAAAGACTCCCACCTTGGCTGATTTCAGGCTACCCAAATGATGTCAACCAGCTTGGAAACTTCCTGCAAATTTCACAGTCAGCTCTTGGGAACCAGCAGGAGCCAACTCCAGCAAACTGCCAACTAAATTCTCCTTTCTAATTAGCCTTTCTCTCTTGCAAAAAATCTTTGTGTCTAAACTTTGAAAGTTGTCTCTTGCAAATTACTCTTTTTTTTTTTAAGTTGAAATTTGTTTTCTTTGGGGAATTTGGGACCGTGTCGTGTTCTATTCAAATGAGTGTAAATATATTTTAATCAGAAGAGAGGTATTTTTCATGCTCCCGTTCCATAGATCTTTGCACGTGTAAGGAAGGACCTACACATTTTTAATAGGTTGCAGTAGTAGAAATATAGTTTAAGACTAAACAAACAACAGACAAATGTGTTCAACGGAGAAAGAATGGTGGTAGCCTAGAACGATCCTTGGGTCCGTTATCTGCAGATGTGTGACTTATTGAGGGCACTTGTCTCTCATGGCTACTTCTTTTAGCTCAAAGACATCAGCTGTCCCTCAGTCCTTTCTGAGGGAATCTGTCTTCCTCTCACGTTGTTCCAGTGAGACCAGGGCTACAATTGTTTGGCCCAAGTTCAGCTTCCTAATCAGATCCACATTTTCCTGGTCAAAAGGGAGGTGGGAATCGAAGAGGGGGCAGAGAGCTCACCCACAGAGCATCCATCAGTCTGGAGTCAGCTGAACCGTTGGGCTGAACAAAGCTGGTGGACGAGCTGGTGGTCCTTAGTTAGGTGGAGAAGCCATTGATGCCAAAGGTCTCCCACGCTGGCTTTTAATCGGCCTCTGGGAGCTGAGCTTTGTGTGGGCTCCTGATAGCAAGCCTGGCTCCCCCAGGGCCGGTGTACTCAGACAGGGCCAGCTGACTCAAGCTTCACGAATGTACGGAGCAGCATGCCCAGGGCAGGCATCAGGGGGAGGGTGGTCCATTGCCACACAGAGAAGAAAGACTTGGCCGTTCCCTCCGCCGGTGTAGCCAGTGTGCATGGAAAAGGACGCAAAGTCTAGTTTGGATATCTGGGGTGTCAGAGAAATGGCGGAGCCAGCTTGGGTAAGGGGCCTCTCTACTGTGTGCACCCCTAGGCCTCCCAGTACCCTGGATCATCTTGCTCTGATTTCCTGTGTGTCCTTTCCTATTAAATATTAGTTCCAAGAGGTCACCAAGTGAAGGGTCAACTTAGAAATGCACATGCACACATGGGTAAGAGATCCACACACACTCTAGGGTGTGTATATATCTGACTTCTTACATGCCTATAAATAAACTTTGTGAGGGAGCATCATGTATACATATATGTGCATGTGTCTGAGGGAGTGTGCTTACCCATATGTGTGTGTGTGTGTCATTATGTATACATGTGTGTGAGGAAGTGTGCTTACCCATGTGTGTATGTGTATGTGTCATCATGTATACATATATGTATGTGCACGTGTCTGAGGGAGTGTGATTACCCATGTATGTGTGTGTAACATTATGTATACATGTGTGTGAGGAAGTGTGCTTACCCATGTGTGTATGTGTGTGTATCATCATGTATACATACATGTATGTACATGTGTCTGAGGGAGTATGATTACCCATGTGTGTATGTGTGTGTGTCATCATGTATACATACATGTATGTACATGTGTCTGAGGGAGTATGATTATCCATGTATGTATGTGTGACATGTATACATGTGTGTGAGGGAGAGTGCTTACCTGTGTGTGTGTGACATTATGTATACATGTATGTGTATGTGTGTGAGGGAGTGTGCTTGCCCATATGTGCATGTGTGTGTATGTGCATGTGTGTATGTGACATTACATATACATGTATGTGTATGAGGGGGTGTTCTTACCCATGTGTGCATGTGTATATATGTGCATGTGTGTGTGACATTATGTATACATGTATGTGTGTGAGGGGGGTGTACTTACCCGTGTGTATGTGTGTGTGTGTGTGTGTGTGTGTGTGTGTGTGGTGTGTGCATGACATTATGTATACATTATGTAGGGAGGTGCTTACTCATGTGTGCGCATGTAGCAACAAGTGATCGAGTCTGAGTATCTTCTACTATTAATATCTATCTGTTGGTTGTTGCTATTGTTTTCTTTGAGACTGGCTCTCCCATTGAACCTGAAGCTTGCCATTTCATTTAGATTTGCCTGCTGGCCAGCCAGAGCTGGGAAGAGAGGCGTGTGCCACCATGCCTAGATTTTACATGAGTGCCGAGGACTTGAACTCGGTTCTCATACTTACATAGTAAGCACCTGACCCACTGAAGAATCTCCCCACTTTTGAAAAGGAAAAGGAAGGAGCTGGAGAGATGGATGAGCAGTCACGAGCACTCTCTGCTCTTCTAGAGGACTTGGGTTCGAATCCCAGCACCCACGTGGTGGCTACAAAACATCTGGAACTCTAGTTCCGGGGGCTTCTCCACCCTCTTTGGGTCCTGCAGGTACCAGGCACACACATGGTGCACAGACATTACATGCAGGCAAAACTCACCTGGAGTTTTGGTGAGAGAGAGGAAGGAAGGGTGATGGGATGTGGGGGAGGGGTGCTGGTCAGTGCTATCTCTGAAGTGGCCTAGGACGCTACCCTGTCCCTTTGCCCTCTGTACCACACTCTTAGCTTAGCAGTGTGTGTCCCTGAGCCCTGAAGCGAGTCTTCCAGCAGGCTTGTGGCTGTCTGGTCTCACTTTGTAATGACACCCCAGTCCACTCACCAAACACTACTAAAATAACATGTTCACATGCACCTAGAAAATCCAGAAACAGAAAGTAAAAAGCTACCAATGAGCTTCTCTGAAGTGAGATGTCATATTAGGGAATATTGCTCAAAGAGATTGCTTACATTTTTAAAACAAAACCGATACACAACCAAGGCTCACGGAGTGAGCATTTCCTTACTGATGCTTTTCGAAGACAAAGGTCCAAATTAGGTTGTATCTGTTCTCTTGTCTATGTAAAGACAGCTAAATGCAAGTATAACCCGCCCCCACCTAACCCTTCACAGCCGGAGACCCTCCCCACTCTCTTAGCCAGCCTTTCTTACTTGGTGCATGTGCCTGAAGGCTCACCTTAAGAATCCCCTACCCTCAGCTCCTGCAGAGATTCTGTTCTCTACATCATGCCTTTCATCTGTGAGGTTCAAGTTATACATTTTCAAAATATATATTTATTAGATTATGTGTTTTATCTATATGGGCACTTTGTCTGCATATAGGTCTACACACCAGAAGATGTTGGTTCCCATGATAGATGGTTGTAAGCCACCACGTGGTTGCAGGAATTGAACTTGGGACCTCTAGAAGAACAGTCATCTGAGCCATCTCTCCAGCCCCCAAGTTATACATTCTTTATGTGCATGGACCTAGGAAAACTGGTATCTCCTGAAGGTACAAGTAGAACCTACTGGGTCTGGCTGGACTTTTCAGGAGGTTGTGGTCATGCCTGGTACAAGGCAGTAGACAGCCAGCAAATATTTCTAGGGTGAATTGGCTTCCATTTGGTATGTCTGTTTCATCCCCTTGCCAGATGTGTGTGTGTTTGTTTTTATAATGTCCGTGATTAATCTGTATTATTTTCCTTTCTTCCTTTAGTGTAATAAGAACTGAACTAGAAGGAAAGTCCACAGCTTAGGGCCATCCCCTACTTGTCCCGGGCCTTTGTTGGTGGACAGAAGGTGTTTTTAGTTTCTAATGGCTTTGCTGTCCTGTTTAGGACCTTGAGATGTGAGCTCACTTTTCCAGAATCAGTACTATAGGGACCAACTGTCAGCTCAAAAGGTGTCTCTATAGGTGTCTGGAAATGTTTGAAGCCAGAGAAGGCGGCATTGGGAGGATTTTAGAGTATGAGTTCTACCTGAAGATCCAGGGACCAGTCCAGTGGATCCAGGAAAGAGAAGGGGCAGGGCAGGTCAAGCACATGAGGGTAGGGTGTGTATGGGTGGGGGTGGGGGTGGTTCGCCCACTATTCTGCCCTCAGACCAGGGATTCTGGGCATGGAGGATGCCTGAGGGATTCTGGCCTCTGCCTTTGGCCATGTTTCACCAGGGGGGAGGGTGGGTAGCGCAATAAGGCAGTTCCAGAAAGCACACCCTAGTTATTATGGTTCTGAGGATATGTAAATGTGGAGTTTCTGCCAAGGAACGGATACATCTATTTTCTGTTTCTCATCAACAAACATTAAAGCAGGGCTATTTCGATATAAACTCAAAGAAAGGAGAAAGCCAGTGTTTTTTTTTGGGGGGGGGGACTAGGAATCAGTACCTTGCTTCCACCCTCTGAGGTAGAACTAATGGCAGGTAGACCCAGCTACAGACCTGCACATGGTAGAGTATGAATTTCCATGCCCAGCATGGATGCTCTCATTTAAGGGCAGCCTTAAATAGATATCAGTGCTGGTGACAGGGTGTATCCAGATCCGAGTTAGCGAAATGTAGTCTTAACCAGCTTCAGCAGAAAAGATACCAAGTGTCTCCCTGTTGTCCACGCGTCATAAAAGTCCCTCCTCATGCTGTCACTCCTGACACTAAGGTCCAACCGCGACTGGTACCCTGATGGCAGCAGCCATCTTATGTACACTGATGATATCAGAGCTAGAGAAGGAAGGGTTCTTCACATCCTGGTGTCACTAAGAATGGGGTGCAGATCTCCCAAAGATGCCATAGGCTCTCCACAACTCACTGGCCATACCGTGTCACCTGCTCACTCTGAAAAGCACCGACAACCATGGCAGTGAGCCATTCATGACCACTGATCAAAAGGTTGAAGGAAGACAATTGACTTCCTCAGAGAAAATCCCAGTGGAGGGTACAAAGATCTGAGTGTGTGTTGGGCAGACAGTCCAGTGTTCTCCAGAACACAGGTGCTGTTCGTAGAGCTGGTTGTTCCTTGGATACTCTAATTATTTTCAAACAATGGTTAGCTGCGTAATATCATTCAAATAATATCCCACCAGAAGAATAAGCAAATGCAATAAGCAAAGTCATGGCTCCTGTCAGAAAGTCCATAGAAGGTTGTGGTCAAGGTTCGTGGTTTAGAGATCTCAAGTAGAAAACCTATTTGGACCGGGCAGTGGTGGCACACACCTTTAATCCCAGCACTTGGGAGGTAGAAGCAGGCAGATTTCTGAATTCGAGGCCAACCTGGTCTACAGAGTGAGTTCCAGGACAGCCTACACAGAGAAACCCTGTCTCAAGAAAAAAAAAAAAAAAAAAGAAAGAAAGAAAGAAAGAAAGAAAGAAAGAAAGAAAGAAAGAAAGAAAGAAAGAAAGAAAGAAAGAGAAGAAAAAAAGAAAGAGAAGAAAAGAAAGAAAACCTATTTGGTTACTTCTGCATTTTCTATTCCTGAGCACCGTTTGCCTTGACACATTGTCTTCCATGAGACCAATATCTCTATGTGTGGAAGACAAGTCCAAAAGGTCAGCTAGCAAGAGGGGACCAGTATTTGTAGAGTTTGAACAAACTGGGAATCCAGGGAAGGCAGTGGGTCTGAGACTAGAAGTTAGGCGAAGGGACAAGGGGCCAAAGGGACAAGGAGTAGAGCGTGAGGAGCTGTGATTCAGGGCTGACCATGGTGGCTGCATACAAGGTGGCCAATCTTAGCATCTAGGAAAAAAAGCCTACTGTAGCAAGGCAGAGGTGCTGCTGGGTCAGAGTGGATTCCAAACGGCAGACAAAGCATGCAGGTCAAAGGTTCTAGGAGCTTCTTTCTGGACAGGGATGAATACAGGTATGGCACCCGAATTGCTGGACGCAAGGTTAAATTTGAATTTCAGATAAATGAATAATGTTTCACTGTAATTGTGTCTTTCTTGCCGCAAATAGACTAAGGCATACAGGCTACCCTGTGTAAAGTACAGTGAGGCAGTCCTTGTCTTTTGTCTGAGTTCTTTATTTAATTGGACACTATTTTTTTATTTAATTTAATTTTTTGCCTGTGGGTATGGCATATGTGCCATGTGACTCAGTTCTCGGTTTCCATTGTAGGTACTGTGGTGACTTAAATGAGAAGTGCCCCACCCACCCCACCCCCATCCCCGTGGGTTCTTATACTTGAATGCATGGTTCCCAATTGGTGGTGGTACTGTCGGGAAAGGTTATGGAACGTTCAGAAATGTGGGGAGGAGCTTGCTGGAGGAGTACGTCACTGAGGAGGGCTTTGCTGGAGGAAGTACGTCACTGAGGGAGGGCTTTGCTGGGGGATGTGCCTCACTGAGGAGGACTTTGCTGGAGGAAGTACGTCACTGAGGGAGGGCTTTGCTGGGGGAAGTACGTCACTGGGGAGGGCTTTTTGAGAGTTTATAGTCTCGCCCCATTTCCAATTTGCTCTTTGCTCGTGTGCTGACAGCATGTGACCAGCCAGCTTCCTGCCCCAGCTGCCTGCTGCTACGCCATTCCCACCATTATGAACTCTAGCCTTTCAGAACCATAAGCCAAACTAAACTTTTATGGGTGGTTTCTGGTCCTGGTGTTTTATCACAGCAACAGAAAAATGACGTAATACTTATGGATTCTAAAGATTAAACTCTTGTTGGTAACTCTGACCCCCCCACACAGACGGTCAAAGAGGGATCTGCTGAGATGGTATGGCGTCTGCGATGATTCTGTCTTGTACTCAGTCTCCTACAGTGCATTCAGTCCCTCTTGCTCTACCAAACCAGTCGTATTTTTGGACAAGCCATGTACCCCATCAATTATCCAAATTTCCCATTAAAAGGATACAACCGTGTGTCATCACGGTTGTAGTCCTTAGTAGCCAGAATCCCTACCAGTTGGATCTGGCCACTGCAAAACAAAGAGGTCCAGGTGATTCTGCACCTGGCCAGGCTTCTAAACACCACTTTAGATATTAAATTCCAGAGTGGGAGGACATTGCTCTGTTTATTGCGTTTGATAAATATTTGTTGAGAGAAAGGATGTTTCCCCTGCACTTTTAACCAGTGTTTATCTTGTGGAACTCAGAAAGACCAGGAGTGGAGGCGGTTTTTCTTCCCATCTTCTTCCTGGTCCTGAGCCTCGTGGGAAAGGACCTGAGTGGAAGATCTGACGGAGAGTCTTGGAGAACACAGGGGAGACAGGAAAATGGCAGAACTAAATAGGGAAGAGAGCGCCTGAGCCTGCCAGGCGGGGCCGGGAGCATCCTTACCGTACTGGGGAGGAAGCCAAGTTCTTAATCGCCTCCTCAGGCAAAAAGACCTGAGATTTCAAGTTGAGAACAAGTCTTCAGGTATTTTCACATGATTCCTTGGACTCTGCCTTGGCACGGTCTGTTTGTTCAGCATCTTAAGGAGGATGAGGCTGAACTTGGAATCCTCCAACCAGGCGCCTAAGGCACACTGGAAACGTTTCAGCGGAACTTGGTGGGTGGCGGGTAATGGCGTCTTTCCTAATCTCAGTAATTTCCCAGATCATTGGTGGATCTGAGAACTTCTGCACCCCCTTAGCTCCTCTCCCCATAGGGCTCAGCAATCTACAGGCTCCCCTTCTGTCCATAAACTTAAACCTAGAATGTGCCAGGTTACCTATATCCCCTCCCTAAAGATACACCTTGGGAGTAGGAGGGGGGCGAATACACTTTCTCTCATGAAAGAGTGATGTCATGGGTAACAGACTCTGATCATTCACTGGGGAACAGGTCCCCTCCCAATCTGTTCCCTCATCTGTGCAGCCGGGGAAGCTGCCACAGGACTGCAGGACTCTGGAAAATGATGGTGCTTTCTAGAATTTCTATAGCATATGGCTCCTCCGTGGGGCTCCAGGTCAAGGGTGGAGAAGCGAATGCGGCTTCCTTTGATTTTTTTTTTCCTTTGTGACTTTGGTTCTGTCCCTTCCTGCCCATGCTCCCTTCAAGCAATCCCATGCAGCTCTGTGAGTCAGTCAGACCTGCTGGTGACTGACTCCCCACAACGTGAGCACTCAGTCGTCACCTGTAGTTACACCAGACTTGGAAGGGATCAGTGTTAGGCCATGTGTGCTGTAACAAAATACTGGACACTGGGTTACTTAGGAGGAAATTTTTTAATTGTGGTACTTTGGGAGGTTCAATTACAGGGTCAAAGCGTCAGAAGACAGCTATGCTCTGTCACCAACACAGCCTCGGGAAGAGATGAATGCTATATTCTGTGCAGTGAGAGCAAGAGTCACAACGTAGTTCCATCCTGTCCTTTAAAAGGCACCCGATCATTCCTGAATGGTTCATGCTGTAAACTAACTTCACCCCAGTCAAGATTCAGTTTCAAGATTAAGACAGGAATTTGGAAGGGACATGTGACCATGGTGGTGTGTCCTTAATCCTTAGGAGCATACATAAGGGTCCTTCCTCACAAATCTGAACTTGAAAGTCAAGCAAAAAATTTAATATTAAAGTTGAACTATAAATATAACACATGATAAAAAAAAAAACATGCCACTTCAGGAATACTCAAAATGAAAAAAAATGCCCACAGAAATATGTAGAATCTAAAGCTGGAATCATAGTCATCTTAGGGGTAGGGGCAACCGCTAGAGTGTGATTGTTCCTGTAAGAGGTTAAAACCAGTCTTTTCTGATGTGACTATATATGTGGTTTGGAGAAAGTGGGCTGAACCAAACTGAGCGGGATGGGAAAGACACTGGCAGGAGGCAGGAGCCGACCGAAGCGTTCCTCAGTGGTGTCTTATAGAGCGAGGTCTCCGCGATGCAGATTGATTCCTCCACACATTGCAGGCTGCAGAGGCTGCCTGAGCCAGGGTCCTTCCTAAGCACCTTGCTCTGAGGTTTGCCTGCTCTGCGTCCAATCCTCGGAGGAAAGCTCGCCCTAGTCAGGTCGATGCAAATAGTCTGCCTACTTGGTAATTGTATTTCCAATAGAAAAATCAATGCGTGAGCTTTCGTGCTGGTAACTGTCTACACACTAGATGAGGGGGCCTTTCAGTGGGCTCAGAGAATGCTGGATTTAACGGCTAGGGTTCTGAATGCATGGGTGTGGGCAAGTCACAAGGTGAAGGCTGTCTTACGGCACATCCTTGGTCCATCATGGCCTTCCTCAGTGGCATCCTTTTCTTGTGCGCATGCATGTACATGCCTTGGCAGGGGTGGTCCACCCTTCTCACGGCCGCTTATCTCCACTGGGAATACTCCATGTAGAATCTACTTGGGTGGCTTTCAGCCTTGCCCCTCTGGTTATATGCTCGCCTGTTTCATGTCGTCCCTAGTCTGTTTCTCTTACACTCCTGTTAAAGGCCAGGAGAACACAGGCATTCCCTGGAGGCCTCTGAGAGAGTCACACTCCTTCAGGGCTGTTCCTCCTGAATCCTGAGTTCACAGCCGGCAGGGGTCAGACGGGGATTCAGTCTGCACTCACTCCCATGGACTCTGACTTGCCTTCTCTTCATCTGAAGCCTTTCCCACAGGAAGGCCTGGGAAAGGAGGGGGGGTGCTTCCTAGAGAGCTCCTTAGCTGGACCTTTCTCCCCATGATCTTTGGGTTTCCTCTGAGGATTCTCCCTGCAGCAGGCCTTGGGGCCTGACTCTGTAAGTGTCTGGGAAGAGGTGGGGGGGTGGGGGGGGACCAGTTTCCATAGCGCTTTAGGTCCATGCCAAGTCGGAGAGTCTGTGGGGCCTCGGTCGAAACAGGATTTCCTGTGGGCCAACCCTCAGGCGAACTCTTCCCCGCTTCTTGAAACTTTCATTCTTTCTGCCGCTCCAAGGAGCTTTTATTCTGTCGGATATATTTCTTCTTGTCTTCTGAGAACTGGGCTGGGGCTGTACACACATGGATATAAACCCACCCCTGGGGCTCCCTCCTCCCTCTCTCTTGGCAGATAGTCAACGTCTGATAAAGCAATTTGGCCCATCTCCTCGAGTTTAAAACTTCCATGTGGCTATGCTTCTTAATGGGACTAGCAACTCTACTCCCGACTCTCAGAGTCAGTCCTAGCGTCCTGGAGAATGGGGTAGCTGGGAGGAAATATCACCAAACCACTTCGAGTGGCAGATTAGGAAACTGAGGCTCAAAGGTTTTAAATGTCTTGCCTGGGGACTACAGTTAGCTAATAGCAGAGTGCATTACTGGCTATTAGAAATATTTATGCTGTTAATTAACGATGAGGTCAGATCCTGTGCAGTTATATACTAAGAATTTAAATACAGAAGCGGGTTATATACCCAAGATCTAAGGATAAGAAATGTCTTAAAAGTCAAGTGGTGGTGGTGCACAACTTTAATTCCAGCAACCTGGGAGGCAGAGGCAGAGGCAGAGGCAGAGGCAGAAGCATCTCTGAGTTCAAGGCCAGCCCGGGAAAGACAGGGCTACACAGAGAAACTCTGTTTTGAAGAAGAAAAAAAAAAACTATCTTAAATATGGCTGAGGAGTTGGCTCAGTGGAAAAAAGTGCTCACTGCAGTCGCCTTAGGACTATAGGTCATATCTCTAGAGCCCGGGCAAATGACAGGTGGCAGTGGTAGCCCACCTCCAATTCCCTAGTGCCTAGAAGACTCTCCAGCGGACAGTGATGAAGGAAGACTATTAACACCAGCCTCGGACTTACATGTGAACTCTCCCATGCACACGCACATGCACACACACTCATATATATGCCCATACATGTAAGAACATACATATACCCCCATCTGCACATACACAAACTGGAATAAATAAGAATATCTAAAACAGCCAGTTGTTCAAAAGGAATTTGTAAAAGAGCTATATCTATGCCTTAAAATGAAGAATCCACTCTGGTGCGGAAGGTGTCATCTACAGTGGGTTGGTGGCACCAGGGAGGACAGGACAGTCTGATTGTAATGCATGGTCACGGTGCCCTCAGGGTTGTCTGGCTATCAACACAGAAGCTGGCACTGCCCTAGGACAATTGCTCATTCAGCAAAGAGACACTCTTTCAAGGCATGGAATCACTACTTCAGAGCCATGCAAGTGATATCATCTGTTTTCCGCCTTCCTAGTCTTTATGTTCCTTGAAAGCCAATATATCCTATCTAGAAGTAATTAATCTTAAACTGACCAAAGCCTGGGCTTTTCAAGTAAACAGCTTTGGATAAGATGCCAAACTTGTTTTCAGTTTTTAAAGTCATGGCAAATGTGTTTCAGAAGAAGGTAATGAACAGTGATCATTCCTAATCTCCATTTTGATATATTATTTATTTTTATGTCTGTGGACAATGTGCCTGCTTCTGCAGCTATGTACCATATGAATGCAGTATCTGAGGAGGACAGAAGAGGACATTGCATCCCCTGAGCCTGTGAGCTGTTATGTGGGTGTGGGGAATTGAACCCTGGTCCTCTAGGATAGCAGGTAGCGGGTATATGTGTGGGCTACCAGCAGCAGCTCAGGATGAGTGCACCCCACCTCATGGAGACACTTTACATTGTCCTCTGTGGCTTGTGTGTAGGGATGGTCTCCTGTCAGTGGGGTCCCTACCAGAAGGCCATATCCTGCTCTGGAGACTGGGCTCTGCTCTTATGTTCTTCCAGAGCCGCATAGATGTGACACAAGGAAGCCATCACCACTTAAAGCCTTCCCTGGACACCTGACCCTGCTGAGAGTTCCTCATGAACTCAGCAGTCTCTGCTTGGATGTGCATCTCCTTGGTGGCCTCCTGCAAGGCCTCAGACAGATCCTGGGGCATGCTGGATTCTCCCTCCAGCTGCTCGTGGCTACAGGTAGACTGCAGCCTATTTTTTAAATCTATGTTTTCAAGGAGACAAAGAGAATCCAAGCTACTACAGGGGGTGGGGGCTGGAAAGATGGCTCGGAGGTTAAGAGCATTCGCTGTTCTTGTAAAGAACCTGGGTTGAGTTCTTCCATAGCCACATGGTGGCTCACAGCCATTCATATGTCCAATTCCAGGGCGTCTGATGTTTTCTTCTGTCTTCTGTGGTATCAGACATGAGTGCGGTTTATATACTTATATGTAAGCAAAATATTCATACACATAAAATAAATCTAAAACAAATGTGAAGAGTAAGCTTCAGAACTAGCTAACTCTTTGGTACTCTATGAATCATCACACACCCACCATATATATATCTCACATAAACCCACCATATATACATAACACACACTCATATGTATACAAATACCACATGCACATATAGTACACATACACATATCATCTACACAATACAATATGCACATACACAGGTCACACACACATTCCATATACCACATGTATACATACATGTACACACACCACACCTACATACACAACACATGCATGCATGTATACCACACCTACACATGCCACACATACACAGTACAAAAACACACACAGCATACATATACACACACGGACACACACACATCACATGCACATGTATATACACATACCACACATATACCACACTATACACAAACACCTATAGGAATCCAATTATCCCCAGATGTCTAAGCCAGATGTAAGGTGTTTGAAGAGAAACACCATTGAAGATTCCCCTCTCTCGATGTCAGTGTCTCTTCTGTCTGTTTCCGTCAGTGCTGATGGGCTGCATCCTTCCTTTCCAATTCAAGGCCTGTGCCCATCTCTGTCAGTGGTAGCATCATTCTGAGCTGTGTACTGTGTGTGCCTTGGGCAGTTGAAACAGTGACTTCTGATCTGGAATCTCATTTTTTTCAAATACAACTAAAACTCTTGGCTAGTAGGGCCCAGCTTATCCCCTTCTGATAAAACTGGTTTTCATCACACTGTAAGAATCAGTGTTACAGGCATCTTTGGCCGTTTATACCGCAGGCTGAATGTCCAGAGAGTCTTCCCAGGCAGAGGGATGTTGCTGTCCATTTTTTTATTACCGCCATATGGAACGGACATTCTCTCGATTTTGTGACTTAAGAGAAAGCAGTTTGCAACATCTAATTTTGTTCCTGCTATTGTCCCTAACTCGGCAGCCCCTGTCAGCACAGAGATGGCCACCCGGGCACGACAGCCGGCGGGTTGTTCAGATAGTTCTCATTCCATAGGTGAGTCCACCCTATCCAGCCTGCAGCCTCTGGGTTCCTGACACCCGCTTCCTGGGCTCTTGTTCAGAACCTTTTAGGTTCTGTAACTTTTAGTTCATCCATTCCTAGGCACCAGATAAAGCCAGATGAAGGCAGCCTTGAAAACCTGGAGGTATACTTCTCCTTTCTTTCCTGCTTCTCTTTCTAAGGGTGTTGGCATCAGCCACACCCAATAAATTCTTCTTGTTTCACCCTTAGATTGATGCTACATAGCTATCTATACCCACAAACAGGACTGTGCCTCAGTTTAATACCTTGCTCCTCCCATGAGGTAAAGGGAGGAAGGATGGATAGCATATGGAGAGCCAGGAACTCATGTTTCTTTGTCACTGGGAGCCTGTCGGTGGCCACGGAACAGGTGTGCGTCACCAGACTGGGTGCTGACCTGGGTGAGGAGGGAACTGTTCCGGAGGGGGGACTGTCGGAAGCAAGAGGCATACTGACAGAGAAGCAGTAACTCTGGGACTTCTCCATCTTCCCTCCCCTCCCCCCCATCACTATTCCATCAAGTCACAGCAAAGTGGTAGAGAGATTCTAGACATATTTAAGAGCTCATTCCTGAAGCTGAGACCTGTGTTAATGTGCCTTAATGAGCATAGCTGTACACACAGTAGGACTCACTCACCATGCTAGAAGACGTAACGGTATTACTGAAAGGAGACAGAGAGAGTCAACAGCGCTGAGGCACTCACTTCTGTCCTATGCTTGCCTGTTGGTGTCATCTATATTGTGTAGGGACCACAGGGAATCTCTGCAGGTTCTAACGGCACACCCTCCATCTTGTTCCCTTGGAAGGCTCCTGAAATCAACCATTTTTTAGGCCAATCCGAAAGCTCGCTTCTCTAGAAAATCATTTTCTAAGCTTCTGAGTGAGAAGATGGGGCGCATCCTCTGCTGACCACGTGATACAGTGTCGCCAGAGGCAGCATCTGTGCTTCCTGACTGGGTAGGGCCTTATCCCCCTCAGAGCTGTGCATGGTGCTTGGCACACAACGGGTCTCCTGGGGAAGGTTAATCAAATGCAATTGCCAACTGGCCTTCCCCATCAAAGAAAATTCTCACCTCCATTCCCCATAAATATAGAAAAATGATCCCTTTCACTCTTTCCTCTGAACTTCATTTTCTCCCAGAGAACGTCAATAAAAACCATGCCATCGAGGGTGGAAAACATTCTCCAGCCTTCTCGGGAAGTGACCTAACAGGGAATAATAACAAATAGGAGATGGTGTCAGTAATAAACGACCTTATTACTCGGTCCCCAAAAGAGATTTCCAATATCGCGTACTTTGAGCTTCCAAAGAACTTGAGTGTCGGCTATTAATTGGTTCCAAATAAATCAAAAGCTTAGCAAATACCATCTACATAATCACATGGCTATTAAAAGGAAAAAATAAGATCAAAGATCATCCAGCCATGTACAAAGACTGAAAGTCTCTTTTGGCCAAAGTAAGTAATGCCTTTCCCTGCTTCTCACAGGCATATTAGCATCCTAGGAATAAATCAAAGCTCTTCTGCCCTACCAGCCATCATGGTTTTCCTTTCTTCATTGTAAAAATGAGAAAGTTAAGCTAAATTTCTCACAAGTTCTCTCCATCTCAACAGAGACAGAGAGACGTCCTCCAACACAGTTACATTGCTCTACTCATCCGCGTGCACCCTACCTCTCCCACACTGTAGACTCAATAACTAAGAAAAATAGTTGTAAAGATTCTTTAAATTAAATTTTCATGGCCTGTGATTCAAGGTGTTAGTTACAGTTCAGATGATTCCATATATAAAAATAGACCAAGTGTCGTCAACACGATGCTCTTTAAATGTCTGATTGAGGCAGGCCAAACTCAGGAGTACAGGCATTTTTTTTTTCCTGCTATCAATTTGCATCCATCCATCCATTCAGGAAGTATTTGCTGAATATTTATTAAGAACCAGGTTCTTAAGTCATTATAGAGTCTTCTATTGAATGTGCCTGGCTCATGCATCACCACCTTTAATGTCTGAATGTTTCTTATAGAATTATGAAAGAATTAAATTGTTGAACCAGTCAGGCTTTGAACTTGGCACTGAGAATATACTATCAGTAAGACAAATTTGTCTTCACAGTAGTAGAGGGATTGCAGACGGAGATGTTAGGGGCTGGGGGCACAGCACAGTGGGAAGATGAGGGTTGGCATATACAAGTTGTTGGGATAAACCCCCTCCCAAAGCCACCCTAGAATAAGTGGAAATTAGTATAACGTACATCTATGATACTTCCGTAACAGAATCAACAGAGGTTGCCGGCAGCCCAGTTCACAATGTAAACTATCCCTACTCTAGACTGTGACCCCTCAACAAAGCTGGCACAGAGTTTCCCCCTGAAAACTAAGCCCCAACCTGCGTTGGGAGAAATGGGGTCCCACTGTCTAACAGAAACAAAAGTATCAATTTAGAGCTAGGACTCCAAATGGTAACATTTCACCTGCTGTGTGGAGTTAGTAGAAAAGAAGTCATCCTGCCTCCGGATGGAGTTGATGGTGCTGGAGTGGAGTTGATGGTGCTGGAGTGGAGTTGATGGTGCTGGAGTGGAGTTGATGGTGCTGGAGTGGAGTTGATGGTGCTACAGTGGAGTTGATGGTGCTGGAGTGGAGTTCATGGTGCTGGAGTGGAGTTGATGGTGCTACAGTGGAGTTGATGGTGCTACAGTGGAGTTGATGGTGCTGGAGTGGAGTTGATGGTGCTGGAGTGGAGTTGATGGTGCTAGAGTGGAGTTGATGGTGCTGGAGTGGAGTTGATGGTGCTGGAGTGGAGTTGATGGTGCTGGAGTGGAGTTGATGGTGCTACAGTGGAGTTGATGGTGCTGGAGTGGAGTTGATGGTGCTGGAGTGGAGTTGATGGTGCTACAGTGGAGTTGATGGTGCTGGAGTGGAGTTGATGGTGCTGGAGTGGAGTTGATGGTGCTAGAGTGGAGTTGATGGTGCTACAGTGGAGTTGATGGTGCTGGAGTGGAGTTGATGGTGCTGGAGTGGAGTTGATGGTGCTACAGTGGAGTTGATGGTGCTGGAGTGGAGTTGATGGTGCTGGAGTGGAGTTGATGGTGCTGGAGTGGAGTTGATGGTGCTGGAGTGGAGTTGATGGTGCTGGAGTGGAGTTGATGGTGCTACAGTGGAGTTGATGGTGCTGGAGTGGAGTTGATGGTGCTGGAGTGGAGTTGATGGTGCTAGAGTGGAGTTGATGGTGCTGGAGTGGAGTTGATGGTGCTGGAGTGGAGTTGATGGCACTAGAGAACAAAGGAGCAGAGCCAGGAGAGAAAGAAGGCAGGGCTCTCCACAGCATCCTTCTTTTTTTTAGCCATCCTACATTCCAGTCCTTCCCCCCATCAATTCCCCCTTCCCCTCCCCACTACCCCCAGCCTCTTACTGTATAGCTCTGGCTGGTTTAGAACTCCCTATAGTCCAGGCAGTCCTTCTACCCCTCCCTCCCACTTAGTCCTGAAACTGAAGGTTTGCACTACCAAGCCCAACTAAATTCCATTTAATGTAACTAGGGGCCTTCGAGATGGATCAAGAGGATAAACCCTTGCTGCCCGAGCCTGATACCCTGAGTTCGATCCCCAAAACCCACACTTGGAGAGAACTGACTCCTTAAAGTTGTCCCCTGGCTTTCACACATGCATGTATGTATGTGTGCACAGAGACATGCAGGCACACATGCAGTGTGTGCACAGATGCACCAAAACTAATAACAGCAAACAAAATACATTGCAAAGTTAATCTACTTAGGCCGAGTGGCATGGTCCCCATCTGAAATTCTAGTACTTAGGAGGCAGGATCAGGAAGCTCAGTACTTTGAGACCAGCCTCGGCTGCCTTGTCCCCATCCCCCAAACAACAACAACAACAGTATCAAGCAAGCAAAAAAGGAATCAACAAGAGCTGAAGCCACAGCTCACTGACACAGGTTTGCAAAACTACCCGGGGCCCCTGGACCCAATTCCCAATACCCAAACAAACAAAACTACTTCAACGGTGTACATGAGGGGGATCGGTAAAGAAGCTACTGGCGTAACTGCTCCATTATAGGTGGGGTGTGGTGGGGGTTATTGTGAATAAGAGAGAGAGAGGATATGCAAAGGCATCTGGAAGAGTCTGGAGCAAAAGAAAAGAGAAGCAGATGGGAAGTACCAGAGACAGGGAAGGGCAGAGGGGGAGGGCAGTGGAGAGAGCAGGAGATAGAGAGAATGAGGCATAGGAGAGGCAGCCGAGATGGAGGGGGAGAGACAGAGGGAGACAGACAGACACACACACACACATAGAGGAAGGAAGGGGGAGGGAGCGAGGAAGACAGAAGGAGGGAGGGAGGTGCAGACAGACTGACGGGGAGGGAGGGACAGACAGACAGAGGGAGGAAGACAGAAAGAGGGAAGGAGGAAGAGATAGAATAGAAAAGATAAAAAGCATGGGGTGGACAGACCGTGGATTATACAGAGGATCAGTGACGTGGGGGGGGGGGGCAGCACGCTAGCTGGTGTGGACTTTGAAATGTATCCTGGGTACTAAGATGCTGAGGGCGCCTGGAGCCAGCACGGGCTTTGATATTCTGATAGACACCCAGGTGTGTGTCCATGGGTAACCAGGGGAAAGGGCTCCTTCAGGAGATGAAAACCCAGTTCCTTACAAGCGCCCGAGGGCCTCTGGCTTTCATCTGGCTCCTGTGGCCGGGCTTGAGCTCATTCCTGGGTTTGTGGACTTCCTGAGACCTAACGGAAGGCACAGAGCAGAGAGAACAAAACTTTCAACAGGAACATTGTGTCTAATGGTTTTCTTCTCTTTTTACAACTCAGGAGTTGTTAATATTTGGAGATGGCCAAAATTGATTGCTCATCTTGGGTCGTTTGTCCATCTGTATCCACTTGATTCTGGTCATAGGGTTGGGGTCAAAGACTAGATGACTCCTGAAGCCTCCCCTCCCCTCTCACCTGACAGGTGAGGGGGGGATTAGCTGCAGTTGTCAGAGGAGAAAAAGTGGGGACACATTCAGAGACACGTTCTGCCTGCCTTCCTTCCTTTCTTCCTTCCTTCCCTCTCTTCTCTTCTTCCTGTCTCTGTCTCTGTCTCTGTCTCTCTCTCTCTCTCTGTGTGTGTGTGTGTGTGTGTGTGTGTGTGCCCGCCCCCCCTCATAGCCCAGGTCTCATATTATTCTTAAATGGCCTGGAACTCACCATTCATACCAGGTTTGGCCTCAAACTCACAGTAACCCGCCTGCCTCTGTCTCTCAAGGGCTGGGGTTAAAGGTGTGCTCCTCTAAAGACATTATCTCACCACACAATCTTTGCATTTCATTCCTATTGTTGAGAATTCTTCGGCTATCCCTTTGCTCATAGTTTTTCCATGAACACTCATTTTCTCTAAAAGCAAGTCAAAGGCGTTCTCAGCCACTTGGCAACTATTTAAGGTGACTCAGAGCAGAGGTTAGACAGTTTCACAACACAAGTTAAGAGTCCTGAAATCTGAAATTTGAATTGGTCCAGAGTCTGAGATGTTTTAAACATCGACTGGATCCACAGTCGATTCCACGTGATGGAAAACCTCATGCCATGATCTTGATTTCATGTCAAAATTGTTTGCGGATATTATATGAAGATACTGTCATACTAACATATGTAGAAGACCTATGGGAACCTTAAGTGAGATGCAGATCCCATCCTAAGATATTATGGATATGCAAATATTTTAAAATCTAAACGCATCTCAAATCAGAGACACCTTGTCTCAAGCATCTCTTGGGCTATTCAGCCTGTACTATGCAGCTGCATTAAGTACAGTTCTTCCTCCGCATCCAGTGTACAAAATGTTGATCCTGAAGACACAGAGAGAGTGAGCACTCCCACCCCTGGGGGGGAGGGGGAGGGTATCTTTCCAAGCTTCAAAACCTTACTTGTCTAAGAACAGTTGAACCATCAGACTTTTTGGACACAGAGTTCTATCACAACAGCCCGATCCATTTTTGTCTGTTCTATATAGGTCTCCAATTAGATTCCCATCCCAAGCAAATAGCCGTGATAATTTAAATTAATTTTGAGTAGCTTGAAGCTGACAGCCCTAGCATGAAAATAAATGCTTTTGTTACGGAGGTAATTTATTTACATGGTGCTGGGAGCTGCCACCTTTCTTGGATTCCCTTTAATCCAAACCATGCAGAGGTGACATAATTAGAAATGGATGAGAAGTGGTCCAGAACCTTCCTTATCCTTCCGGGGGGTGGGGTGGGGGTGGGGGGTGCTTTCCATGCAGCCTCCTGGTTGGGTATGAGTTTGATGCTAAATTGATGGGAGAAGTGGAATTTCACTTCCCTGCTGATAATGGAAATTTCCTGGAGAAGGACAGTGTCCGAGAGGCTTCTGGTGTGTGTGTGTGTGTGTATGTGTGTGTGTGTTCAATCTGTACGTTGAACATGGAAGGAGCTATACTGGAGAGAAGTCTCACCAGGCTGCCTGTTGTAACTCTAGGTTTTTGTTTTTCCTCTTCCACTTCCAGGTGTGAATGAGCCCGACAAGATGCTGAAACTGCAGAAGAAACAACGGATTTCCATGTCATTTGCATGAACCCCGCTGTGAAAGGAACCAAGCAAGGACTTGTTAGATACTTCCCCCCCTTCCCCTGCGGAGCAGTCCCGAGCCTTTGTTCCAGTGTTGTTTAATAGTGCCCTGTCCTTCTCTTGCCAAGACAAACATCCCAGTCTCACCGGACGCATCCCTAAAGCTCAGCTGCTGGCCGGAACAAGAACATGGGCAAAGCTGATGGTCCTCGGAAGCCCTCCCAAGGGACATGGGTCCCCACGGGGTCCAGTCTCCGGAAGCAGGACCTCTCATGATGCTGGAGTCTGGGAGTGAGCGCCATGCCCATCACCCAGGACAATGCCTTGCTGCACCTGCCCCTCCTGTACGAGTGGCTGCAGAACAGCCTGCGGGAGGGTGGGGACAGTCCGGAGCAGCGGCTCTGCCAGGCGGCCATCCAGAAACTGCAGGAGTACATCCAGCTGAACTTGGCCGTGGATGAGAGTACAGCCCCACCTGATCACAGCCCCCCGGAGATGGAGATCTGTACAGTGTACCTCACCAAGCAGCTGGGGGACACCGAAACTGTGGGGCTCAGTTTCGGGAACATCCCTGTTTTCGGGGACTACGGTGAAAAGCGTCGAGGGGGTAAGAAGAGGAAAACGCACCAGGGGCCAGTGCTGGACGTGGGCTGCATCTGGGTGACGGAGCTGAGGAAGAACAGCCCAGCGGGGAAGAGCGGAAAGGTTCGGCTCCGGGATGAGATCCTCTCCCTGAATGGACAGCTGATGGTCGGCGTTGACGTCAGCGGAGCCAGGTAAGCGAGGGGCGAGCACGTGGCGAGTGGTTTACCTGTCTCGTATTCGGTACTATCCTTCTAGAGTTCTAATTGCCCTGGCAAGAAGCAGGTGGCTTTTGTGCCCTACAGGAAAACACACTGAGTCCTAGGCTCCCGTTGTCTCATAAGATCCTAGGAGTTAAAAGCGATGAGAGGACTTGATTTTTTCAAAGCTCACTTCGTAGAAATAACCATGTGTTGAGCAGCATCTACTGAAGTGGACATTTGTCAGGTATTCAGCTCACTAATACCTGGTTGGTTTGTTCTTTTCTTTTTTGGTTTTTTGGTTCCATCTGTGAAGAACGCCTAGACTCAGAGCATTTCCCTATCCCTAAAACTTGGGGTCAAAAGAAAACAAACACTATAATATAAGAAATGTCCCATTAAACTAGACTATATCATTCAGCTCACCATCTCGCTGGCAATCAGAAGCCCAAGACTGTGGTCCTGGGTGTCCTGTTCATCACATCACCTACAACAGGCACAGGACTCCCAGAGACTCAAAGTGCAGACACCCACCCTGACATGCCTATATTTTCTAACCACCCCCCAACCCCACCTCATCCCACCCCCAACACTGTAGGAAGTTAAGACAGGACAGGTTGTCTCCCTGGTAAATCCAGCTTCCCAGAAACCCGTTCAGAGATAGTCCAGGTAAGCTCATAGTGCTGGGAACAGCTCTCAGTTTATCCCTTTGAAAAGATGAAGACTGAAACCTGCCTTGGTGAAAGCCATAGAGTCGAGTCTAAAAGTAACCCCGTGCCAGTTTTCAGTTGTCACCTAGTATTAGCAAGTATACATGGTACTCAGAGGTTCCTACATGCGGTATTGCCAGCAGGAAAGCTCATACAAGGCATGGTATCCAGGGTTTTTATGGGGTTGGTCATGTGAGCCTGACCTATGTCACCCTAGTCTCTAGTCCCTCTAGTAGTAAATTAATACCATGTGGCCCAAAGCCCCCACATAAGCCATCTGGTAGTATAAGCTATGTAGCAAAGCTAAGCATCTCTAGATACACCCAGGTGCTATCCTTGCACAGGATATTCCAAGGGCTTGCCTGTTGCTTCCCCAGTCTTTCCTTTGGAATGTGTGTGGGTTGAAGGCTTCAGACCTGAGTTCACACTCTCCTATGCACCTGGAGTCCTAGGCACCCATTGCCTCATAACACCCCAGAAGTTAGCAGGAGAAGGTAAGGAGACTAGCTTGATTTGTTTTTTCAAAGCTCACTTCCTGGTCCATTTATTAAGCAGCATCTATCAAAGTGGACATCTGCCCCCCCCCCCCACCCAGTACTTCACTCAGTTTCTAATCACTTGTCTATATGTGAAGCTTCAATGGGAGAACCCCACCATATTTACCTTGCCCAGGATTACCCAAGTAATAGAAGACAGAACTAGGATTTGAACCCAGGTAAGTCTAGCTTCATAATTTTTCCTCCTTACCCCAGCCAGTGTTACATCTTGAGTTTTGTAGTCTGGTTCATGAATGGTTTACGGCTGCACAAAATACCTCTTTAGTATAACCACAAACCTCAGGGGAAACATAGAAGGAGCTAACAAGGCTTCTTTCTACCTAAACCACCAAGGAAACAGGCCTTTTGCCTCGTCTTGTAAAAGGAATGACATTGATTAGACTGCTTTTTACATTATTGTAATAAAATATGTGGGATGGTGGTGGCACACACCTGTAATCCCTGCACTCTGGGAGGCAGAGGCAGGTGGATTTCTGAGTTTGAGGCCAGCCTGGTCTACAGAGTGAGCTCCAGGACAGCCAGGGCTATACAGAGAAACCCTGTCTCGAGAAAACCAAATCCAAAAAAATCAAAATCAAAATAAAATAAAATAAAATACCTGAGGGGGGCTACTTACGAATGAAAGAATTTACTTAGCTCATAGTCCTAGAAGTTTAAGATCAGGAAGCCCTGTAGGTTTACACTCCCATGAATGGTAACTCAATCCCATTGAGTAAATATAGCACTGACATACTCAGGGTGACTGGCCAAATGACCCAGGGGTGTGACATGCCGTAAAGACTAGCTGAGTATCAGCCCTAGCCAGTCCCCTCTGCCTCAAAATCATGTGTAAAAATAATTTAAAGTGGGTACAATCTTAGACAAATAGGAACATTTGTTGACAAATAGGAACATATTTGTCAGTAGACAAGAAGCTAGAGAGACAGAGGTCCCATCTTCTCTTTACATATCAGAGTCCGAATTGACCTAAGGACTTCCCACTTAGCCCCATCCTTTGGTTCCTAACATCTACCAAAATTGCCACACCAAGGACCAGGCTTTCAACATACAAGTCCTTGAGAGACAGACCATACCCAAGCCATAGCAGAATTCCTTTGGCCAACTTAGGGACTACTGCAGTTCGGAGAGTAAACTAGGGGTCTTGGTACAGGTGTTTCTTAGAATTTTTTTTAATTAATTTATTTTTTTATATTTCTTTTTTTAAAGATTTATTTATTTATTTTATGTATATGAGTACACTGTAGCTCTCTTTAGACACACCAGAAGAGGGCATCGGATCCCAGTTTCTCAGAATTTGAGGAGGATTGTTATCAGGATCCCCAGGGAATACTAAAGCCTAAGAATGTTCAAGTCCTTTATATAAATGATGTAATATTTGCCTCTATAGTATGCATAGCCTTCTGGGCACTGTTATCTCTAGACTATTTACAATACCTAATACCATGTAAATAGCAGTTATCTGTGTTGTTATCTGTATTATTATGTGTTGCTTAAGAAATAGTAACAAGAAAAGTGCTCAGCATAAATGGGAAGTGTTTTTTTGTTAGTACCTCAGTCCACAGTTCCTTTAGACTACAGGAGCAGAGCCTGAGTATGTGAAAAGCTGGCTATTACTGGCATTTTAAGAGTTTTTGAGTGTTTTCAAGATGTTTTCCCCCCACTCATAATAACCGACAATTTCTACTTTGAAATATGAAGATTTTTCCTAAGAAGTATTGAGTAGGAACTAGTGTTTTACCAAGATATACACATACCTCTGAACCATATCTAATATAAGAAACTCTTTGGGGCATCTGGTCTACCTCTCAATGAAATATTGTAGATTGAGTTCTATTTCCTTCCCCAAATTCATATGCTGAAACCCTAACTTCCAGTGACTCAGAATACAAACTTGTTCAGAAGTAAGACCATTGCATATGTAGTTAAGATGAGGTCATACTGAAGTGGGTGAATAACGCACTGTGATTGTTGTCCTTATCAAAAGCTAATTTTGACACATACACACAGGGAAAAATGACATGTCAAGACAAGTTATGCTGTCACATGCCAAAGAACTGCCAGGAGAGAGGACTGAAGCAGGTCTGTCCATAGTACTGGGGGAACCTGGCTCTGCTAAACTCTTGATCTTAACTCCTAGTCTCTTAGAGCTGTGAGGTTATAAGCTTCTGTTCCTTAAGCCAGTCAGTTTGTGGTAGTTCATTACAACACCCTTGGGGAGCTGACACAGGTAGTACTTTGACCTTCACCATCTTCTGTAAAGCCCTCTGAAAACCTTAAAGGACTGTGTGGGTTTAGGAGGAAGACACGTCAAGAGTTGCCTGTGTCGAGTGTGGGAGGAACAGGTGCAAAATGTTGAAGATGAGGTCATGGTTGCTTATTTCAAAATTACGAGCACAGCCATGGGTGGGTGTGACAGCCCTCTTGTATAGAATCACACATCTGTGGAACCCAGGTGTCTTAGTCAGGGTTTCTATTCCTGCACAAGAAGCCAGTTGGGGAGGAAAGGGTTTATTCACCTTACACTTCCACATTGCTGTTCATCACTAAAGGAAGTCAGGACTGGAACTCAAGCAACTCAGGAAGCAGGAGCTGATGCAGAGGCCATGGAGAGATGTTACTTACTGGCTTGCTTCCCCTGGCTTGCTCAGCTTGCTTTCTTATAGAATGCAAAAGACTACCAGCCTAGGGATGGCACCACCCACAATGGGCCCTCTCCCCTTGATCACTAATTGAGAAAATGCCTTACATCTGGATCTCATGGAGGCATTTCCTCACCTGAAGCTCCTTTCTCTGTGATAACTCTAGCTTGTGTCAAGTTGACACAAAACCAGCCAGGACACCAGGCCTATAGGAGCCACCTCCACAGCTGGTCCTCTAGTGGAACACAGTTTGCTTCTAGGTTCCCCAGGAAGTTGCTGAAGGATGGCAGCTTCTTCCTTCTTCAGAGAGCATTCTGGATGAGTGTGGCATATCAGTCACATGTGATATCACATCCCCCCTCCCCCGGCCCCTTAAAGACAAATCTGGTAATTACACGGCAGAAGCCTCTGTTTATAAAATTCTTGGCCTCCATTCTGGAAAAGATGGGATTTTCCAAAACGTTCCATTTGCTTCTGTTTGGGGCAGGAAGAAACAGGGAAGGTTTTTAGATTAGTTCCTACAAGGACTATTTTGTAACGCTAGTCACCCCCTCCACTAGCTCTCTATAAGTAAACCAGATCTGTTCCCTGGAGACGGATGATTCCAAATGGGTAACAAAATGTGGAATTAATTAAGATGAAGCCCACATACCCAAACAAAAACAAATGGACTTTTCTGGAAGGTAAAGGGGCCCATGTTTCATTTTTAAAATGTTTTTGTTTTCAGAATGTGGACTGTGGAGAATTTATAGGTTAATAAACGTGAGCATAGCGCAGTAGAGAGGACACAGGCCTTCTAGGGAGGCGCTCTGGCTTCAAGAGGCCTTGTGACTGACTGTGGGTGAGCTCCCTTGGCATGGGAGGCTGACTCTGTTTTCCTAATAAGAGCTGCGTGGTACATGAGAGAAGGTGATTTATCTACTCGGTGACTATGTAGCTGGCACAAGGAAGACATTCAGTCCAGAAGACCTGTTAGCACTTCACCCATCCAGCCTTGGGCAACCTGAACCCACAGCATGTGTCACGACAGAGAATAGGCCTTTGAGTTGGAAAGAAAGAACCCCAAACCCACCAGCTTCTCAGTCACAAAAGAGACAACAGTGACAGCACAGTGGTCCCCTTTATCCACAGACAGTCCCCAACCCTGTACTGATGGGCTATTTCCTATACCTACATATATGGCAAAGTTCAGTATGTATTAAGTATAGCAAAGGTTAGCTACCATAAGTAATATTTAAATAGGACGATCATAACAAACTACTATAAGTTATGTGGATGTGTTTTCTCTCTCAAAATATCTCACTGTCCTGTAGGGTTTTTTTTGGAGCTTTCTGAAACTGTGAATAAGCAGTGCGCCATTGTACTGGGTAGCTTCAATGGTCTGGGTGCGCTGGCCACTTAAGTCAAAGAGACGTTGACATGCACAGACACAGGGTCTTAAGTGCCGCAGCCAGAGAGTGCCTATGTGTTCCAGGAGTCTGTATGATCCCAGAAGAAAATCTCATTGGGCAGATCTGGCCCTGACATACTCAAGGTGACTGGCCAAATGACCCAGGGGTATGCCGTGCAGTAAAAACTAGCTGAGTATCAACCCTAGCCAGCAGCAGCCTTCAGTCCCCTCTGCCTCAAAATCATGTGTAAAAATAAATTTTGGGTTGGTACAATCTTAGACTCTGGTTACCCATGGCAACCCTGAGTTCTGTCTGGATTAAAGCAGATTTAGGCAGAGTGTCAAGAGGGTATGAGAAGGTGTTACTTGGAGAAATGACTGCAGGTGGTGATGTAGTAGACAGAGAGAAAGGAAGATTCTCCAATTATAGCTTTATAATATGGTCCCTGGGGCCGCTCAGCACAGGGTCTTGTCTCCCTACATGTGTGCCCAGAGGCACCTAGCGCTCCATGCAAGACTATATATATAGTAAGAGGTGGTCATCTTGATGACCTAGAGATAGTAAGGAAAGGTTAAATTATACTCAGCACGCTCTGTAAGGAGCTGGAGAAGCATGTAACACACTTTAAAAAGATTTCCATTGCAGAAAGTTAAAAGGAAAACAAATTTCAACATTTAAAACTCAATTATCTGGAAAATTCACCATACGGAATAGCCCATTCCCCCAAGGACGACGGCTGAAGGAAGCATCCCGTGACCCGCACCGGAGCCCGCTTCATTCTCTCCACCCTGCTGAACGTCTCATGCAAGTTCGTTTCATGGCTTAGTTTCCAGAATCTTTTCAAGCTCATTCAAGTCCTACTTTCTCAAATCATGGGAGAAACTTGAGACTCGGGGGAGTTCTTTCCTGAGGTTGTCTGTCTTCCCAGAGATCAAGCTTATGCCCTTTGAACTCTGATTCAATAATTTTTTTTTCAGTTCCATAAATGGCGTTGGATAGTTTTCTATAGTCTATGATTTGTGATCAAAACAAATAGAAAGCTACGTTTTTTCTTTGTTTCCTAAAACAGTGGGGGTTACGTTACAACCCTTCCATCTCATAGTTGCTTGTAGCAACTCCAGGACAAGAATCATTACTACTCTTAGAAAGAAGGACCGAGCTTGCTCTCCCTCAGTGCCACCAGGCCAGGGCAGTGGAGACTCTGAGAGCCGTTGTCTGCCATCTTGTGGTTGAAATCAAGCACTGTGGGAGAAAGTGCTGGGAGCTATCTATCCCGAGCTGGTGTGCTTCACAGCTGCACTATTAGCTATTTGCTATTCGGGTGACGGTTCCGGCTGAGCTCTCCGCGGAGTCACCCCTCCTGAACCATACTGAGCCACCAGAATGTGAACAGGACACTGTTTCCCCAACTTTCATTCCTGGTCCCCGGGTTCCCACAGAAGATGAGACAGTGAGTGGCATGACCCACCCTGCTGGGCTCTTCAAGATGAATAAAGAAGGGATTCCCCAGAGCCTTTAACTCCAGCCTCTAGTGTCTCTGTGTAGCCCTGGCTGTCCTGAAACTCACTCCGTTAGACCAGGATAGCCTGAAACTCAGCCTGTGTCTGCTCCTGAGTTCTGGGATTGAAGGTGTGCACCACTACTATAGAAATTTCTTTTAAGGTAAATCAGGTAACTAAGTCTCTAGTACTGTACTGACTAGTAGAATGAGTTCTTAGAAAAGGCTGGCAGAGCCGGGCGGTAGTGGCGCACGCCTGTAATCCCAGCACTCTGGGAGGCAGAGGCAGGCAGATTTCTGAGTTCGAGGCCAGCCTGGTCTACAGAGTGAGTTCCAGGACAGCCAGGACTACACAGAGAAACCCTATCTTGAAAAAACCAAATCCAAAAAACCAAAAAAAAAAAAAAAAGAAAGAAAGAAAGAAAGAAAGAAAGAAAAGAAAAGAAAGAGAAAGAAAGAGAGAGAGAGAGAAAGAAAGAAAGAAAGAAAGAAAGAAAGAAAGAAAGGAAGGAAGAAAGAAAGAAAGAAAGAAAGAAAGAAAGAAAGAAAGAAAGAAAGAAAGAAAGAAGGCTGGCAATGTATGCACACTCTCATCAACAGGCATTTATTGAGTGACTTTCGGGGTCCACTTTTTTGTTTTGTGAGACAGGCCCATGCGGACCACATACTCACTGTGTAGCAGTGGCCCTTGCCTCCACCTCCTGAGTCCAGGCATGCACTGCCAGTCCTGCCTTCTGTGGCGCTGGGGGCTGAACCCAGGCTTTCAGGTCTGCTCCATCCCCAGCCCTGGACCCACTTACTTTTAGGATGGACGAGATGATATGAAGTGGGAGACTTTCATAATACAGTGCTCTATCCTGTGATACAGCCCTCCATCCAGGTGCCTGTAATACAGCTCTCCAAACAGCCGTGATACACACCGCTCTGTGCAGAGATACCCATAATACAGTGCTTTATCCAGATGCCTGTGACACAATGACTCCATCCAGACGCCCCTGATACACTGCTCTTTGTAGACACTCGTGATAGAGCACTCCAACCAGACACCCGTGATACAGTGTTGAATCCAGACACCCATGATACAGTGTTGCATCCAGATACCCATGATACACTGCTCCAAGCAGACACCAGTGATAGTGTTGCATCCAGATACCCATGATACACTGCTCCAAGCAGACACCAGTGAGTGTTGCATCCAGATACCCATGATACACTGCTCCAAGCAGACACCAGTGATACAGTGTTGCATCCAGATACCCATGATACACTGCTTTATGCAGATACCTGTGGTACTCCATTCCAGATGCCTATAATGCAGAGCTCCATCCAGACACCCATGATGCAGTGCTCCATGCAGATGTCCTTTCCTTCCAACCACCTGCTTCCCTGATACCTGGCGTGGAACTGAATGCCAGTGCAGCCATATATTCCCACCCAGGAAGAGGGAACCCCAATGTCTCACTCCAGATGCCCACTTTTACAGTTAGAAATACTTCTAGGGATTGCTGTCATTCAGAAGCATAAGGAAAGAGGCATCTGGCGTGATGACAGTGTGACTGACTTCATACCCTCCCTCGGGGGCATCTCTGAGCCTCTTGCAGGAGCGTTGACTTGTGCTTCACCTTTCATACTTGGGTAGTAAGCAGGTTTGATGATTTATGCTCTCCCATGATTTGGTACTAAATGTCCCCAAGTGGCTTGCAAACTTTTTTTCACTAGAGGGTCTTTGAAATCCAAGATTCGGTACCCGGATTCCCTTCTACCTTCTTTCAGAGATTTCTGAGAGGAGGCAAAACCCTGTGCATCACCAAGGCTCTCGTCTTCCCTGTCCACTTTGGGCAGCTTTGAGAAATGTCAAGTATTTTAAGGACCCAAGTGTGTGCAGTTTAAACTAAAACCAGCCAGGCATAGCGACACACACCTTGAATCCCAGCATTTGGGAGGCAGAAGCACGTGGGTCTCTAAGGTCGAGGACAGCCTGGTCTACAGAGTGAGTTCCAGGACAGCTGGATAGCCTCAAAAACAATTTGAGACTGTATCTCAGTGGTAGCTCACTTTCCTGTATTCAATAAGACCCCGGATTTAAATCCCTACCACTGTAAAAACAAGTAAATAGCATAAAACAAAACATTTTATATAGTTACATGGATTTCTCCATAGGAAGATCACATTTGATCACATTTGATTGTCATCTTCCTCCAAAGATTTTGACTATGTGAGTCTGACTTATGTTACTTAAATATTTTAAAAAAGCATGACTACAGGTGATTTTTTTGGGGTGGCCTAATACTGTTGAAATAATGCGGGTGGGTAGGGAGTGGAGATGTGTGGTTCCCTAAGACTCAGAGAGAGGATAGGCAGGCCTGCAGAGATGGTCTATCCTCCATCTCCCCCCACAGGGGGATGATGATCTCTCCTTTACATTGTGTCCTGAACTTACAGCAGATTTTCTCCCTTTGAGGAGGGGGAAGGAGATGAAGGAGGCTGAGCTGTTTCTACAGCTAAAGTACTCTTTCACTCAGTCCTTCCTTGGGCTGGGTAGGAGGTTAGGCAGGTTGAAAGGAATTGGGATTTCTTCGAAAAGCCTTGACTTTGCCATCACAGATCACATTCAAAGGTGATCTCGTGTGATCTTCCTGAGCAGGGACCGCTGTGAGGGGGGGAATGGAGAGCAGGTCCTTACAGACTCAACCCATGTAGAACCAGTCTGTCGAGCTTCAGGGCAGTCCGGATATGCACTCCGGCAAAGTCCTGCCTGATGCTTGAAGAATGAGCAGAGATGGGACTGACCCAAGACAGACAAGAAACCCTGAAGGGGGAGAAAAAAACACACAATCAATCAAACGCTTAATATCTTTGGTTCCCACCCCACCCCCCACCCACTCCCCCCAGTCCTTGTGACCTCCCTGGAACGAATTCAGACATGGCACACAGAGGTTAGGGAAGAAGATACACAGTTTATTGTAGAGCAAAGCTCACTCTCAAGGGATAACGTAGCTCTCCTGAGCTACATTTCAAACAGGCTTTATATTATTAATTAACTTATTTATGTTTGAGAACAGGTCCAGCTATGCATCCCTGCAGGCATGGAACTCACAACGTAGGCAAGACTAGCCTCGAACTCACGGAGATCCACTTGCTATTTTCCTCTCAAATGCTGGGGTGGAAAGCACACGCCACCACACCCAGCCTATATTATTCTTGTTCTTCTTATTTAATTTTATCATACATACGAGATATCCTAAACATATGCTCCCCTCCCCCAGCTCCTCCTAGACTCTCACCGGCAGCTTTTCTGAGGGACTTTGTGCTTCCCAGGTGATCGCCAGGCCTGTTTAGATTGTCTCTTGCTGTGGAAACAATGGTGTGTCTTTGTTCTTTATCAGAAGGCCCCCTGCTCTAGGATAGTTGTGTGAGGTTCAGGACTCCAGGAGCCTCAGCACATGGCTATCCATTAATGACCTCCTGGGCATGCAGGCCAGAATGTCCCTCCTCCTTCCAGGACTGCAGAGAGGACTCTGCTCCCAATTCCTCTCAAGCCATTCCAGGCCTGCTGTTCAGGTCCTTTGTTTTACAAGCTGTGGACTCTCTGGGAGGGGTCCAATCCCAATTTCATGGAAGACTTCTAGTATCTAACTATCTGTCTAACAGAGAGGTTCACCCGTGCATCAAATAAATAAATATGTAGAGAATGCATAATTTTTATTAGATATTTGCTTTATTTACATTTCAAATGTTAACCCCTTTCCACGTTATCCCACTGAAAACCCCCATCCCATCCCCCATCCCCCTGCTTACCCCCCTTCCCAATATCCTGACTTACATTCCCCTATTCTGGGGAATCAAGCCTTCACAAGACCAATGGCCTCTCCTATCATTGATGTCTGAAATGGTCATCTTCTGCTACATATGTGGCTGGAGCCATGGGTCCCTCCATGTGTACTCTTTGGTTGGTGGTTTAGTCTCTGGGAGCACTGGGGTACTAATATGTAGAGAATGCCTGATTTTTAAAAAAAGACAGACTTCACCAAATTTTTTTCAAAAAACAAAACAAAAAACTTTACCAGGTTGCCCTGTCTAGCCTGAAATACCCTACAGACATTAGTTGGACTCCCAGAAACCTACTTGCCTCTGCTTTCAAGTGCTAGGATTAAAGGCATGCATCACAATGCCTATAAGGATTTATTTTTAATTTGTATTTATAAGTATCTGTATGTATATATACCGTGTGTGTGCAGGTACCAGAATGGCCAGAAGAGGGCGCTGCCCATGGAGCTGGAGTTGCAAGTGGTTGTAAGCTGCCTGGCATGGGTCCTTGGCACCAAACTTGGCTTCTCTGAAGTGTGGTAACTACCCTTAACCAATGAACCATCCATCTCTCAGGGGAGCTCTTAATTCTTAAAATTTTTTCACTGAGTCTTGTTTACTTTAGAGTAGCTGTTGTCAAACTGTGGGTCAAAACCCTTGTGGGAGTGGCATATCAGATATTCTGCATGTCAGATATATGACATGCATTATGATTAACAACAATAGGACAACTACAGTTATTTATTTATTTACTTACTTATTTACTTACTTACACTATACAGATGGTTGTGAGCCATCATATGGTTGTTAGGAATTGAACTCAGGACCTCCGTTCACTCCAGCCCAAAGATTTATTTATTGTTATATGTAAGTACACTGTAGCTGTCTTCACACACACCAGAAGAAAGCATCATATCTCATTACGGATGGTTGTGAGCCACCATGTGGATGCTGGGATTTGAACTCAGGACCTTCGGAAGAGCAGTCAGTGCTCCTACCCACTGAGCCATCTCTTCAGCCCGGAAAACTACAGTTATGAAGTAGTGACGACATAGTTTTATGGTAGGGGCTCACCATACCATGAGGAACTTGTACTAAACGGTAGCAGCATCAGGAAGGTTGAGAGGCACTGTTTTAGGGCAACCTATGGACAAAATTGTTAATTCATTCTTAGAATACCCAGTCTCACCCCAGGTCATGGGTTTGTATTATGTCAGCAGCAGCAGTGAGGCAGGATTTAAAGACCAGAACAACCTGTGACTCCACGTCCCTGGTTCTGCTCAGTTAATGCTTCTCTGCTGAGCTGAGCTGTCGTCTTCTGTTGTGTATGCATTTCCAACCATCCTTCTCAACACCGTTTGCGTTGGAATGATCTTGATGCTCACAGTGAGCTATTGAGATGGGACAGAAGGGTGGGGAGGGAGAAACCTTCTGAATCCAAATCCTATGCACTCAACACTGCGCTCTTACTGTTCTTGGACTGACTGTCTTTCCAAGAATTCTTGAAGAGGGCTGGAGAGATGGCTCGGGAGTTATAAGCTCTGGCTGTTCTTCTAAAAGACCTGGGTTCAATTCCCAGCACCCACAAGGTAGCTCACAACTGTCTGTAACTTCGGCTCCAGGGGATCTGATGCCCTCTGTGTGCCCTCTAGTGAAGGCACTTTCCTCATACACTGTGCGTTTTAACCCTTTCCCCCTTGTAAACCCACCAGAGAGCTGGCTGGAAAGATGACTCTGTCGTTGAGAGCATATGTTGCTCTTCCAGAAGGTCTGAATTCAGTTCCCAGGGCCCATGTCAGGTGACTCACAACCTGAGACTCCTGGCCCTAGGAGATTTCACACTTTCTTCTGGCTCCTGTGGGCTCCTGCACTAACACACACACACACACACACACACACCGTTTTAGAGATTGATCCCAATCTGACCATGTCATTTGCCTTCCATTCTTTATTAACCATGTAACTGAGCTGAGGTTAGCTCATTTACTTAAGCAGTCGTCAATTGCTAGGTGTGGTGTCGTTGTTGTGGTTGTTGTTGTTGTATCTTTGGTATTTCAGCAAGTCCGCAATCCATCTGCACTCACAGGTCTCTCACCGTGTACATGTAAGTGTATGTGCATGCACACATCTGTAACTTGGAAGTCGGGGTCAGGAAGAGCCTGTGTTTGTGGCTAGATTATATAGCAAGGCTGTGCCTCAAAACAACGGCAAAAACATATGTTAAATTTGTTACTCCTATTGCAGATTACCTCCCCGGAGAAATGATACTAATTGGTGCCCCCACTAACAAGATTTTTAAAAAGTGCCATTTTGGTTTGGTTTGGGTTTGGTTTGGTTTCCTCGCAGCGTCTAGCACAGGAATGCTTGCAAAAATCCTGACCGCGCAAAGGATTCTGTGTGGCCTCTGCTTTCTCTGAACACATTTAAATGTGTTCCTCCTTATGAAATAATCTTTCCTTCTTCTTTTAGGCAGAGTTTCACTATGTAGCTCAGAGTGTCTTACAGCTCGCTATTGTAGACCAGGCTGGCTTTGTGGTCAGTCAGAGAGATCTATAGGCCTGTAGATCTATAGATCTGTATCTCCTGCCTCAGCCTCCCAAGTCCTGGGTCGGCAGGAGATACCCCTCCTTCGTCTCTCTGGGTGACAGGCAATGCTGATTTAGGTGAGCGTGCTCTGCTGGCTGCTGACTGGTTTCAGTGCTGTGCTTAGCATTTCCGTTTGCAGTGCTTTTGAGCCAGCATCTCAGGGCATGCTCTTTGGAATGAGCATATTGTGTCCAAGGATACTGTCACTAAGTTATTTCCATGAATTGTTTACTCATTTATCCTGCTACAAATAAAGTATGATTGATTGTGTGTGCCACAAGCATGCTTAGGGTGGGCATCCCGGTACACATGCATGTTCACTTAATAGATGTGTGGCTTGTTTGATGGAGGGGTGGGGGACAATGGTGTGTGTGTATTATGTGTATGTGTGTAGTGTGTGTGGTGTATGTGTTTGGTGTGTGTGTGTGTGTGTGTGTTTTAATTTTATTTTTTGGTTTTTCGAGACAGGGTTTCTCTGTGTAGCCCTGGCTGTCCTGAAACTCACTCTGTAGATCAGGCTGGCCTCGAACTCAGAAATCCGCCTGCCTCTGCCTCCCGAGTGCTAGGATTAAAGGCATGTGCCACTACTTCTGGGCTGTTGCTTCTTTTGTAACAATCTTTTTTCCACTTTACACCTTACACTGATGCTGGCTTCCCAAAGACCTGACGCCCTTCTGCCAATCTGCAAGATTATATATTTTTTTTTAATTCATCTCTATGATTTTAAACTTTAACTAGTGTTTGTTTGAATGTGGGGCGACAAAATTTTATTTTAACTCTTTCTAAATTTCAGTGTGACTATGAAAACCCCACCTACCAATAATCTTTTTACCTGAGTGAGTGTGTGAGAGAGACCTGGTTTATTGAGGCTGCATGTGTCTGTCCACACCTCCTTCCCGTGTCTGCTGCTGGGCTGGTCCGGCAGCACCGTATCACTGACTGACCGACCCCCTCTACCTCCTAACTACGGAAATCTCTTGTGATACTTTCTGAAATGTTTGCCCTTCACACTTTGCACAGTCAGCTCCTAAATGATGATACTGAGTTTTGAGGGGATGCCGTCTCTTCCGCTGAGCTCTGTCCTTCTGGGTCCAGTTCGAGCATCCCCAGAGATCTTACCTCTTCCCACTCCCATAAACAACATTGTGCATTTAATTCAGGAGGGAAGAGAGAGGCAGGCTTCTAAACCGTCCTGAGATTTCACCCTCATGTCATGTCCAGGGCACTCAGCCCCTGAGACTGAAGCTGCGCTTGATGTCATGATTACATCATCGTTCTGAACACAGGAAAGTGAAATGGAGTCGGGCGGTGGTGGCGCACGCCTGTAATCCCAGTACTATGGAAGGCAGAGGCAAGTGGATTTCTGAGTTCGAGGCCAACCTGGTCTATAGAGTGAGTTCCAGGACAGCCAGGGCTATACAGAGAAACCCTGTCTTGAAAAAACGAAATCCAAAAAAAGAAAGAAAGAAAGAAAGAAAGAAAGAAAGAAAGAAAGAAAGAAAGAAAGAAAGAAAGAAAGAAAGAAAGAAAGAAAGAAAGTGAAATGGTGGGCCTGGAGAGATGGCTCAGCAGTTAAGAGCACTGACTGCTCTTCCAAAGGTCCTGAGTTCAAATCCCTGCAACCACATGGTGGCTCACAACCATCGGTAAGGAGATCTGACTCCCTCTTCTGGAGTGTCTGAAGACAACTACAGTGTACTTACATACAATAAATAAATCAATCTAAGGAAGGAAGAAAGAGAGACACAGAGAGAGACAGAGAGAGAAGAAAGAAAGAAAAGAAAGAAAGAAAGAAAGAAAGAAAGAAAGAAAGAAAGAAAGAAAGAAAGAAAGAAAGAAAGAAAGAAAGGGAAAGGAAAGGAAAGGAAAAAGGAAAGGAAAGGAAAGGAAAGGAAAGGAAAGGAAAGGAAAGAAACTGAAATGGTCAGGGTGGGTCTCACCAAATCGCATGAACCCTCTCAAAGCAGTTTAGCCAGAAGCAGAAGGTATAAAAGGTTCCCATTTCCTGAGGGAAATCAGACACCCAAGTGAATAGTCAAGAATGCGACTTTAATCCTACAAGTGTGAGTAACTGGATTCTGCCAGCCACCAGGGCTCTTGGAGGGCCTGAGCTGTAGATGAGGCACTTGGCAGCCCCAGCCAGCATCCCATGCCAGCCTTATGCCACCCTGTGACTTGATTTCTCCCCCAAGAACCATAGTAAGGGCTCCGCAGTTAAGAGCACAGCCTCCTCCCCCAGACAACCCAAGTTCTATTCCTAACACTTACTGGGAGGCTCACAACCAACTCTAGCTCCAGTCCCAGGGATCCAGCGCCCTCTTCTGGCCTCTGAGGCTACGAGGCTTGCGTGCAGACAAAGCATCCATGTGTATTCAAAAAAAACAAAACAAAACAAAAAACATATTAAACACACGTATGATGAATGTTCCCCCAAAGCCTCTGCATGCGTGGCATTTGTTACACAGTAAGAGAAAAGAATCGTGAGCAGGTCAGCAGTCCTCCTCTCCCCGAATCTACTCACTGGTCTCCATGAGGGAATCACACCTCCCTCATGATTGCACCTCCCTGAGAGTGAGATCTGTTCTGGTGGGGTTTTCTGTAGCGGAGTCACTACCCATCCAGCTGTAAGGGCTACCCCGGGTAGGGGGGTGGGGAAAGAGGGTGGTTAATGCTGACAGCTCAGCATTAGCATCAGAAGCTTTGGTTTAGACCTTGGCTCAACCTTGCTAAGCTTTGGATCACACTTTTAAATGGAAATAAGCTTTGGGGGGAAAGAACTGCTAAACCTACAGACATTGTCGCCATTGTTGCCTGTCGGTCTTTGTGAAGGTAAGGCTGATACAGGATGGACCCTATGGAGGCCTGAGGGGTTAGATGAGGTGATATTAGGGGGCTCATGGATAGTGGTGCATGGTACCCTCTAGAAACAGTGGCTCGTGGTAGTGGGAAAACATTCTTTGAAGCACGTGTCCCTTTCCTGCATGAAGGTCTGGGTATTCTAATTTGTTTTATACCCCAGGATTCTGGCCCTTTCTCCCTTCACCGCCCCCCCCATCCCCATTCCAACTTCTACCTATCAGTCTTTCTACCTGGGATCGAAAACCTCAATCCTGATCCTGCCTGGGACTTGATTGACAGCTAGATTGGTCTCTTGGGAGTTTGAGGTTGAGCCGACGAGACCAGGCAGCTCGGTGTCGTGAACAGACTGAAAGGTCTCATGGACTCAGGTCCCAGAAGCAGCTGGAGCAAGGCACGCACCCGTCACGGAAGGAGAAAGAGAGCCAGCTCCTTCTGAGGGACACATCATAGGCGTGCAGGCTCTGACCGTTCCCACGCAGACAGGGGTAGACACCAGTTCCCACCATGAGGTCCCCATGCCCAGCTGGACTGCGTCCCGTGACATTTCCGTGTCCTCATAAAGGATGTTTTGTAAACAGATTAGCCCCTGTCAGAGGTCCACTGTGGAGACAGAGTTGGTTCTCATCCACTGAGGGACTCTATGCCCAAGTGCTGATCCCACATAAACACAAAAGAAAATTAAATTGCCTTTTCTTTGGACTTTTCCCAGAATCTGTCAGTACAGTTAAATATCCAGTGGCCTCTGGAGGGCACTGTTTAATTAAGTTTATTTCCTGGTAGTGTGCAGGGCAAGAAATGTGGTAAGAAATGTGGTTTGTAGGAAGCCGCCTACCGTTTGGTGAGACCCTACAGTAGCACCCAGTGCATAGCCAGGTGAAGAAGCGGAATGCATTAAGCAGCGGCCTCCCTGGGCTGTCTCTCTGCCGTCTGGCATGTGTAGATTGCTTTTCAGAATAGGATTGTTCTCGTTTTAACAGGCATGTTTTTTTAACAGGTGCTGAACAAAACGAAAGCTTTTTCCTTTCTTTTAGTTTCAATGAGTGGAGAGACGCGAGGTTACAGCTTGTGAAAGGAAGCGGTTCAAATTCAGTTGTCCTTCAATTACTCAGCAGAGGGAGACCTAATTTTTATGTTTTGGGGTATGTATTCCTTTTTAGTTAGAAAGACACAAAATAATGGAGCGTGGGTGTAAACAGAAAGGAGAAATGTTGAAAAACTGTTCAGTTCACATAATTACCGAGACACACACACACACACACACACACACACACACACGCGCGCGCGCGCGCGCGCGCGCGCGCGCGCGCAGCACCGCTCAGAAGGTGAGGCGACTCCTGCCTCATACATTCAGCTCTTCAGGGTGTTGTGTTAGTTTCCAGTTGGTCCAGAGCAAAGCAGGAAAGAGCTTTTTCTATCTGTTGGCTGCCACCAAGGCAGGAAGACGGGAGTGAGGATCCCTGGCAGTCTTAAGTGACAGTTCTTCACTAAGCCTGAAATAACCAGCTCTCTCTTTCCCTCCCTCAAGCCCTCTCTCTTAGTCTCCCTCCACTTTCTCTCTCTTTCTTTTTTAATATATTTGAGTAAAAATTATGCTTGAGCCGGGCAGTGATGGCACACGACTTTAATCCCAGAACTTGGGAGGCAGAGGCAGGCGGATTTCTGAGTTCGAGGCCAGCCTGGTCTACAGAATGAGTTCTAGAACAGCCAGGGCTATACAGAGAAACCCAGTCTCAGACAAACAAACAACAAAAAAAATCTATGCTTGCAATTTGATGCAAGGTTTGCTGGCCAGCAAGCCCCTGGGATCCTCCTGTGCCCACCTGCCTGCCCATCACTAGGATTAGAGATGCTCGCCGCCACACCCAGATTTTTACATCGATTCTGGGGACCAAGCTCAGGTCCTCACGCTTGTGTGGCAAGCGTTCCACTGATGGCATCGTCTCCCTCACCCCCTAGACGGTCTCTAACTCTTTATAGCTTTAATCCATGCGCGGACATTTTATTTTTTTAAAGAATCATTTATTTATTTTATGAGCACACTGTTGCTGTCTTCAGACGCTCCAGAAGAGGGCATCAGATCCCATTACAGGTGGTTGTGAGCCACCATGTGGGTGCGAGGAATTGAACTCAGGACCTCTGGAAGAGCGGTCAGTGCTCTTAACCGCTGAGCCATCTCTCCAGCCCCCATGCAAGGACATTTACTGTCCACCTACTTACTGTGTTTTAGCTTTGAATCTACACATTAGACAATACTGATGGTCCTGATACACAGACCTCTTGATTTCCTGGGACATGCCTTGGAAAACTTCCATCCCATTTTAGAAATAATTGCGATCAATACTATGAAGGAATTTTAGGTGTAAGCTTTTGTTGTCTACCAGCTTTTTGGAAGTATATTTCACTTTCTGTAAAATATTTCCTTTATAATATATATTCACAGAAGAGAGAGTTGCCACGTCTAATTTTAGGGCATTTTCATACTTCCTCAAATGGGGATACATACATATACATATGCATATACATATACACATACATATATATATATATTCAATCATACACACACACACACACACACACACACACACACGTATGGGAAGACACCAGTCATCCCCAGTCCCCTCTTCCTCTGGGCCCCTGGAAACCTCCGTCTACCGTTTACCCCTACGCGTCTGCGGTCTGTTCTGGACGTTTTGGGTATGGCGTCTGCCATGGTTTGGCTTTCACTTAGTTTATCGCCTGCTGTGTTCCTCTACTCTGAGGTGTTTCTGAACTCCTGTCCCTTCATGTTTCAACAGATCTAAGGGAGGTAGGAGCACATTCGTCCAGTCAGCCATCAGTTGATAAATGCTTGGATATTTGGGTCATTCCGTGTTTTTACTTTTCTTTTTTATTTCATTTATATTAAGAGAGAACCAGAGTGCGCATTCCATACTGCACATGTCACAGTGCACAGGCCACACAGCACACTGCACATGTCACACTGCACAGGCCACACTGCATAGGGCATACTGCACACATCACATTGCACATGTCACCCTGCACAGGCCACACTGCACACTGCACATGTCACAGTGCACAGGCCACACTGCACACTGCACATGTCACAGTGCACAGGCCACACTGCACACTGCACAGGCCACACTGCACACTGCACAGGCCACACTGCACACTGCACAGGCCACACTGCACATGTCACAGTGTCCATGTGACATGTCAGAAGATAGCTTCCTTTGCTTTTCAGGAGATGGTTCCCTCTGTGGCTCTACTTCCAGTCACACTCCAGGTTGTCAGGCGTGGCAGCAAACCTTTACACAGAGAGAAACCTCAATGGCTACAGGGTTCGTGTTATAGATGACACAGCAATAAATACGAACGCACAGGGTTTTCTTGCACAAACCTGTCTTCAGTTTTCCTGTGTCAATGTGAGATAAATAGGAATGGCATCGGCGCGGAGGTGGTAACCCAAGAGGTCACCCTTTGAGGAACGCTGAGTCACTGCACCATTTGATGCTCTACCAGCAGCATATAAGCATTCTCACTCCTCATATTCCTGTCCAAACTTGTTGTTATCATGTCTTTGTGGGAGCTCGGTGGGAGTCTTAATGCAAGGTCTTGCTAATGTAGCACAGGCTGGCCTCGAAGTGACAACCTTCCTCTGTCAGCTCCTCAAATGCTAGCCAGGGGTCAAGATACTGTGCTACCAGCCTTAGCTTTATTGATTCCTCTCCAGCGAGTCTAGCCACAGTGGAGTGGAGCCCCACTAGTGATGCTCAACAGTAGAGGAGCTGTGGGCCCGCAAGGCTATGTCTTGGGAGAAATGGTAATATACATTTTAGCCCAGTTTTAAAATGAGGTTAGTTACCTAGATCTTTGTTGCTCAGTTCAAAGAGTTCTATCAGATTTATAATTTATGATCTTGTCTCAGGTGGCTGCAGGTGCTAAACAATTGCTACCGGCTGCATCCAGCAGTCACCAAGGGGCAAGGGTAACATCCACTGGTTTATTACTTTGTTGGGGGAGTAGAAGTCAGAGGATAACTTGTGGGAGTCCGCTCTTCTCTCCCATCATGTGGGCTCTGGGGATCAGACTCATATCGTCAGGCTTAGTGGCGCGGACTTTACCTTTGAGCCATCTCATCAACCTGGGATAAAGCCGTTCTTAGAGAGTCAGCTTACAATCCAGTCAGAAGGGTCATCTCTGAAGACGATGTTTTCAGAGAGCTGCCAGGCAGGTGGGACATCAGAGTCACCCTTCTCTGGGGATGGGTGGGCCTGGGGGCCCCCAGCCTTGGTGTGCCTGACTGACTGTTAGTGAATGCTTTACACCCTGGGCTAATATCAGATATTCTCGAACAGGAAATTGAGTTCAATCCTTTTATCGGGTGTTTTTGTTGCCTTTCTAGTGAGGTGGATTGTTTTAGAGGCCTTGTTCTTACCATTGCAGTAACAGGTTGTGAGGGACTAAAGTATAACACCTGCACACCCACACATACACATAGGTTCAAAGCAGGAAACAGAACTCTGCATAGTGTCCTTCCTACAGCCCCATTCTAGTTCACTCCAGTTACCTCAGGGGAGTGCTCCTGAGAGCCGTGTTCTCTCGTCCAGTGCCAGTATGGATTTTCTTCTCATGTGTCTATCTGTTTGAGCCTAGTTGTTCAATTTTCCATCAAATTATTCTCTTAAGACATTTATTCCAATGGTCAAATGGATTTTTTATTTCTTAAGTTTTTTTTTTTTAATTTAAAAAAATTAAAGAATTTTGCTGCTGCTGCTGCTGCTGTTGCTGTTGTTTTGTTTTGTTTTGAGAGACACGGTCTCTCTATGTAGTCCTGACTGTCCTGGAACTCACTATGGAAACCAGATAGACATGGAACTCACAGAAATCTGCCTGCCTTTGCCTCCCCATAGCTGGAATTAAAGGCATTCTAAATCACACCTGCCCTTAAAGAAGTTATTAATTTGCCTATTGGGGACACTCATTGGTTTTTGACAGTCCCCTTCCAGAACACCTGGCCCTGGAGCGTTGACCACAGTTCACGCTATGTGCGTCTCCCAGACTGGAAGCCATTGGCTCAGCAGGCTGGAAGCCACCAGGATGAAGTCCGATGGTCTGTCCTGAGGCTCTGCACAGGGCCTAACTGTGCCATTCCTACTGCGCTGAGGGCTGAGGTGCCGCACTGGCCTCCTAAGGAGACACATTGTTTTTCCTGATAAGCCTTCTCTGAGACTCAGCCCAGCTGAGTGGGTTGATCCTGAAGTTGCATCTCCTGAGGAATTCTCCCAGGGGTACAGGCCTTCCCTGGTGCTTTATGAGGTGCGCGGGAGCAGCTCCCTTCCCCCCCCCCCCCCCCCCGTGCTTTTCCTGCTCACAGCTCATTAACCAGTAGTAAAGAGATGTTCTAAGGAGGATGACCCTAGAGAGAGGAGGTGACACTGGCACACACAGTCCCTAGGGATTGCCTGGGAAGCAGAGAGGGGTCAAAGTGGATGAATTTAAGGGTACAAAGAGTTACCAAAGGATGGGAAAAACTAAAAATGGAATGAAAAGTTTGGCCAAAGATAAGGTGCTCAAACTAATTAATAAAAATGCGTAAAAAATACTTTTTGAAAAATTACTTAGTTATTGAAAATACGTTTTAATACAATATATTCTAATCCTGGTTGACCCTGTTTCTTTTTTTTTTTTTTTTATAAGAAAGTCTTCTTTATTTATTTATGATATGTAAGTACACTGTGGCTGTCTTCAGACACCAGAAGAGGCATCAGATCGCATGATAGATGGTCATGAGCCACCATGCGGGTGCTGGGATTTGAACTCGGAACCTTTGGGAGAGCAGTTGGTGCTCTTAACCATTGAGCCATCTCTCCAGCCCCTGTTTCTTTCTTTTTTTTTTTTAAGGAATATTTCTTTACAATAGAAAACAAGATTAGAATTCAATCTGTGCATTTTTTCCTACATTTTAGTTCTTATGTATTTGTCTTTTATATTTCTGTGATTTATTGGTACATAAAACGTAATGTAATGGTTCCTCAGAAAATAGATGTAGACTTAAAAACAAAAACTATGTGATCCAGCAATTCTAAGCATATTCCCTAAAGAAAAGAAAACTGAGGATTAACTAGACAGTTGTATAGCCATATTTGTAGCAGAATGATTCACAATTGTCAAAAGGTAGAAAACACCCCAAATGTCTATGGATGAATTCGTAATCAAAATGTGGTAGACATGCACTGTGGTTTGAATGCTCATTTCAGGTCCGTGTGTTGACCTGATAGCACTGTCTTGAAAGGTTGTGGAACCTTTACAACATAAGATAGGACCTCACTCTTGAGCACTAACCAGTAAGGGCAGCCTGCTTTCCATCTCACTTCCTGATCCAAATGTGAGGAATCTGGCTACATGCTCCCAATGCCACAACCATGGTGATTTTCCAGCCACAGTAGACTGTGTATTCCAAACTGTGAGCCAAAAGGGATCCTTCCCCTCTTATTTCTTTTTTTAGATGTTTTGCCATAGCAAAGATAAAAATACTGGTGCGTATTCCTGTTTCTTAAAAACATGATAGCTTGCTAGGGCTTCTGAATACCACAGAATGGGTGGCCTTTTGTCTTAGGGTTTTATTAACTGTAAAGACACCATGAACATGGCAACGCCCCACTCCTGGTACCTTCTTCTGTCTTAGTTTGGGTTTTACTGCTGTGAACAGACACGATGACCAAGGCAAGTCTTATAAGGACAACATTTAATTGGGGCTGGCTTACAGGTTCAGAGGTTCAGTCCATTATCATCAGGGCAGGATCGCAGCATCCAGGCTCCATTGTTTTGGCTCAATTTTTCATCTTCTCAGTGTGGAGTTGTATGTGTGATTTGTTTCAATAATCAGATGGTAGGTAAGGAGGTATATACCTGCAAAGTCAGAAGTTAGGAAGTAGAGACAGGCGGATCAGGAGTTCAGAGTTATCCTGAGCAACATAGCGAGTCTGAGGACAGGCTGGACTAAATGAGATACTGTCTTAAAAGAAAAAAATCCTGGATGAACTAGCAACACTGTGTCTAGGCAGACCATGAACCATCTCCACTTGGTCAATATTTTTGTCAGGCACATCAGTCATTGAGAGTGTTCTCATAAACCTTCCGGGATCACAGTTGCCAGGCATATCCATAATTGTGCACCTCAAAACAAATAGAAATAGTGTGTTAAGTGAGTTTTCATCTGCTGTGTTGACAAAGAGGTTCATCACTGGCACCCCTAACTCTCCAGTCTGACTTGTATGTCTTGAAATAGAGTATCACACATCCTGGTGGTCCTTAAATATGCTTGCTCCCGTGTTCCGTATAAACTAGTAATCATTTTATTGAGTTTTGCGGGGAGTAGGGAACTTTACACAACTTTATATATTCACAATGCTTTTTTACCAGGATGGCATTCTGATGATAAGAGAAAGTGTAGGCAAAGGCTAGTCCCATCACTTGTAGGAATCCTGTATACAGAACTTCACCTAGTCTGCTGATAATTCTTAAGACAAATCATATATCTAATCTACTCTGGGAAGAGGAACCCTACTGACCTTGATTTCCCAGCAGTATGAATCTGGGTTGAATTTTGAACTAGAATACCGTGTCTGGAGCCCTTTGCATGGAATCCAAACAGACTGTGTTGCCTCACAGGCTTTTTCTGTGTAACCACCCTGACTGAATGACACTCACTGTCAAGACCAGGCTGGCCTCGAACTCAGAGCTCTGCCTGCCTCTGCCTCCCAAGTGCAGGGATTAAGGGCATGTGCCATCACTGCCTGGCTTGGTGTATGCTCTTAAGAGTGAACTAATCCACCACACAGTTTGCTGATTAGACATTATAACCTTTCAGAGGAAGGGCGGGCTCCCTCTAGGTTCCAAAGATGTCAAAAGCCAGTAGGAACAGCCAGACCTCCAGAATCCACCCAGTGTCTTGTTGCCAGATGATAACAAGCTACCACCTGCCAACTCGTATGGTTTTTACATTTTAAAAGGTCATGGAAAACTGAGGCAGAAACCACATGTGGCCTAGAGGGCCATGGTACTTCCTGTCCTGGCCCTTCAACAGGAAAGTTTGGCACCCCGACCCTGAATGCATTAGAGATTAGGCAGGCTTTCATAGCTTCCCTTTGGACGCCCTAAGAGCCCTCAACTACAAGGAGTCTGAACATGAAGACAGGCTGAGAGGAAGATTTGTTTCGGATTGAATTAAACAAGCGAGACCACGATTTCCAAAAGTCCCCAGTGCAGTCACTGGAGGGACTTTGACTGTGTGAGGGACAGGGCACCCGTGTCTGCTGACTGAACTCTGTGGAGTGGGACTAGAGATATCGGAGTCACTTCCCTGGCTTCTCCCGAGCTCTCCTGGCCTCTGGGCTAAGGCAAGGCATGGAGGCCCAGGAGCTGCGTCTATAGCTTCTTTATCCCCCGGGCTCTGTAAGCTGCTCCGAAGGCCCTGGAAGCCTGGTGGGTGTTCAGGGCTGCATGAAGGACACTAGCTACAACACTATAAAATCAGTGGGGCCAGAGGCCTAGGCAGGAGCGGGGCTCCTGGCTTTCCCTGGGGTACCAGCGTGTCCTCACACAGGTTGGACATTCCTGGCTCTCCTCCATTTTTTTCTTTCCCAGTTGCCTGGCCCACTGACCCTAGACGCAGCACCCTAGTGTTGACTGTTCACCTAGTTCCCACAATGGTGTGAGGATCCCTGTCCCAAGTTCATGGCCGAGTATTACACCCAGTGGTTCTGCTGCTCTCATCAAACCCAAGCGAGGAAAAACAATCTTTCAGAATAAAAAGGCTGAGACTAGAGATTATAGGAGGAAGGGCTAAGACAGAAAAGAAAAGGAGACTTTGTGCACACAGGGTCCAGTATGGCCACACACCCTGTGATGCCAGCACTTTTGGGATGGAGGCAGGAGGATCACGAGTTCAAGGTCATCCTTAGCTAGTGAAGAGTCACTTAGCTAGCTCGTGGTCACTGTGAGCTAGAAGCACTGTCCACAGCAGACCATATACTGAGGCTATGGAGCACTCACAAAAAGGGACCTAGCATAACTGCACTCTGGAAGACCCAATAAGCAGCCGAAAGAGTCAGATGCAGATATTTGCAGCCAACCAATGGACAGAAGCAGCTGAGCCCTGTGGTTGAATTAGGGAAAGGCTGAAAGAAGCTGAGGAGAAGGGCAACCCTGTAAGAGGACCAGCAGTCTCAATTAATCTGGACCCTCGGGATCTCTCAAATACTGGACCACCAAACAGGCAGCATACACCAGCTGATATGAGGCCCCCAACACACATACAATAGAGGACTGCCGGGTCTGTGTTCATTCAGAGATGATGCACTTAACCCTCAAGAGACTGGAGGCCCAGGGGAGTTTAGAGGTCAGGTGGGGTGGGGGATGGGACATCCACTTGGAGACAGGGGAAGGTGTGGGGGGGGGAGGTATGGAATGCGGAACAGTCGGAGGGTAGACAGGGGTTGGCAGGGAGGGGAATAAAATATGGAGTGTATAAAAATAATTAGCCAGGTGGTGGTGGCGCACGCCTTTAATCCCAGCACTTGGGAGGTAGAGGCAGGCAGATTTCTGAGTTTGAGGCCAGCCTGGTCTACAGAGTGGGTTCCAGGACAGCCAGGGCTATACAGAGAAACCCTGTCTCAAAAAAAAAAAAACCAAACAAACAAACAAAAAAAAAATTAAAAAAGGGAAGAAAAAAAGCCACACCAATCCAATAGCAGAGCCAGCCTCACTACTCTGGAATCAGAGTCCAAGAGACTTTAAAAATTAACTCCCATTTTTTTTTTTTAACTTTGAAAATCAACAAGGGCCAATGAGGTGGCTCAGTGGGTCAGAATGCTTGACACATCAAACTGTGACCTGAGTTTGATCCTCAGGACCTTACATTGTAGATGGAGGGAACCAACTTCTGTAAGGTCTTTTCTGACTGCCACACACATGTTGTGGCACATATGAACACACACACACACACACACACACTATGTAAATGAAATTTTAAAAAGAAAAACAATAACAACAAGAAAAACAGTTCAAAGGGCTCAACTGGCCCAGGAATGTCAGCCGATGACTATTTCTACAACTTGTCTGGGGTCATTGTTCTCTTAAAATCCATTAAAAGCTTTGGCAAAAGGGCTGAAATTGTATCTCTGCCCTTCCCAACCGCCCCTCCAACGCCCCCAGTCCCTGGGGTTCTCAGCAGTAGATCTCCATGGACAAAGTATTCCAATAGTAATGCCACTAGAAGACCCCAGCCACTTCATGTTCCAGCACAGCCGAAACATCTCCATCACAGAGAGGCCAGCTGTGACAAAGATAAGGCTGTGTACATCTGGACGCCCGGCTTATTTAATCCTTCATAACCATAGCTTCATATTCAGTCGTATGGGAAGGCGGGAACAGAAGCCGCCTCAGCCTCAGTGTCTCACCTGGCTTCTCCAATCCCCTGCCTCCAGCCACCCCAGGTCACTTCACCTGAAAGGACCCTTGAGAGTTCCCAGCAGAAAGAGGTTGGCCGCCCTGCTCTGGGGACAGGACTTCCTGTACCTCGTCCAGTGTCATTCCCAGCTGCAGACAAACAGGAAGAGGTCATGACGTTTGAGCTTCTTCCATTTGCCTTTATTTCCTTGCCTTCCCAACAGAGGTCATCTCTGAAGACTCGTTCTGTTCACGAGACTGATGGTGTCTCCATTTATCATCGCTGCTCTCCTTGGAGAAGACTTGAGAGTTTGGAACAGTTAAGACAGATGTTTGCCGCTGTGCACTGTGCGCTGTGCGCTGTGACCTCAGCAGTAACTAGAGAAGAGAAATGCTTTGCTCTCAAGTTTAAATAATAGGGCAAAGGGAAGATTCTATAAACGAAGGCCACAGGTTTGAAGAACCCGTGGCTGCTATTATGAAGATGATGTGATCGGTGGTTCGTTGGGTTAATATTGACGCTGTACTCAGGAGCAAGTTTGAGGTTTAGAACTCAGATCTACTGCCCTAAAGACAGCGCAGCAAAACTTGAGCTTTTAGAGAACAAAGAGAAATATAGTTTTTATCCTTAAGAAGTTCCTTTGGTTGTGATGGTTTCTGGAGGGATGGTGATCCCTAGGGGCTTAATTAGAAGGAAGCTTGAATATGCTGCGATTATTTATAGCGTTCTTCATGCTCTCCCCTGCATCCAAAGAATAGACATTTTCCTATGTTTTAAAAAAAGTGTGTCAGGGTGGGGTTCATACATATGTGAGTGCAGGCGCCCACTGAGTCCAGAAATGGGGGTCAGATCCTTTGGTACTAGAATTACAGGCAGCTGGGAGCCCGCTGGTATGCGTTCCAGGAAACTAACGTGGGGGTCCTCTGCAAGAGCCACTGAGTTATCGTTTCAGTCCCATGTTCCTATTTTTTTTTGAGATCCCATGTTGGTTTGATTGTTAAATTTAGCTGTCAAAATAAGAACTCTTTTGCAGATTTGTTTGTTTGTTTTTAGGTTGCTTGAGACAGGATCTCAAAAGGTGGCCTGCCATTGTGTAGGCCAGGCTGGTTTCAAATGTATAGCAATCTCCCTACCTCAGCCTTTGTTGTTGTTGTTGTTTGTTTGTTTTTGTTTTGTTTTGTTTTGTTTTGTTTCAAGACAGGGTTTCTCTGTGTAGTCCTGGCTGTCCTGGAAATCACTCTATAGACCAGGCTGGCCTCGAACTCAGAAATCCACCTGCCTCTGCCTCACAAGTGCTAGCATAAAAGGCATGCACCACCACCGCCCAGCTATCTTTTGTTTGTTTGTTTGTTTTTTGTTTCCTCAGCCTCGTGAGTATAGGGATTCCTGGTGTGGCCTGCCATGTTTAGCAACTGACACAAACATGTTTCAGTTACAAAGTAGTGTGTATTCGATTCAGGAAAGCATAAAAGAAGAACACCATCCCACCCTGTTGATGTGCTGGGTGAATATTCTTCTCAATTGGGCACCTATATAGTGACAAATACACACAGTATCTAGACATCTATCTGTAGATAGATGGTATTTTGTGGTCTCTATACACTTAAGTTCATGGACTTGATGAACCTTGACCCCAGCATAGATGAACTGTGTGACAGTTTCTTTTCTTTTCTTTTCTTTTTTCTTTTTTGTTTGTTTGTTTTATATTTTTTGTGTGTTGGTATTTGGCTGCATGTGTATCTGAACGAGGTTGTTAGATTCTCTGAACTTGAATTACAGACAGTTGGGAGCTGCCACTCCCAACCCTGTGGGTACTAGGAATTGAACCCAGGTCCTTTGGAAGAGCAGGCGGTGTTCTTAACCACTGAGCCATCTCTACAAGCGACTTTGTGCAATTTCTTAACTCCAAAGTTTTCCTGTATAAAAGGGAAGAAAGAAAACACTATCTAGAATTAGAAAAAGAGATGTACGTGAAGACTCATCACAGTCCCTGCCACAGGGCGAACACTCAGCAAATGGGGAACTGTTATTAACTTGTAACGTTCTTTTGTCATTTCTGAAAACATGTAACTTGATGTGCCTTGTGGTAGCTTTGGAAGACTACCAGTTTTCCTTCATCTCATTCCTGTTGTAGTGAGGATTTGCATACATTTAAATCCTTTACACAAGTGAGCTCTGAACCCACAATTATACTCATTGTTCAGACAAACGCTTATGCTAGGTGCCAGCACACCGCTCACGAGGGGCTAATTGCTTTACCCTCAGGTATAAATGAGAGGATGCAGACCAACAAAGGAGGTCAGAAACCCAAGCCTCCTTCTCCTGTGTCAGGCTTGCCCCTGCAGCCCAGCACCCAATCAGTAGCACATCCTTCCAGGGTGTGGAGACAAGTCCAAAAGCAGCTTCCCGACCAGGCTCTGCTGGTTCGCACATGGACCAGGGAGGAACCCTGAATCCTTAGAAAGCCTGGATTTCTAAAGAGTGGGGTTGGGTGGGCACACATGCCACAGTGCCTGTATCAGAGGACATCTCTGTAGAGTCTCTCCTTTCACCATTATGTGGGCTCTGGGAATCGAACTCAGGTCCCTAGATATGCGCGGCAAGCACTTTTATCCATGGCACCATCCTGGTGGGCCCAGAAGTTCCATCTTTGTCACTGCATTTCCATCCCCTTGAGGAGTGGGTGTAATGATCTGTGCTGCTCCTTCCTTGTGGGTGAAAAGACGGCCAGATGAAAGTGACGATGCTCATATCATGATGGAAACCCTTTATTAGGATATCTAATGAACGCTCGCTCAATTACTATGTCTTACTAATAGCCATGATATGACTCATGGTTTTACTACCATGACTGCCTTTAACAGTGTTTTTGCGACTGATGGTTCAAGGTGCTCCCACCTCCCTGGCACAATAACAACTCTTCCTGCTCTCCCTGATGCCCTCCATCCCCAGGTCTCCACCTAGAACTCCACCAGATGTCAGCCATTGCCTGTTCCCCAGCCCCTTCTCTCTGCAGAGCTCTCACATGCAATCCTGGTCACCTTATATGGCCCCCTCTAGACCCTCTCCCTCAGAGTGCTTCTACAGGTGGGTTCCTCATCCTTTAGGTAGAGCTAGGTTGGTCCTTTGTATAGTGCTCTGGGTCAACAACATGGCTTCGATTGGTTGAGGTACCTCCTGAGGCTTGGAGAAAAACCTGGGTTTTTCATTCGATGGAAATAACTTCCTTCAAAGCTTCACCTGGTCCTTCGCTCTCTCCGAGTAGGAACCTCTCTAGTGGATGGAGAGAAATGGTGGGTGTGATCAGAGATCCTGGAGTTAGAGAGCGTGGCGTGGTTAGGAACAGGAATCTGGTTCTTGGGGTCAATTCAGAAGGATTGGCGGTGTTTCGTACCTGTTGAGTATTTCCTTAATGTGGCTCACTGACATGTAAAGGTGAAACACACAATCGAATGATAATTGCTTGGGAAGAGAAGGGTTAAGGTGGTTGAACTTGGTCATGGAGAGAGTTACAGACTGAGCGAGGAAGGTGAGGGAGAGGTAGGGGCCTCAACTCGGTCATAGAGAGAGCGATTAGCCCTCTCCTTGTAGGGAGGCATCCGTGAAAGGCAGATACCACAAAGGCTATTTTCAAGGCTTCTGATTTTTAACAAGGCCTTATACTTGTGTGTGTGCATAAAATAAAAGAGCATCTTATAAAAAGGCAAATAGCAGCTATAAACTAATATCACCAGAGTAGTCAATAATAAAAAGAAATCCCATGCAATATTTAGGAGTTGGAATAAAAATGTATATATTTGTATCTGTAATTTAAGTTTAACTGAGTCCCTTGTATTTTCTCTGCCAGCACATGAACCCATTTGGGAAGGGAGGCCTCAGACATGCTAGATATGTCTGTAAGGAAACAGGACAGCCTCTGGCATACCGCTTACCTTTGGATCTACTGAAGAGTTTATAGTAGACCCTTCTCAGTAACGTGCTGCTCGCTATTAGAGCCACCTGGAAAGACTGGGCATGGGCCAGGCCTACAGGTCACACAGCAGCTGCAGTGGGTTTTCCTTTCGGTGACAGTTCTCAGGGGCCAAGCAAAGCCAAACACCTCTGGAGGCTGGAACATGCTTTTTTGATTTTGATTTGCTTTTAGCCCAGGACAAGAGGAGCTTGAGTGTGTGGTTCAGGCAAGGGAGGCAGACACAGGGGCAGAGCTCCACACTGCCCAGGTGTCCTGTCTCTGAAGAGAATAATCAGACCATCTCCCACTGACAGGACACTTATTAGTGGGCTTAAGTGTGAGTGAAATATTACATCAGGCCAGGTGTGACGGCTCACATCTGTGACCCCAGCACGTGGGAGGCTGGGCGAGGCAGAACACAACTTGGAGATCTTGTCTCAAAAAAAGGGAAATAATAATAATAATAATAATAATAACAACAACAACAACAATAAAAGATTATGTATAGGTAGCATAGTGAGAGCCTGTCTCAAACAAAACAGACTCTATCAGGTTAGAGTTCAGGAAGATTTCTTTTTCATTGTATATTTAGTAAATAACTAAATGGCTATGGGACATCTGGTTGGAGTGGTTAAACACTCCCCATAAGTAAAATAATTGCCGGGAAAGTTCAGGGGGGGGGTATGGGGGGGAGGGGTGGGTTCTGGAAGCTGGAGCCCATCTCAAGTTTTGATAAGATGGAATAGTGCAGTGAGTTGAGCCATTACGGGAGAAAGGAGTGGGGGGTGGTATTTAAGAGACACTGATCCCAGAAGGAGGGCTTGACGTGGAAGGAACTAGAAGTCCTCTCCACGGTGAAGTAACTAAATGTAAAAGGAGTTGGAGAAGGGAGAATGCTTAGGCAGAGGAGATATGGAAGAGGCGTGGTGGGCTTAGGGGAGCTGTGACAGGGAAGTAGCAAAAGGAAATCACTTTGGTGCACAGTGAGTTCTGTCGTCCAGCATACCCCCGTTTCCTGAGTGCTCATCATTTGTGGCCACCGAGGCAAGAGGGGAGACCTACCTACCTCCATATATGATCGCTCTCTTTCCAGGATTTCAGCTTACCTGCCACTCACTCTCAACGGTCTAAGGCAGGAGATCATTTATCAAGAAAAACCTTTGCAGTGCAGGGGGTAGGGGCAGATCTCTGAGCTGAGTGTTGAAACATAAATGAGTTTTCCCCCAAGACACCAAGGAAGGACAATGCCTGTCGCATACCCATCTGAGATGATTAGTTAGTCACCATTCAACATTAATAGCTTGAAATTCTCAGGAAAGGTCGCGAATTGGGCATCCCTGACCTAGGACCCCAGTACCAGGTGGTGATTCCGTGTGAAAGTCAGTCCTGGATGCCAGCCAGGCCAGATGCCGTGGGTATTGGCAAGCAGATGCAGAACTGGTCCCAAGACCTGCTTTTCTTGGTTTGGTGTCATCTCCAGTGAACCTTTCTTCTCAGCAGGTTCACCCTGCAGAACACTCAACAGTGCTCTGAAGGAAGACTCACCAGGCTTGGTCATCACCCCCAGTAACAGAATCACTGGCGGACCCTGGTCTGTCTATATCACTAAAGCTGGCTTACAGGAGCTGGTAAGGCGGACTCACATAGCCCAGCCAGCAACATTAGAGATGTTTACAGACCTTTGTCACCAAGTCTCTTGACAATCTCAAATCAGACAGGTGAAGAGAAGATTGCTGACTTCTTGTTCGGTAACTGCAGAACCTTCTGCTGCAGATTCGGATAATGATATTTCAAGTGCTTGATGCAGTTCGAGAGGGCTGAGTCCTGGTACGTGTCCTTCAAACATTAGCCCACTGCCTCTGGGGCATAGAACGTGGTTGGCATCGCTTGAAATCAGTCTGACCCGAAATGTTTTAAAGTAAATTCCAGCTGAGACGAAGCGTGTAGGACACCCCGGGCCATCAGCAGGCTCAGGGGTGATCGCACAGGTAGCCTCTGCTCAGTCGGTAAGCAGAAAGCCTGTTTAAATAGACTCTAGAAAGTTAAATTTCAGAGTTTCTGAGTGGCTTGATTTCTTTCTTCGTTTATACTTCAAGAATTGTGGTTTGGAGATGATTAAAAAGAAAATACAGGCACTGGGCATGTATGAAGCTTGGTTGATAGAGTCTAGCATGTACAAAGCCACAGGTTCAATCCCTAGCATGGTATAAACCAGATATGCATGCCTGGAATACCAGCATATGGAAAGTGGAGGCAGGAGGATTAGGTGTTCAAGGTCATCCTTGCTACATAGCAAGTCTAAGGCCAGTCTGGGATACCCGTCTCAATAGTAAACAAACAAACAAGTGGAGAATACATAGGAGAGTTTAGCAGGAAACTAAGTACATTTATTTCTTCTGTGTGTGATGGAGAAGGGGGTGCTGGGCATGCCTGTGCCATAGAGTGCCTATAGAGGTCTGAGAATAACTTGGGGGAATCGGTTCTCTGCTTCCACCGTGTGGGACCTGGGAATTGAACTCAGGTCATCAGGCTTGGTGGTAGGGGTCTTTACCCACTGAGCCATCCTGCCAGCACAGCCACAGTTCTTTTTGATGTCAATATTGTCAGTGTTGGGAAATTAGTACTTGTTTTCCCAGGACCCATCTCTGTGCCTGGTGCATATTGATGTATATTGGTTGAATAAATGAGTGTCAACCATTTTGGGTTAATATTCATTCCGGAATCTATTGAGTGCCTGTTATGAACCATGATACATGCCCATCCCTGTGCCTTTTCCCTAATAGGCATTCAATAAATTCAAGAATGAATGTAAACCCAAAATGGTTGACACTCGTCCAACCAGTAGTCAGTCATCAGGCACCTGTTTGCACCAGGCTCAGAGGTAGGCCCTAGAATAGAACAATAAACAAGGCTGGCTGACCTCCCTTGAAAGAGTGGACAGTCTACAAGAGTGAACAGATTGATGATTGACAGGGAGGCTACCAATGAGGAACCAAGGAAGGCCCTATAAAGGTTCTAGGGGTGGGTTTTCCTGGAGAAAATGGTATCCACACTGAGCCATGAGACGTAAATAGGAACTATCCAGGTGACAACAGCTAGAAACAAAACATGCAGGACTGTGGTAAGAGAAATCTTGTGTCTGCACAGTCCTGGGCAGGCAGTACCTGAAGATGACTGGAGACGGTTACATCTCACACTTTCTCATCTACCCGGCTACACAGAAACCACCCAGGCCTTCTGGCTGTAAAAGGCAGAAATAGAAAATGTTGTCATCAAGTCTGGAGTATGGAGGAGGGTGGAAATCTCCCTCTCCCCTCTGGTTTCTGTTAATGTGATTTATACGCTATCCAGGAGTGCAGCCTTTTATTTGGCTGAACCGGTTGACGTCTCCAAGTCACAGCTGCGTGTCCTTTCCTCTCCCATCCCATTTCTTTCATCTGTCATCTTGCAAGCATTCATTGAGTTGAAGCTGACCCAGGTTCCAGGTTAGGGTTGCTGTGGGAGGGGCGGGAGGGTCGGGGTTGAGACTGAACAGATCCGATCTGTCCATGGCCTCCTGGCTCTTGTATTGATGCTCTGGCACAGGCTGACAATTGCTGAGGGAGTGACCACAACACTTAGTTAACACTTAGTGACAGTCACTTAGGAGGCCCCAGGGAGAAGTACCCTTTGTCTCAGTGCTTCAGTTCCCCTAAGGTCAGCTCAGACTTCCTTTAACTGGTTCCCATACCAAGCTCCCTTCTCATCATCAGGACTGCTTTCCCTGGGCACAAGTATTTGGGGGCTTGGCATATAGCAGTCATCTGGCTCCATAAAGCCTCTGCTGTGGCAAGGCCTTTCCCCCCCAACTTGGGCATCAACCGCAAAGCAGGGCTCATGCATCTACTGTGCTTATGCACAGCTTGGTGGAGCTCCTCGTGTTAGCACTGGATGGTAGGAGAGCAGCAGAAGGGAGAGGCTGAGGCTTAGATTCCTGGTGGCTTTTTAAGGGCTCACCACATCATTTCTCAGCGGGAGCACTCTCCATGCTTTGAAATAGGAAGTCATTGGGGGTTCTGCTCTGTTTTGGAGGATATGTAGCTGCATCTCAGGCCCCTTATTCACTGGATGCCAGAAGAAGTACTCTTTGTAGGCCTGACTACAGAAACATCTCCAGACATTACACATGTCTTTTATACAGTGCGGGAAAGATGTAAAATGGGTCCTGAGTACGGACCCCAGGCTTACGTTCTCATACGTCATCCCAGACGCTCCACATGCACCTTTGACTTTAATCTTCCTTCTTTGTAAAACCTAAAGAGAGGAGCTTGACAAAGAGTCAGAAATGTTAAGTAATTCACCAAAGCCCTGTGGGTAATAGTTGTGGAATCTAAACTTTCTTCTTCCATAATATCTCTGAACAGACATAGAATTCTCGGAGGTGAGTGTTAGAGAGATGTAAGAGCCAGGTAAGTTACAATGAGTTTATTGGAAAATCAGTGATAGTGAGCTCAGAAGGGAGACATAGCAGCAGGCTGGGGAGGCCAGGGAACACCTTCTGCAGACATCAGGCCTTTGTGATTCTGTGGGTTCCAGAATGACTGGTACAGTGAGTCAGGCACCCTCCTAAGGTCTGAAGTCAGTGGGTCTCTCTGACTGTGGTCTTGGCACACAATAAGATTTAGATACACAGCACTGTGTAACAATGATGGACAGGCAAGATTTTCACTTGGGCTCTGAGTTCCAAATCCTCAACTTACTCATGTGTGGCCACAGCCACACTGCTGGTCTTGTGGCCTAGTTTCATTGTCTAAAAAAAAATAAAATTAAAAAATATATGAATTCCAGTCCTCATGCTGTGCTGTAGTTAGGTGTTCAGTGGGACTGCAAAGACCCATTTGTTAAAGGCACCAATCAACCCAGACACTAGGGTCTGGGGACCTCTAGGAAGGCATAGTATGTAAGAAGGCTTGGGTCATTACTGTCATCCCCCAAAGAAGACTGTGAGACCAAAGCTCTTTCTTTCCTGCTTCTTGACCAGGAGCTGCTCAGCTCTCCCCGACCAGAATTTTCCAGCATTATCACTGTTGTGATCATAAAAAGAGAAAGAGGTTAGAGAATATGATATACGGCAGTGTGGGGGAAGAGGTGCCCCGGCGGGCCCATGCAGAGGCATCCCTTCCCCCAAGGCACCAAACAAACACACTGGCATAGAATAAAATAGAGTTTATTCAGGGCATGGGGAGGGGAGTTAAGAGGGCCGAAGAGGCAGAGAAAGGCAGAGAGAGGGAGAAAGTAGAGAAGCAGAGACCGGCCGTGACCCTGTGGAGAGAGGGGGGAGGGGAGGAGAGCCCAAGAGGGGCAAGAGAGAGGCTGAGAGTGAGAGAGTTAAGAGAGAATAAGAGTAAGAAAGAGAGGAGGGGCTGAGCAGCCTTTTTTATAGTAGGCGGGGTCTACCTGGCTGTTGCCAGGTAACGGTGGGGCGGGGCATACCTGGCTGTTGCCAGATAACAGTGGGGTGGAGCTTAGACAGCCTAACAACCATCCTCAACAGAGGCCTAGAAACAATGGTCTGCCTAATCATGGACATGGACTTGTAGAGCCATGAGCCAACATCTTTCAGTTAAGAAGTTAATTGTATCGGGTATTTTGTTCGAGCAAAACAAAACTTACTTCAGGAGACTATAAAAAGATGACTTGCTGTACGACATGTCTGAAATAAGAATTTAAGGAGTTAACCTGTGGCAGGCCTAGGGAAGAACTTGGAATCTGGACCCTAGACAGTGAAGGATGGATGGGTTGTTAGCGTTTGATACTGCTGTACTTCACTAGAGGTTAGAATTCTTGCTGTAAAAATAATAGCTCTTGAATGAAAGGCTGCAAAGATGCCTTGTAGGCAGGGCCCACAGTTCCCCGTACTATATGCATGGAAAGACCACAAGTTGTTATCTTTGGGTCAGTTACCGTCACAAATGGTTGAGTACCTCTGTGGGAACCGCAAGGAGTTAGTTGTGTTGACACCATCTTTGCAGGAAGGTTTCAAGGAGAAAGAGACAGTGTCAGCCTCTCTTAAGATGCCACTCATGAATCTATCCAGATAGTCACACTAACTGAAGACCCTTTTGATTCATGCTCCAGTCAACTCGATCTGGGAACACCAGTAAGTCACCACTCCTCTTGCTGTGTCAGCTGACTGGGGAGGATTAGCATTGTTAGTTAATGGGTATTGTTCTGTAATAGGTTCTCTGTCAGAATCAGGAGGTTTCCTCCTGAACCTGGCGCAGCCAGTGTCAGCCACTGCCTTTGTATCTATGGAGAGCTCTCGGCCTGGATGTGCCTGGGGATCTTGGGGAATCTTCTCCTGGGAATTTCCGCTTGCTGTTTCTCTTGGGCTTTTTATAGTTACATACGGTTTAGATCTGCTAGCAAACACTTGTATAATGATGCCTCTCTGTTTATAGACTCAGGATAAATTGTCCTAATGGGAAATATCTGCCTTTAGGAGTGATTGGGATCAAGGCTTTTATTTTGTGTTCCAATGCAGTTCATCTGCCTTTCTAAAAATCATTTTGGTGTCTGCTTCATTCATCTGACTCATCCCTTGTTGATAAACACCAGGACTCAATAGGCCTCCGTAACAGAGCCTGTTTTGATCTAAAAGTAGCTGCCACTGGGAAATACGTGACCCAGCCATGTGTGTTCTCATGGATGCTAAACCAAAAGACACCACTGGATCTGAAAGCTCATAGAGGATGTGGGATAAGACCCCAGGAAATGACTGTCATCAGCCTTACCCGCCACCATCCTGGGAATCTCTTTCTAGGTTGTCTTAGGGCCTCACAACACAACTCATTAGTATTTGTTCAGTTACAGAAACTTAACTTCTAAATGAATGACTACCAGGTTTAGAGATTTTATTTTATGTGTATGATTGTTTTGCTGTTGGGTTCATAAAAAGAGAAAGAGGTTTAGAGATGTATACAGCAGTTTGGGGAAGGGGGTGTCCCAGCGGCCTGTGCCCAGAAATCCCTTACCCTGAGGGACCTGACACACACAGACATGGTATAGAACAGAGTTTGTTCAGGGCAGAGGATGGGAGTTAATGAGGTAGTGGAGGCAGAGAGAGGCAGAGATGGAGAGAGTAGAGAAGTGGAGGGTGGCTATGACCTCATGGAGAGAGAGGGGAGGGGAGGGGAGGAGAGTCCAAGAAGGCAGAGAGGAGAGAGGTGAGAGTGCCAAGAGGCAAGAGTGGATGAGGGGGGGAGGGGGGGAGGGAGGGAGGGAGGGGCAAGCAACCCCTTTTATAGTGGGCCAGGCCTACCCGGCTGTTGCCAGGCAATTGTGGGGAGGGGCATACCTGGGTGTTGCCAGGCAACTGTGGGGCGGGGCGTACCTGGATGTTGCCAGGTAATTGTGGGGTGGAGCTTAGACAGAATCCTAACAGGGGCAGCATGGTACCCATGGAGACCAGAAGGGAACTAGGTGCTGGAAACTGAACTCCAGTCTTCTGCCAGAGCAGCAAGTTTCTCTGAACTGCTGATTCATCTCTCCAGCCCCTGGGGGTTTTTTTTGTTTTATTTTGTTTTGTTTGGATTCTTCAGTTTGGTTTGTTCTTTGTTTGGATAATCTGTTTTTTTTTTTTTTTGGTCAGGGGATGACTCTCTCTTTCCCTTCCAAGGTTATACTGAGAAAAAACCATTTCGTTTCTCAAGATTTGGTCTGAACTTAGGTTGGGGTACTTTGTTTTGGTTTTCAGTGTCTCCTCCCACTGAAAGGGAAGGAGCCCTTGGTGGTGAGACTCTGAGGTGTGGTGATTAAGCACACCCTTCTGAGTCTCACGGAATGGGTCACACTCCTGCCTTTACTAGCTCTGTTACTTAAACACTTTGTGACTCAGTTTCTTTGTGTTACTCAAAACCAGTAATTACTCCCACTTCACAGAGATCCTGCAAAACCTAAACGAGATAAAATAGAATGGTCCCGGTGCCTACACAATACTAGTAAGAGCTTAATAACTCATGGCTATCACCGACTTCTGGGTTGATGAAGCCGTGCTTCCTACATATGAGTGCATCCATGAAATACACTTATGTTAAATATACTTAGGTTCAGTAAACAAGGACCGGTGTATTCTTAGAGGTACCCACCCCAAGGCAAAGGTCCAGGTTGGGTAAAGCATGGCATTTTCCCGTGAGTTCATAGCAACCGTGGAAGGCCAGCATCGAATGGAGTACCTGAGAAACTCCAGTCCTCGCAGTCCTCGCGCGCAGGGAATGGGGGCAGTTCTTCAGCACAAGACTAATCATGCAAGACTCACTCAGAATGGCTGCTGCTAAGTGAAGATTATCACTGATGTAATGAGAGGCTGTTCTTATGTTAAGCTGGTATGTATTAGGATAAGCATGTCTTCTTTATATCTAACCCAAATTTTAATGGTATATTTAGTCTCTTAACCCCTCCTGTCTTCCGTAGAGATGAAGAACAGCTGGCCTGCATCCTCTTTACGGGAGAATTCCGTTAAGTTTTCGTGAAGCACTCATTCTGCAACAGACTAAACAACTCCAGGTCCTTTAACCTTTGCTTCATAGGTTCTATTTTTCTCTCTCCTTAATCATTTCAGTTCTCTATTGGAACCCTTCCAGTGTCTCTACATCTTCTTTTAAATAAAGGACCTCGGACTGAACGTTATTCTTAAGAAGAAGAGTGTGTCTGCCGTCAAATTTGTTATCATGAAATAGGGAGCCGTGGCACACTTCGTTTTAAGGAGGTGCGCCACCATTACGAACATTCTGATACTGTGTTGCCTGACTCTTGTCAGATCTCCTGGGTGAATTCTTAGTCAATGCATGGCCGGCTTTGATCTCATTACTCTTACCCGGTTTCTCTGGAATCAAGACACTAAGCGCATTTGTGCCTGTCCCTGCTGATTATCACCCCTGAGGATACAATTTGGTAATCAGCCATCATGCTGAACGCCAAACTGTTTTTAATGAGCCATTTCCTTAATGTGTTGAAGCTACTTTGGATTTTCTTAACATATCAGTGATTCCCTCTTGGATTCATGTTATTCGTAGTCTCTGGGTGTATACACACACACACACACACACACACAGAGAGAGAGAGAGAGAGGGAGAGAGAGACAGAGAGACAGAGAGACAGAGAGAGAAAGAGAGACAGAGAGAGAGAGATTGAGATTTCAAGCATTATTGAAACCAGACCCAGGATAAAATCATGGTGCACACTTGAAGTCCTCCTTTGTTTACTGAGCCGCTGATCTCTTTTCCAGTCAGAAGTGGAACCTGGGGAGGGGAAGACATCCCGGTTCCTATCTTTCTGTCAGGCTGATGAGAATGTCGTATGTTCGCCAAAGCTCTCCTGACATTAAGACATTATGCAGATGTGGAACAATTGCTAATCCTCTAGCTCATATACACCCTACGCTGATCTTCAGTGGGGAAGAGGGATATTTATTTGCATTATCCTTGAAATTGTAGATTACTATAAGCAGCATGGATTTACCCAGCATAAATTCTGTACCAGATTGAAGGCTTGGAGAAAGCTAGATGCTAACACATGAAGCACAACCAGAAAGACAGTCAAACAGGAAAAGGCGCTATTGGAATTATTATTAGAAAACCATTCAAGTTGAGCTTAGCTCCCGTGGAACTCGTATGATGGTGAAATGTCCTGTGAAAAGATGCTGGCGAGTCCACAAAAATGTCCACCTGTGGTGGGAAAGCTGGAAAGGGGAGGGAGAGTCATTGTCTATGATACCCGAATTTTCCTAAACCGTGGGTCATGACCTCATCATAACACAATGCAGGGAAGTGGAAAACTTGGAAATAGTAAAAAGTTTCTTAATGCCCAGTGTCTAAAATGAATTCAAAATCAAAGAATCTGAGGTGGTTGCCTGGGTTGTGTCTTCACAAGGATATAACTTCAGTGTATCATCCTTGGTGTTCTCCAATGCTCTCCCTCGTCACCCCCACTGTGAGTGTGTGTGTGAGTGTATATGTGAGTGTGTGTGTGTGTATGTGTGAGTGTATATGTGTGTGTGTATGTGTGTGAGTGTATGTGTGAGTGTGTGTCAATGTGTGTATGTGTGTGTGAGTTTGTATGTGTATGAGTGTGTGTATGTGTATGTGATTGTGTATGTGTGCGTGAATGTGTGTCAGTGTGTATATATGTGTGTGAGTATATGTGTGTGTATGTGTGTGTGAGAGTTTGTATATGTGTGAGTGTGTGTGTCAGTGTGTATGTCTGTGAATGTGTGTGTATGCGTGTGAGTGTGTATGCGTGTGTATGTGTGGATGTCAGAAGACAACCCCAGGTGTTCTTCTGGAGCTGTCCAACTTGGTTTTTTGAGGAGTCTTTTTTTTGGACCTGTGCTTGCAAATTAGACTAGACTGGCTGACCAGCAAGACCAGGAATCCTCTGTCTCAGTCTGCAGTCCCGTCATACTATCATGTCTGGGTTTTGGGTTTGGGTTTTTTGTTGTTGTTGTTGTTTTGTTTTGTTTTTTTTAAGATTTATTTATTTATTATATGTAAGTACACTGTAGCTGTTTTCAGACTCTCTAGAGGAGGGCATCAGATCTTGTTATGGATGGTTGTGAGCCATCATGTGGTTGTTGGAATTTGAACTCAGGACCTTTGGTAGAACAGTTGGTGCTCTTAACTGCTGAGCCATCTCTCCAGCCCTGTTTTGTTTTTTGTCTTTTGTTTTAACATAGGTGTGAGAGGTCTACCTCAAGGCTCCTTTCTTGAACCACAAGCACATTACAAACTGACCGGTATTCTCAGCACACATGGTAACGCAAGCACTGTGTGTGTGTCATCACACCTCACAATGACGACTCTGCTGACACACCTCCCCTCAGACCATTTATGTTAGGAACTGCGGTGTTTTGACTCTACAAAGCTTCCTGCTTTCCTAGAACCATAACGGTTCAATTATAGAACAGACAAAATTTTCCTACAGTCATTTCTTAGACTATAAGTATCAAATTAGTAGTATGGTTTTGGATTGGGTTCTATTAGAATGTTTGATTTTAAAACGTATCGTGTAAGCTGCAAAAATTGAGTTTTATGGAAAAAAAAAACCAAACAACTCAAAACGTTAAATAAATAATGGCTTGGAATGAGGACAGAACTTCTAGCAACGTCTGAAATGCCCTAAACATACTTCTGCCATCTTGTACTACGTTTTTTGTTTTGATATTTTTAGAGACAGGGTCTCGCTACATAGCCTTGGCTGGCCTGGAATTCGCTCTGTAGAAAAGGCTGGCCACACACACCCAGAGCTCCGCCTGCCTCTGCCCCCCACGCACTGGGATTAAAGGTGCGCTCTCTCCACCTCACCAGGCCTGCCCTTTGTGCGAAACAGCAGCCTCAGCGCTGACTAGAACATATCGAACAACTCTGGAAAATGCTGAGGGTACCCGGTGTCCTGCAATATCCATTTTTTCCACCCAAGATTTGATTCTTTATGTAAAAAATAAACAGGATCATCCATCTCATTAGCATATAGATTTGCTTTCACCTTTAATAAAGGTAAAATCACCTGTCCACCAAAGAATTGCTTTCATCAATTTTTTTATGCTGTATTATCAGTAAATGTTCGATCTGTATATTTAAATTATACACCTACATATACAAGGCTGTGGAAGAGTTTCTCTGGCTAAAAGAAGTTGCAAATGGAACAAAAAAGTTTACAAAGTTTTATTGTCTGGAAGCCAGATGCTTTTCCTTTAAGAGTGGAGATGCAGAAATCATGAAGTCTTTTTGAGGAATTGACTCCCAAAGCTAGTCTCCTGACACGCAGCGTTCCTGGGACCTCCACCAGGCGGTGTTGGCTCTGTCAGGGCCTCACATTTTGAGATTAAACTGTCAAAGAAGGAATGGCCTTCCTACCTGTTTCTGGTTTGCTCTTTTGCTGGTCTGAATGAAGCAACTGGGGGTAATCCGAGGGCTGGTAATTGGTAATTTTGGTAATTATTTACCGTGTGCTCCTGGGCAGCTTTCGGGTGTGGGCAGACTTCCAGCCCTGTCTTGACACGGGCTGGCCGCTCCTATTTTCTAATTACCCATTCCAGTGGTAGTAATGGTGCTGGGAATTGCAGCCTCCTTTGGCTTCCTCCATTATAATTAATCGCGTCGAATTCCACAAGATTCGTCCTTTGCAAAGCTGACTTACTTTCGTGGGCTGCGAGATGTCCAGGAAGAGCATGATAACTCGAAGATACAGGGCGAAGCGGAACAGTACAAGGTTTTGATACAAATCCAAGGAGCTGGGAGGGTGTGTGTCTGTCTGTGCAAGTCCCAGGAGGGAGGCACAGGGCGGCAGCAAGCTTGTGCCGACATTCCTGCATTTAACCTCGGGAGCTCAACTGTATCACTAGCTCAACTCCTGCCTGGAGCACCAAGTTGGAGTCCTCCAGAGCCAGGTGAAACGTGTTTTGTTTGAGCAGAAGTTCCTTAATGGTTTGAGGTTTGGCACAGCAAGTGCTTTTACGTCTCAACAAGTGTTAGGAATGGAAACATAGAATAAAATACAATTGAAGTTTTGAAAAGCCATGGAATGATGGGGCGGGGCGGGGCGCGCACGCGGGGGGGGGGGGGCGCTCTTCTCAGCCTTCTCGCCTACTTAAAGAAAAGCAAACATTGTTTTCCTTAGCCTTCTTGCATTCTCATTAATTTAAGACAGGAAGCCTTCGGTGGGTGTGACATAAACAAGTCGGCCCTCGTGGGTCGGGCTTCCTCATCAGTTTGCAGCTGGAGAAATGGCTGAGCTGCCCAAGTCCAATCCGGCCTCTCGGGGATGACTTGTTGACTGAGCCCTGCAGAAGAAGGTGGGAGGGGCAGGCGAGCGGAGAAGGTATAAAGGAAATGCTTTAGCCGTGCAGTCACTGGCGATTGTAATTCAGGGGTGGTGAGTTTGGTTATTCCAACAGAAGGAATCTGATTTGGAGTTTCTGGAAAGTTCCCGGACATCCCGCCGAGTAGGATAGTTGTGATTTTAGTTGAGGGGGGTTCATCCGCCCCCACAAGAAGCCTGGCTTCTGCTGATGGTGAAGTGGAGTAGTCATGAAATGAATGATGTTAGGGGGGTGCAGCTTCTGAGCGTCGAGGAGAACTCCAGCCAGGGTTGGGGGTATCAGGATGCCGGGAGGTGGGGGAGCGTTTTCCCAGTTCACCGCAGGAAGCTCCCGCGCACTAGATGTAAACAAAACTGTCTGAAAGAGAAACCCCAAACTCGGTGCAACCCTCCGGGCGCGGTTTCCTTTTCCCTGCAGAGGACGGGGTGAAGGGGAAAGGACTCTGGAATGCCGTGGAGTTTTGACAAGTGAGAGTTGGGCTAGGATTGCATTACAGCCTTTTCATAACCTCCTCCACCCGCCGAGCAGGAGCAGGGAGGGGTCCTCCCGCACATCCGTAGCCCGCGGAGAGGAGCATTGGCGACGTCCTGCAGGAGCCGGGGCTTGGGACAGCAGGACAGCCCGGGGGACCTGGGGAGGGCAGTGTCCCCCGAGAAGCCTGCCCCGCCCCTCCCTGCCCCGCCCCGCCCTGCCCTGCCCTGTGCTGGGGCTGTTAGCAGGTGCTCCGGCTAATGACAAGGTCTCTGGGGCTCGCTCAGCACAGCTCCTGCGGATTACCCTGAGGCCAGCTGCTCCTGCCCCCAAGTCTCCCGGAGGAGCAGAGGGAAGAGATCTGAGAGAAAGCTACTAGAGGTGACTTCGAAACTGGAGGTAAGAATCTAACCGGGAGGGGGGAGAGACCAGGCCTTTCGATCTGAGGTGCATACGTTGGCTGGATCTACCAATGTGAGAATTTAACCACAGCTTCCCAGAAATGAGCGGCTATCTGACAGCTTGTGACTTTCTATTGGGGGTTTGCATGCCTGGGAAGTCAAAAAAAAAAAAAAAATGATGGTTTGTATTCACTGGGAGGAGCAATTTGGAACTGGTTTGTCAATAACTGGATGTAAAGAGGCAACACTGTGTGTGTATGTGTGTGTGTGTGTGTTGCGGTGGAGGCAGTCCTTCTGTCCTTGTAGCTTTCTCCTGGCTTCTGGTTAGCTTCTGGTTAGCTTTGGTACAGCCAAGCTGTTTTCTCTCCCAAAGGGAGAGTTTGGATGTTTCCACATACAAGGCTGTCATCTCCTCTGGGGACAGATCTTTACCCCAAATTGCTAAACAGTGTGCTTGTGCTTGGACAGCAACACTATTCACTGATTGTGCGAACTTTTTTGATTAGATTACTCACAAGTAAAATAAATAAATAATAAATAAATAAATAGATAAATAAATAAAATAATGAAGGATGCTTAAAAAGAGGATAGCTTTTTATTGTTATTTTTGGGGTGTTTGTCCCCCCTTTCTTTTTTCCTTCCTTCCTTCCTTCCTTCCTTCCTTCCTTCCTTCCTTCCTTCCTTCCTTCCTTCTTCCCTTTCTTTTTGAACTAAGGTCTCCCTCAATACTCAGCCCTGGCTGGCCTTGGACTTATGGTTCTCCTGCCTAACTCTCCAGTTCTGGGCTATAGTTGTGAATGGTCTGTGGCCAAAGACAGCATTTTGTATTACAGAGTCCTGCTTCAGCTGGTGGCTTAGAAGTAGAAAGAGTGAAATGACTTCAAGTGACAAGAATAAAAGATGGAGGCAGCGTCATCTTCAGAGAAAAGTTTCTTTTTTTTTAAGGTTTATTTATGTATTTTATATATCTGAGTGCTCTGTCTTCATGCACAGCAGAAGGAGGAGTCAGAATCTACCACAGGTAGAACCATGTGGGTGCTGGGAATTGAACTCAGGTCCTCTGCAAAAGTAGTCAGTGCTATTAACCACGTAGCCATCTCTCCAGCCCCAGAGAGAAAAGTTCCTAAGAATATAAACAACATTTTTTTCTTTGCACAAAATAAGTCTAGCTGAATATGACAGAGATCATCATCTATAACATACAGTGCTACAACTGATTTCACAATTCTGTTTTTTAAAGATTTACTTATTTTTATTTATATGAGAATACTGTAGGTGTCTCCAGACTCACCAGAAGAGGGCATCAGATCCCATTACAGATGGTTGTGAGCCACCATGTGGTTGCTGAGAGTCGAAGTCAGGACCGAGCCATCTCCCCAGCCCCTGTTTTTCCAATTCTAAATTCACATTATAGGTGAATTACAAAGTATATTAGAATGCAAAATTCTCAGCTCTCCGGTTATAGCTACAAGGGCTCTAGGAAGGGTTGTGGGACCCAAGGTGACAGTTAGAGCTTTGTGGAAGGGTTCTATCAAGCTAGTCAGGCAGTGGTGGTCCACGCCTTTAATCCCAGTACTTGAGAGGCAGAGGCAGCCTGATCTACAAAGCAAGTTCCAGGACAGCCAGAGCTCCACAGAGAAACCCAGTCTCACACTCCACCTACCCACACGTACCCCATTGCCCCCTACCCCCAGAAGAATTCCTAGATGGACCATAGCTAGGAACAGAAATAAGATGTTGGGAGGGGGGGAGTGTCAGGGGAAACTGATATGAACTCAGTTCCTAAGGTTTGCCCCAAATCATTCAGCCTGCTCTGATGGGTTTAACCGTGATGAGGAGACTTAGGCAGCCTCCCTCTTATCTTCAGCAAAAGGTGGCTAGCAAGGAGTAGTGTTATATAAGTACGTCCAATCTGTTTACCATTCCCATAATTCACTCAGCACCGCATCATACACGGTAGATTCTCTTTAGGAATCTACCCCATTGCTGCTGACGTCTGGATACTCCAGAATCCCCATACCAAAGAGTCGTAGGGGGTTCCCCTCCCTCCCTGTCCCCTGGGACATGCTCTTCAGCAGTGCCTTCACTGAGATACTATTTCTCCAGAGCTGTGGCCTGACATGTACGCCCTGCCTTCCTCAGTGGGCGCTCCAGGGTGTTGGACAGGCTCTTCCTGATGCTTCTGTAGCTTCTGATTCTTATTCTGACATCCATTTGGAAGCCTGAGGTATCCTACTCTATGAAAGCTCAGTCGCAAATAATTTTACGTCACCGATTGATTCGTACTGGGTGTCCCTGTGTCACCTTGGCTGGCCTCAGACTTGCTGTCTTGACCAGACTGGCTTTTGCCTACCAAGTGCTGGTATTAAAGCACACACCTGCCATGCTCAGCCAGAGTCACCTGTTTTTGTAAGTCACCTATCGCAAGAGTCAGCAATCATTCGCTTACCCCTCAGCAGCCCCAAGGGCCGCCACTGGAGCAGAACATTGCCCACTCGATTTTAAATGGTTAAGTGCATCCTGCCCTGTGGTTGGTTCTTACCGAGTCTACCCTTTCTGATTGCTCTCTGGGGTTTGCTGCCCTCCAGGAAAACTGAGTGCTTCAAGCGAAGAGTCACTTGCCAGGAGTTGTGATGCGGGCAAAGGAAGGGCAGGAACGTTTTAAGTTTGGGAGAAAGAACTAAACCCTCCAGGACCACCATCACAACTGTCCCCGTGTCACCGTACTGGGGATGCGTTGTTCCTCTTGTTCATGGGACAGCCTTTACCATCTGAGCCCCGCCCCCCCCCCCCCAAGCCTTGCCTTTTATGTTCTGTCCCCTAGGTGCCCAAGAAAACATGCACGTGGCTTGAGAGCCTCCGGGCCTGACTGTCAGGTTGAACTAGGCTTGAATTCCGCCACAGTGGAAATCTCTTCCATTTGAATCAGGACCGCGAAGCTCTTCCTAGTCTCAGGGCCCTGCTCAGGGGTCAGCTGTCACTCCAGTCCTCATGTTTGGAGTCTGTTTCCCCCACCTCTGGGGGGAGGGGAGGGGTAATAGGTTTTTCTCCTGTCTTTCAATACTCTTTTTCTTTGCAGTGAAGATTTATTATAATACACTTTGAATGGGAATCTTTGTCCGTGTATCTTACTAGCCTTTCCATGAGCTATCTCAGCCTTGTAAAATCTGCCTCTTGGTTCTGAACAGTTTTTTTTCTTGATTTTTTTTTTTTTTAACATCTAAAATCCCCTTCCTCTCTTCTGGAGCACCATTCATTTGAGGGAGTTTTTAATGGCCTGAATCATTAAACTCTTACCTAGTCTATTACATTTCCTGTTTCCCTTTGAAAAGTCCTACTTCCTGGGAAATGTCCTCATCTTATCCTGGAGATGCTATATCCCAGTTATATGCCTGCTGGTCAAATCTCTAAATCCCAAGAGCTCCTTAGGGGTCTGAGTTGTCTTATAATCTCCTGCTATTGTTTTGGGGATGAAAGGCGTCTCCACTTTGCAGTCTCAAGAGTGTCTTTGAAGTACCTCTCTCCTCCCGGTATTGTTTCTGTTTCCTCTGATTTCCCCCTAGCTGTTTGTTTTGATTTTTTAAATCTCTTCCATGGCGGTGGCTTTCCTCACATGCTTAGTGACCCTTGACCCGTTCCTGAAATACTAATTGGAAAGTCTAAACGGATAGGGCTGATTCCGAGGAACGTTTCCTTTTTGTGAAGGAGACCCAGGGTAGTGTCTCTGAACACGCAGTGCCTGGCACACGGTACCCTTCCCATATGTGTCTGCACAGCGACTGAACAGCAGCAGATCTTGCCAAGACCAGGCGGTAGCAACTGATCTTTGGTTCTGGCATTTTAGTTTGGTTTGGATTTTGAATGGCGTTTTATTGAGCACACTCTTTAGTTAGTGGATATGGTGGTGACTGTTGAGTAACTTGCGAGTGCGTTCCAGAGCCTCCACTGAAGACTGTCTGGCTGGTGATGTCAATGGAGAACTCCCATCAGCAGACATAGTTTCCTCCCCAGGACAACTGCCAATGGAGAGAAGTCTGTGGAGGAGGATCTCTTGGATCATTTGGCATTTTTGGAGTAAGATGCCAAAGGGCATATGGGAAGGGGACAGGGAGCCATCACATTTGTTCTTGGAGACCTTCTCTTCATCTGTTTAATTGGAGGGCCCCCCCACCAGCTACCACTGGCATGTCTCTGTCCAGAGCTGCTCTGACAAAGCAAAGAGGTAACAGTGCAGGCCTTCACCTGTAATCTAGGATGAAAGGAGACAGTATGGGGGGGTCTGATGGCTCTACACACTGACCCTCAGCTAGCCTACCTGCATTTGGGGCGTATCCTTGTCTCATTGATACGTGGTACTCCTAATTCCCGGGGCTCTCTGGGATGCTGGGAATGAAGGACCGGAAGTAGGCTTCCAGCCCCACCCCCCTCCCCTCCCCCATCCCACCCCAGCTGTACTAGGATCAGTTTGCCCTCATCTGGAAGTCAGGCACTTCTGGTTTGTTACTACTAGTTTATGTGTCTGTCAGCTTCCCAAAGCTTGCTGCAGTCGCCGCTGCACCCCCACCCCCATCCCCCACCCCACCCTTTCGCAAACTTTGAAACATTCCTGGACTGTCTGCCAGTCATATGTAGTCCCTGCTTGGTTCTCCCAGCTTTGCCCTGAGATTTTTCCCCCCTCATTTCTTTCGCTTGTGTTTCTGCCCCAGCGCTACAGGGAGCTGCTGGAGATGGACATGCCGACAGGACACACGGCCACTTGCACCCAGCAGGAGTACTGCACGGTGGTGCCCGAGGCTCTGGATGGCTTGGTTATTGGGTTTGCACTAAGCAATTTGGAACTGATTTGTCACTGATGGGATGGAGCTTGTTAAGTCCATTGTGCAAGAAGCTACTGCTCATTATGAGCAGGAGCAAAGGCTGTTTCCAAATACCCGATGCTCCGGCTTACACAGTTCCGTGTTCGTGAACAGCGGCCCAGCCCAGTCTGTTGACTTCTGGGAAACGCATTCATGTTTCTTTGTCTTTGCCTGCCGCCTGGTGAGTGGTCGAAAACTTGCTTTTCTCAGGTGCTCAGCCTATTCTGTCAGGTACCCCATTCCACAACCCAGAGTCAGTCAGATGAAGAAAGGGGCACCCTGGGCCTTGAGGAGGTATGGTATGGACGTTTTAGAAAGGGTTTGCTTATTTCTTAGAGAAAGATACAAAATAACGCTCCTTGGTCTTCCACCGGCTACTATCTGGAAACACTGGCTTCTGCGCTCCAACTTGAGGGCAACATAAGAGACAAGAGACAAGGTGGTTGGTGGCAGAGAGCAGGAAAACTTGCCCGGAGCCCTGCCCTGCTCTCTCCTCACCTCCTGCCCTCTATTGAAGCCGTTTTGAGTCCAGGTTTGGTATCATTTTGTCACCAAAGCGATCTAGGTGGAGACTTATTCGGGCATCAGCTAGCTCAGACATCAGCCAGCTGGGTTCTGAATAAAGCCTGTTGCTGTGTTGCATCAAGTGCTGACTTCTGTGGTCTGTGGGACGCTCGCCATTCCCAGAGACTTGAGTAGGGGGTCTCCCCACTCGGGGGTCTTAACACCCTTATCTCTGAAAGGCATCAGGGAAACCGCAGGCGGGCTCAGGTTGGAGCTGCTTGCCTCCTCGTTTCATTGTTATATTGACTCCAAGTACGATTCCTCTCAGCTTAGCCTATTTTGTAGGCAGGTGAGAAGAACCTCCGAAGGTCACAATAACTATTGAACTATTTGGGGTCGGGAGAGGGGGTTTTAGATTGCAGTAAACCCGAGTTTAAATGCCTTGTAATGAGGGAGCCTAGAGCAGTCCTACCTACAAAAGACAAGGGCTAGCCTTCCCTTCTTTCTGGATTCATACAGTATGGCGTTCTCTGTCCCCTATGCTTTGCACCCTTGGGGACACTTTAAAGATGAAATAAACCGTGACAGTGCCCGGTAGTGTCAGGAAGGCTAGAATGTAGGAGAAAATAGACTGTCGTTCTCTGTTTTCCGGTTTGGCTCAAGTGGCAGGGATGCTCTCTATTTTTGTGAATGAAAGGCCTGTCTGGGCCGTTCCATTCCTGATATAACCACAGCCTGGAGTGAATGTGAATGCCCTTCGCTGCACTAGTCACCATTGTCTCTTGAAATCGGAGTGTCTCGTTAAAGCGAGACCCTAAGGGAAGACTGTAATACAGCTAAGATTTACTGCATACTTGGTCCTAACCTGGCACTGTTACAATGTCACATGTAGGGACTTAATTTTACCTACACGAGGATCTTAATATGGTTTTTTTTTTATTTTTAACTTATTTTTATTATTCTTATTATTTTATTTTATTTTATTTTATTTTTTGTTATTCGAGACAGGGTTTCTCTGTATAGCTCTGGCTGTCCTGAAACTCACTCTGTAGACCAGGCTGACCTCAAAATGAGAAATCCACCTGCCTCTGCCTCTGCCTCTGCCTCTGCCTCTGCCTCTGCCTCTGCCTCTGCCTCTGCCTCTGCCTCTGCCTCTGCCTCTGCCTCTGCCTCTGCCTCTGCCTCTGCCTCCGCCTCCCAAGTGCTGGGATTAAAGGCACCACCACCTGGCTTAATTTAACTTGTTAATGTGTTTGTTTTGGGGGGCTTAGGGAGCACAGGCATGCCACAGCACACATATAAAGGTCAAAGGGCAACTTTTAGGGTATGTCCACTCACATGGTTTAGGATTTTGTTCTTTCTGGCTTCCCGTGTTGCTGCAGGAGGGCTGGGATCACATGCTACTGAATGTGACTTTTTAAAGTGGGTTCTAGGGATAGAACTCAGATCCTCAGGCTCACACGGCAAGCCCCTTTAGCCGCAGAGCCGTCATGCCAGCCCAGCCTCATGATCATGGGATAGTCTTCTCCCCATTTCACAAGGCGCTCCCGGGGAGCCACACTAGTTAAGGAAGTGGTTCAAGGTGGTCAACTTTTCAATGAAGGGACAGAGATTCCAATGCTAGCCCACACGTATGCCCTACAGTATAATTCATCGTACCCTAAACACCCTTAGACCTTCTGTAGCATCCAGCAGGAATTAAGACATTATTGTGAATGAAAAAACAGGATTTTTCAGAGTATTATAGACTTACTCTTTTTTTTTCTTTCTTTTTTTTTGTTGTTGTTTTTGTTTTTGTTTTTTTTTTTTGAAACAGGGTTTCTCTGTGTAGCCCTGGCTGTCCTGGAACTCACTTTGTAGACCAGGCTGGCCTTGAACTTAGAAATCCTCCTGCCTCTGCCTCCCAGGTGCTGGGATTAAAGGTGTGCGCTACCACTGCCTGGCGACTCTCATTCATTTTTAATAGCTGCGTATTTTGATAGAGTCAAAGACCATAATTTATCTAGCTCTTCCTGACAATTGTACAGAGCTGTAGTGCAGGTTCCAGTGTCTGAGATATCTCAGGCACGTGCTTCTGACTTGAGAGTGAACATGAAACATTTTAGTGACTGAGTTGTTTTTCGAGATAGGGTCTCGTGTAGCCCAGAGCGTTTTCCAACTCATGACCCTCCTGCCTTCACCAGCCAAGTGCTAGGATTTCCAGCATGGAAACTCTTTCAATCCCTCTGGCTTCTCCCTACCTCCCCACAGGCCGCCCCAGGAGATAACTCCATCTTCATCTGAGTTCCATTCTGTTTGCTCGCACTAGAGCCCTGCATTAAAGCCTGTGGCATCTGGGAGACGCGAACATTTTTGGAACTGTTTCCAGGGGCGTCTCTGCTGAAACTTAAGTATTAGTTGGCAGCGAGATGCTGTTTAGAATATAGATCCCTGACACGTGGCCTGCCGAGGGCCATTTTCCAGGTGTTTTCTCATAACATGTCTTATTACACTCTTCAATCTAGAGATACTATATCAAACTCATTCATTATTTGAGACTTTTGGCTGACCTCTGAGATTCTTTTTTTTAATTGCTGACCAATAGAAAATACAAATGGAAAAATGCGTTAGTGTGCAAACTTTGAAGTTTGAAATCTTTGGAATTGGGGGCCTCGTAGGGCTAGAGGGTAAAGGAGAATAATAAGATGGTGTTGTCTGGTTAGTGGGTGCCCTGACAGTTTACCCTTTATAGACAAATTCTCTGTGCCTTAGACAATAAAAATGGTCTCAAGTTACTTACGCTTAAAGTTCTCATTTTCGAAAGTGGATACATCTTCGACCTTGTGTATCAAGAAGACCTTGATCTTTCTGTTTAGGTTCATTGTATGGTACAGTCCTTTCAGCGTGAGGACCTGAGTTCAAATCCCCACTACCCACATAAAAATATGAACTTGACTGTGCGAACTTGTAACCCCAGCCCTGGAGGGAGGAAACGGAAGTCTTCCCCAGCACTCTCTGGCCAGCCAGCTTTACTGAAACACTGAGTTTCTAGTTCTGTGAGAGACCCTGTCTGAAGGCAGGAAGGAGAGGGACCAGTAAAGGAAGACACCCAACATCCTGTTCTTGTCACCATCCGTGTGCATGGATGTATGTGTTTGTATCCACCCACACGCAGTGCATTCCACACACATACATGTGTGTCCTAAGTACATGTGAAATATGCATTATGCATATGACACACATATGTGGCTTCCTTGCTCCTTTGCTGGTCCCTAATTCATTTTCCAGCTTCCTCCATGTTTATAATCCTCAACACTGGGCTCCCTTACTTTCTGCTTCTCGTTGGATCCAGCCAATAGGAATCCCAACGGGCAGAAGATAGGAAACAAGAGAAGAGAAAGTTGAAGTGTTCGTTACCAACTCGTGGTCTTCTCAAACTTGGCGAGGCTCTGACAACAGCTAACTTCTCCCAAGGCTCCGAGGGACAGCTCGCGCTCATGGCCCCAGCTCCCTTATGGTCTGGTTACGTCGCTTCCTTCTCCCCTGGCCTTTTGGAGATGCTAAGCTCTGAGTGCTGTGCCCCGCAGACCCTTCTGTAAACCACCCTGGTCTCATATTCAACCCTTTAGTGCGCTTCTGATTCTTGGACGTTGACTCTCTTCCTGATACAGTCTTTTTTTCTTTCTTTCTTTCTTTTTGTAAAGACAGGGTTTCACTGTGTAGCCTCATCTAGCTGGAACTCACTGTGTAATCAGCCTGGTCTGAACTCATAGAGATTGCCTGGCTCTGCCCCTCTCCACACCCAGGTGCTAGTTAAATTAATAATTAAAGGCACATGCCACCGTGCTGGTCCCTGATGTAATTGTAATTATCAAATCCGGCTCTAAGTCACTTAAGTCATTGCCTTGACCACATCTGAATGGAATTGTATCTTTTCTCAGAGTTGCTTAGCGACATCTTATTTCTATTATTTTTCTCTATTAAGTTCCAAGTCCCAGGTTGGGTAGTGGGTAAAGAGAATACTATACGGAAGTATATCTAGTATACTGTTTGGTTTGGCATCCAGAAGTCATAGCAATGTATAACTCCTGAGGTCCAATAATATATGTAGAGAAGCGTATGATTTGTGGAAATCATGCATCTGTATTAATGCATGTGTTAACGGGATTTCATAACCGTGTGTGCATGCTTACACGCATTGGGTCACTGTGCAGTCACTAATGGCCCAGGGTCAGTTGGAAGTTATGTACTGTGCTAACAGGCACTAGAGCTCATGTCCCTCACAATCAGGGGTCTTTTAAAGGACGAAAGTACTAGAATATTCAAGTAGAAGGGATCCCAGAGTAGACCTAGCCCAGTTTCCTTCTTCTGAGGTAAAGTTCTGGGTGAGCCATTCAGAGCTTTTGTCTGGAGTGCAGGGATACTGGCAGATTGGGCGGCCCCACTGTCCTGCTAGGGCATTGCTTCTCAGCCTTTCTAGTGCTTCAACCCTTTAATATACTTCCTCACGTTGTGGTGACCCATAACCATCGAATTATTTCACTGCTACCTCATAACATACTTTTGCCACTGTTATGGATCATAATGTAAATATCTGATATGCAGGATATCTGATATGTGAACCCTCCCCCTCCAAAAAAAGAGGTTGCAACCTACAGGTCAAGGACCACTGTTCTAGGCTCTTTCCCTGCCTTAGCCTGGTCATCTCCATGTTTCTGCTGCTGCAGCTGTCCCGCATCAGGTGTCCGTAAGGATGATGCCCTGCTGCCCTCCTCCCCCTATTGTGTCCCTCTGTGCTACACATGCAAGCCAGGCAGTCATGCTCCGAGCTCATAAAAGAGCCTAATGGGATACAGACGGTAGGCACACTGCTGGGAGAACGTTCAAACTGACACACAGCAACTCTTGGACATCACTTTCCACCATAACTTTTAAACTTGGGATGGCGGTTTATGTGGGCGTATGAGGTGCCGGGGTTGGGTTGGATGAATTAGTTACAGGCTCTGGTTAGGGGAACCAGACTCCCTGCTGGAGATGTGGTCTCTTTAAAGAGCTAGCTCAGGGCTGCTGGCTGAGGCTATCCCTAAGGGTATTTGCATGGGACTGGGGGAGAGCATTCTCACGCTCGCGCACACACACACACACACACACGTCAGCTCTGTGAAAGAACAATGGCTTTTTATGGGTCCATAAGCCATAAGGAATTCTCCATAAAACCAAACCTTTGACTGTGAAATTCATTGCTTCAAGTTAAAGGCAGACAAGAAATACCTTTCCCTGATGAAAAGAAACAAAGTGGACTAGGTAGGCCACTAGAGGAAAGCCCATATTTGCAAAGAGGATTACATCTATGCCTGCCATGCTGCAGCCTTCCTATGTGGAAATCAACGGGAGGTCAAGGGAGGTAACGGGAGGACTGATGCAGTGAATCCTGAGCCTGGAAAGGCAGTCAGGAATGTTGTAAGGATCCCATTTTTGCATAACGGGGTGTTACCTTTACATTATAGATCCAGATGACAGCCTCATGGGACTGCTTGCATAGTTACAAGGTAGCGGCGATGAGGTGACACACTGCAGAGGGACTGTCTGCAGAGTTACACGGGTAGTGTAAGGCGGGGTGATACACTCTCCCCACGGGTCTTACTCTGTGAGCCGTGTAAGTCTGGGAAGCCTTGAGTTCCTATTCTAGCTGTCCCGGTAGACAGTAGATGTTGGAGAAGGCTGTGAGACAGTCCTGTCTTGGTTTTCTCAAGTATAGAGAAGAGATGAGGTTGGCCACTCCCTCATGGGTGAGGGCTAGGACCAAATGGGGCACAGCAGGTGACGTCTTCAGTACAACACTGGGACACGTGGCTTTCTGAGCCCGTGAGCTCCATGCTTCTTTTTCTGCTATTCTTTGTCACTCCAGAGCCAACTATTAAAGGAGCCCAAATCAAAGTTTCTCTTTCTAAAAGTCCGCTTTAAAAACTTTTTTGGGGGGTGGGGGGAGGTAAGATTTAGTTATGCGTATGAGTGTTTTATCTGCTTGTATGTACGTGTACCCCATGTGTCATGGTGACTTTGGAGGTCAGAATAAGATATTTGGATCTCCCAGAATTGGAGTTACGGTGGTTCTGAGCCCCAGTGTGGGTGCTGGGAACGGAACCTGGGTCCTCTGCAAAAACTACAGTGCTCCTAATTGCTGCTCTCTCGCTCTCTAACCCCATGTTTCTGTTTTTTAATGCTGTAATTAATTCTTAAGTTTCCATATGCTTCGTCTGTGTGCTATCTCATTTATGTATTTATTTATCATATTTATGTATTTATTGTGTCTGTATTGGGGGCTGAGCTAAGACCTTGCATGCCAGGTGCCCTGCCACTGAGCTGCATCGCCAACTTTGCATTCATTCATTTCTTTTGGTGAGAATACAGACGTCATTTTTCCTTCCAGATGTTTTTCTATAGATTAGAATGTTTATAAGGGAAATACACTTTGGGTTGGTCTGCTTGTTTAGGGCTTACAGCTTTAGGGGCTGAGAAGTTGAGGACAGGGTGGCACAAACAAAGGTCTTGAAGGAGCTTTACCTTATGGTGGGATGGGAAGGAGCCGGTGGGCATGCGTATGAGAGAGAAAACACCCATCGATGACGACTGAGCTTTCAAGATGAAAACACCTGGCCCAAGCCCCATCTATAAGCCCGCCTCCCTGCGGATCCTGCTTCCACTGAGTTTTGGTGGGGACCACCGTGTAGAAATTGTAGCATTAGTTACATCATGCATGGACCTCGGTCCATAGCACTTCTTCTGCTTCCTAACGCACAAAAGTATTTTTGCTATCACAAGTATCTTCCCCATCTCGCCTCTTTCCTCATCCCTTCAGACAGGAAGTTACTGAGTGCTCTGAGAATCACGTATAGCTTAGAGGCCTGCTCACTCTTTCATTTCTCTTCAGTCAGTGATGCAGGTAATGACTCCTAGTGAAGCTCCTGAGATATGAGGCCCGTCTTTAGAACATTCTAGAAAAATCTCCAGATGTCTTACCCGTGTCTCTCTCCAGCTCACATGTATATGGGTCGCACCTATAGCAGTGATGGAGCTGATTTCAGACTCCCGACTCCAGTGCTGCGTTCTGGGGTATCTAAGGGTAGAGTTGGGTGAGTTTGACCCCTTCAGAAGTAATGATGGCTAAGTAGGGCTACGTGGTCTCCCAGAGGTCTCTGGAAATATTCTGCTGCCTTCAACAGCCTCTGCATGGGCTTTTTTTTGCTTGCTTGCTTGCTTGCTTGCTTGTTTTGGTTTGGGTTTAGTTTTTAGTTTTTTTTCCAGACAGTGATTTTTTTCTGTGCAGCCCTAGATGTCCTAAAACTCACTTTGTAGATCAGGTTGGCATTGAACTCACGGAGAACCACCCGCCTCTTGTGTCCCAAGTGCCTGGATTAAAGGTGTCCACTATGCCTGGCTTGTAACGTTATTTTTAGAAAGGAGAAAGCTGGCAGCAACTCTCGGTGAGCCTTCTGTGTGAGTAGCATCTGCCTGATAGGAGGTGTTGTACCTTTTGCTGGGTCTTCAGCACCCTATATTTTGGATTCCTTTAGAGCCTCCTTCCCCCCACCCCCCAGCCAGAACTACCCTAAAAAAGCTGACAGGCAATCCTGTGCCACGTTCCCAGGGCTGCCTGCTAAGGGAGAAAGGCAGGAGACAGGAACCGTGTGAGATGAAGTTAAACCATTTACCACATGCCTAGACGTAATGGTCCTGCCCAGTAAGAAGGTTACCATGGGAAAAAAAAGCATTGTCTTGTCTTGCATTTAAGTCTTTACCGACTGCCCCCCTCCATCAGAAAAGCTTTGCTTACTTTATTTTAAACACCAACGTATTATTTTGGGAACACATATTAATCTGAAGAGACCTTAGTCATTGCTGTTTTGGATGCTAAAGGAGGTCAACTGAGGTAAGAGTATTTTTTAAGGATGGAGGGTGGTTTCAAAAAATCTAGGAAGATTTCAGGGCCTCTGACCTCATAGTAACAAGTATTAGATTTCTTAGTAAACAAGACTTTTTAAAGATCATTTAAAAATGGAACAACTTAAGAACTTATTTAAGTAATTTAGATAAGTGAAGAGGCTGTGTTTTGAGAAGCTCTGAATGAAAGGGTCATCACAAGAATAGGTGTAAAAATGCTACTGGCCCTGAAGAATTAAGTGGACATCCTATAGAATGAGAGCCAGAGACTGGGGTGGGGGGCACCGGCATCTCAGTTGGTGTTAATTTCTATGTGGATGTATCTGTGCATATATTTATATGCATGTAATTTTGTGTATTACTATGTAAAGAGATTAATATAAATTTCTTATATATAGCATAATCTGCCACAATAGAACATTTATACCTTTCATTTGCCTCATTTATCTTTATCCCCAAAACTTTTAATGGCTACCTTTCAAATGGTCCAATTGATAATCACTTATACTTCAAGTCACCGTCTGATCCCATGGAAATGTCAAGAAATATTTTCATGATGTATTACTGGTTTGCACCACTGCTTCAATGACTTTATTCTTGTTTCTCATTTGAACTTTCATGATTTGCAAGAGCCAAAGCAAAATACACTGATCAGAAAAGTAGCAAATTAAAATCCCTCCAATAAACTGTTTCTAAAATTGGTGAGGGACTCTGCATTAGGAGGACTTGATATGTGAGGTCACCTTGTATCCCAGCATGTGCCATGTTTGGAGATGTATTGTTTCCATTGTTGTTGTATGTGGTCAGCTCAGACCAGAGGCTGCTGGTCACATGGGCAAAGACCTGCCACAGATATGCAGAAATCCTCTGTGGAGACGGCTCAGTCACAGTCTGTCGACCTACGCTTTCCATGCAGCAAGCAGAGATTTTCTCAGGGGACAGAGCACACTTCATTCAGTTCTTCTTCCTCTCCAGCATGGGAATGTGGGTGTCTGACCTCCCCATGGGGCATCTTGCCAACAAGTCATCATAGTCAGGCAGAGAAATTTCAACTAGGGGAAAAAAAATGTCCAGAAAGAAGCCACCCCACCAAAGAATTTTATTTTCTCCTGAAATGTATTCTCTCAGATAAACTCAAGATGCATTAAATTCCAACATGTCAGTCTCAACTAACTTATCATCCACTCTTCCTGTCCCAAAGAAGCTTCCTTGCATGTATGTTATAAAATTTGAGGCTGTGTTGAACTAAACAGAGAGACTGTGGCTGCCCCAAAGCTTGTGATATAGGTGTATAAGTCAGAATTCTCTAGAAGCAGAGCAAAGAGGATATGCATATAAACAACTTCAGGTTCTGTAATGCCCATGGGTACATTTTATGTGGCTGTGGGCCCTGGGGAGACAGAGAAAGGCTGAGATTTAGGAAATCATATCACATAATCACAGAGAGTAGAAACTCCACCATCTCTAGAACAGAACAGAAGCTAGGAACATCGGTGAATATTGAAGGCACAGTCCTCATCCAAAGCTCTGCACACAGGGCAGATAGGACAGGCTGGTGACTTAGGTAGGGGTCTCAAGGGCAGTGCTGTCTCCTTTGGGAAGTCTCAATCCTTTATTTTAAGATCTTCACCTACTTTGAGGTCTGCCCACGTTCTGGGCAGAGTGGGGGAGGGGGCAGCTTTCCTCAGTCTACTGATTTATATATTCACCTCAGTCAAGTGTGGTAGTACATTTTCTGTAACTCCAGGGTTTCGGAGGCTGAGGCAGGAGTGTTGGTTCTGTGCCAGTCTGGGCTCTATGGTGGGTTCTATGCTAGCCTGAGTTCATAGAGAGTAGCTGTATCTAAGTCAGTAAGTAGACAACATTGTATCTCATCCACAGTGTGCCTTGGTAGAAGCATCTGCTGGGGTTGGACTAGCCACCTGAGCTCCACAGCCTGACCATGCTGACTTATACCATGTATCATCACAGGCAGGATCTGTAAGTTTGTTTCTGCCAGGTTTATATTCTCTATGTTGTAGAATGAGCCATAAATCCTAAAATGTCCTGTAGGGTGCTAGAGGGAACTCTGGAGTTAGCCTTTGAGAACTCGTACAGACTTAGAGCATGCAAAATTGGTCTAGCATAGTCCTGGCACACAGATCTGATGGGCATTCCCCTTCGGTTGTGTTCGCTTGTAGCTCAGTTTGCACAAATAGAAAATGTTAGTTTTGACTAAAGACCTTTTATCCTGGGAACTCTGCTGTACAGCACCCCCACCAAGCATGCCCCCTTTCCCTCTAGGTTCCAGGTGGCTTGTATGGACACACTACTTAGACATAAACATGTTTTTTTGTGTGTGTGCATTTTAATGGACACAGATGGTATCACACCATCCTGAGTTTTGTTTTTCTTGGTATATCTCTTTTCTTTTTAGATCTGGAAATGTTAATGGTTTCATTTCTGTTGACTTTTTATGTTTGGGGTTTTGCTTTTGGTTTTTTGTTTTGTTTCCTTTCATGGAGAAAGCATATCAATTAGATCTTTCAACTCTAGGGAAAGATTTGAGGCGTCTCAAAAAATCTATTTATGTGGGTTAAAAGTCATGGCAGTGATTAGCAGGTTCCTCTTACCCACATACGTACTCCCCAAATCATAGGTCACTGGGCAGTTGCTCTGTTGCTCTGATCAAATAGAAACAGGAGAGGGAAGAGAGGTTTACTCTGGCCCACAGTTTAAAAGACAGGTCCATTATGGCATAGAAGGCATGGTGGCTGGGGCCCCGGAGACAGCACACAGCTTGTTACATTTCAGAGGCCGTCAAAACAGGACTGCAGCCAGAAGAGGCTGTCACCCTCAGATGTCCTCCAGCAAGCCTCCCTCCCCACAGCCTCCTAAGAAATGTTGCTGTTAATTGGAGACTACTTTTTTTTTCTGTTTTTTGTTTTGTTTTGTTTATTTGTTTGTTTTTTGTTTTTTGAGACAGGGTTTCTCTGTGCAGTCCTGGCTGTCCTGGAACTCACTCTGTAGACCAGGCTGGCCTTGAACTCAGAAATCCACCTGCCTCTGCCTCCCAAGTGCTGGGATTACAGGCGTGCGCCACCATGCCCGGATCTAATTAGAGACTACTTATCCCAACAGTAAGCCTATGGAAGACGTTTGAGATCAGGGAGACTTCTGTTCCAGTGTGATTGTTTGCTTCTTCCTACTTAGATATCATCTTGTCTTACCTTCGTTTTCTTTCGTTCTTTCTTTCTTTTTTTTTTTTTTTTTTACCAGAAGAGGGCGTCAGATCCCATTCCAGATGGTTGTGAGCCACCATGTGGTTGCTGGGATTTGAACTCTGAACCTTTGGAAGAGCAGTCAGTGCTCTTAACCGCTGAGCCATCTCACCAGTCCAGTCTTTTTCCTTCTTTAAGATAGGGTTTTGTGTAGTCCAGGCTGGCCACAAAATTACTGTGAAGCAGAGACTGGCCTTGAACTCCTGCAGCTCCTGTCCCTCTGCCTTTCATGTTCTCAGCTTACAGGTGTGTGCCATCAGGTGGGGCCTATCCCCTCAGCAATCCAGGCCGTTTTTCCTGAGTAAAGTCCTGTGATTTCTCAGAACCAGGAGATTTTAGACGTGCCTGCGCACTACTTCTTTGGGTGTCTGTAGCGGCCAGAGGAATCTCTGCACCTGGACTTTTTGTTTCCGGTAGCATCCTCAGACTACCTGAAATTGTTTAGAGGTACTAGTTGTTTAGAGGTTGGTCTTGATAATTAATGTAAATAACTGACTGCAGGCCTTCAGTAACTTCTGAATCAGCAGCTCTGGACCAGTGGGTTGCAACTACTTTGGAGGTTGCATATCAGATCCCTGCACATCAGATATTAACATGGCAACTCAACAGCAGCTAAATTACAGGTATGAAGTAGCAGTGCAATAATTTTATGGTTGAGGGTCACCACAACATGAGGGACTGTATTAAAGGGTCGCAAATTGGGAAGGTTGAGAACCAATGCTCTAAATGGTAAATTCCAATTTTATTGTCATCTATAATTGAACAGATTTCCCAGACTGTGAAGAGTTTTGTCTCCAGAGCCTGGCTGTGTATCCTGGTCCTGGATAGTAATCCAGTCATAGCCTCAAATCTCATTCATCCTTTCCTTCCCTTCCCCTTCCCCTTCCCCTTCCCCTCCCCTTCCCCTTCCCCTTCCCCTTCCCCTTCCCCTCCCCCTCCCCTTCCCTTCCCTCCCCTCCCCTCCCCCCTCCCCTCCCCTTCCCCTCCCCTTCCCATCCCTTCCCCTCCCATTCCCTTCCCCTTTCCCTCCCCTTCCCCTCCCCTTCCCTTCCCTTTCCCCTTCCCCCTCCCCTTCCCCCTCCCCTTCCCTTTCCCCTTCCCCCTCCCCTTCCCCTCCTCTTCCCCTTCCCCTCCCCTTTCCTTCCCTTTCCCCTTCCCCTCCCCTTCCCTTCCCTTCCCCTTCCCCTCCCCTCCCCTCCTCTTCCCCTCCCCTTCCCTTCCCCTTCCCCTCCCCTTCTCCCTCCCCCTTCCCCTTTCCCTCCCCTCCCTCTTCTCCCTCCCCCTTCTCCCTCTCCCTCCCCCTTCTCCCTCCCCTTCCCCCTTCTCCCTCCCCCTCCCCCTTCTCCCTCTCCCTCTCCCTCCCCCCTTCCCCTTCCCTTCCCTTCCCTTTCCTTATCCTCAGATGTCTTGCCCCTGTCTGCCCTGAATCTCACAGTGTAAACCAAGCTGGCTTCTGAAGTCACAGAGATCCTCCTGCCTCAGCCTCCTGAATACTGCGATTTAAGGTGTGAACCACCATGCCCAGCCCCAATCCTCTCTTTACTTTTTATCTTGAGACAGGGTTACACTGAGTTGTCCAATCTAGCCTTGAGTCTACTCTGTAGCCTTGGAAGATCTTGAACTCAAAACCTGCTTTCTGGCTCCTCCCAGGTACCTGGGATTCCAGCCTGTGCCAGGCTGTTCTGCTTAGACTGCTGGCATCTGATGCCAGATTGCTGCGGGTTCCAGTGTTTGTGCCTGTGTGGGTGAAATGTTCTGTGCCTCCCAGTGTCAGATAAAAGGCAAAAGGATAAAGTGTAGGAAATTGTGATGGATGCTGGTCTACTAAGGATCTGGGTAGGTGGGGAGTGGGGGGGGTGGGGACTCAGTACTCAGTGACTTGTTACATGTACCTGGTCTGGTTGATGTTTCCAGTGGGTGCTGGCTACTGTTGTGGCACATACTATTACACGTTTCTGTCCTCTTGAAGCGCCTCTTATCAATAGCTTAGGGTTGTGCCATTTAGAGTCATTGTTGTTTTATCAGAACCAGTCTTCCGTATCATAATTCTTAGAGTGCTGTCTTTTGTGCATCGTTATCACTAATTCTGGGCAGATCCTGCCTAATAATCTTTCTCAGATAAAAGGAAAATTGCTTCCGAGAAACTTGCTCTGCACACAAACATTGCTGGAGAGCCTCTTTGTGATACTGTGATGTCTGACAGCTGTGTATTCTTCCGCCCTAGCCAACTGAACTGGTTTGTATCTTGGGTTTTGAGTCAGAGAGACAATGCCATGACTGTGCTGTGTGCGCTTGATAAGTGTCCCTGAACCTCCCAAACTGATGGCTCCGGTGTGGACCGCAATGGGATCTTGGGGATGACGCCCTGCCCCTTCTCTATTTGCTGAAAGTGCTCTGACTCCTGCCTCCTTCCAAACAAGCGGCTTCATCTCGTCCCAGTGTCCCCTGTCACCCAGCCTGCCTTTTAAGAAGTTAGCTTTAAAAGCACAGTTCTCCTAATCTGGCCGGGGAAGAATATAAATCATCTCAAGACCCTGGCAGAATAACTTATGAAGGGAGCTATGGTGAGGGAAGAGGATAGAGTGCTTAGAAACGCAAACGTCTTGTCCTTTTGTAGCATCTTTGCTTTTTTGGAACTTGGTAGATTTGATCGGAACTTGGTATTAAAGTCTATATTGTTAAGCACTGCTCTCCCTCGTTGGCCAACCTCATAGACATGACGCTTTCTGGCAATGACAGCGGGCCTGGGGTTGGACTGTACCACAGATGTGGTCATTCACTGACGGCAGCTCCATTTATATCCCAATTTCTGTCAGTGCTGGACTGCCCGAATATGCACTGAGAATTCACAGTTCTCCTCCAAGATGACCTGTTCATTTTGGTGGCTTTCTTCTGCATCTCTTCTTAGCAGGAGATGCCAAAGAGCCATTTGTTCTTAAGAATGGTCGACTACTAGGGGATGTTGCTCATTGTTAGAGAATTTAACCTGCATGCATGAGGTTCTAGGCTCTGACCAAAACAAAACAAACAAATAAACATAATGGTTAAGCCATGCCAAATACATGGTCAATACGTAATTCTAGCCCTGGGTATGTGGAGGCAGGAACCGAAAACCAGCCTTACGCAGACATGTCCAACTTCTCGACAAGTGACATGACATTATGAAGTCCATGGGTCAAGTCCATAGGTCAAGAGTTACAAAAACCAATGCTTACAAAAAAATCTGTTCTAGGTAGAAAAAAAATGAAATGAATAAAATCTCAATGTTTTAGGTAAATGTAAAATCATTCATCACTGCTCTCAGCCACCTGTAGCACACCTGCAGCATACCTACAGCACACCTGTAGCACACCTGCAGCACTCCTATAGTAGCACACCTGCAGCACACCCTTAGCACATCTGCAGAACACCTGCAGCACACCTGCAGCACACCCTTAGCACAGCTGCAGCCCACCTGTAGCACACCCTTAGCACACCTGCAGCACACCTGCAGCACACCTGTAGCACACCTATAGCACATCTGCAGCACACCTGTAGCACACCTGCAGCACACCTGCAGCACACCCTTAGCACACCTGCAGCACACCCTTAGCACAGCCGCAGCCCACCTGTAGCACACCCTTAGCACACCTGCAACACACCTGTAGCACACCTGCAGCACACCTGCAGCACACCTATAGCACATCTGCAGCACACCTGCAACACACCCTTAGCACACCTGCAACACACCTGTAGCACACCTGCAGCATACCTGCAGCACATCTGCAGCACACCTGCAGCACACCTGCAGTAGCACACATGCCACAGACTGGACAAGCTTGGCGCCCATGGTGAGGTGGAGGCCAGCCTGGGCTGCTGAGAGTGAATCAGCAACAGGATGGTCAGAGCAACTTTGGCAAGAGACAAACCAAGCTTGTCTCCTTGTGGGTCCCACTGGCGCATTTCTCTTCTCCCTACTTTCATACTGGAGATCAAAGCAGAGGCTTCCCGTCACACCTGCTAGGCATGTACCCTTCCTCAGAACTGTGTCACCAACCCCGTACAGACTTTGCCCAGTGTGCCCTGCCCGCATTTTAAATTTTTCTCTTTTTCTTCTCCCCTGTGATATCTTTCAAGAGCTGTAATAATTAGAGTTTTTCAATACCTTGTTTTTCAGTATCTTGTGTATCATCAGTATCGACTAGATTAAAGGGGAATCCCCTGCTGTGATAGTTGGAAGGGTACCTTTGGTGCCCAGACTGAGATGATTCAAACCCATATTTGAGTTTGAGTCTACTAAAGATGGCTTCCTAAAACTATACATCCCTTCCCCAGAGACATCTGGCTCTAGAAGACCAGTATGGTGATGAGCCTTTTGTTTTATGCTAAAACCCTAACCCTAACCCCCTAACCGTAACCCTCACCCTAACCCCCAGATTTGGCCACTTTGAGGACAGACCGTCACGTGACTCTTGGAACCTCCTCTGTTCTGACTCAGCTCTGCCCCTGCTTTCTGCTGCCATTTGGTTCGTCCCAAAGGAAAGCAGAAATTGCTCAAAATGTCATCCGCATGATGTTTTCTCTTCTGTACTTTTCCAGAATGGCTTCAGATTGTATCCTCGTCCGCAAAAATCCCAAAGCTGATCAGCGGGAACCATGTTTTGATTGGCTGTTGGCTCCTCGTAGCTCTGCGACTAAATGGTTATTGTTCCCTGGAGTGGTGAGCCTAGCCCAGAACATGGTCTTTATGGCTTCGAGAGGCCAAATGGAACTGTGACGGTCCTGGCGACAGACTGAATAAATACAAGTTCCCGTGGTCTCAGAAATGGGGTGGTGGGTAGGTGGCTTGCTGGCGCATCGCTGGAGGTTCCCTGTAACTCTGTAGTTTATCAGGTGTTCAACTTCATGACTGGATGTAGCTTGCTTTGTAAATTAGGGTCATTCTCTCAAGAATGCATTTTTTACAATACTGGGCATATCATTCCATCTTCTCATATTTAATAGTTCTTAGCCTGGGTCTGTCCCTTCACTGTGGATGTGCAAACACTCACCCTAAGAGATGACCCCGCTGCAGGCAACCGTGATCCATAAACAGATTCTGATGGTTTCTCTCCGGTGGCCATGCGTGTACACATGCGTGTACTCATTCCTCCTGTTCTTTAGGATCAGGGTTCGCTATCACACCCACTCTGTAGAGCACGAAGCAGACCTTGAAACCCCACAGTTACTAAAACCCTGCTCTTGAAGTTTGTATCCTAGCAGGTAAGACAGAAACAAAACAGACTTGAGTGTATGTTTTAGGGTTTCTATTACTGTGAGGAGACACCATGACCACAGTAAATCTTATAAAGGAAAACATTTAACTGGGGATGGCTTACAGTCCAGAGATTTAGCCCATTATCATCATGGCCGCATGCATGCAGACATGGTCTTGGAGAAGGATCCAAGAGGCAGCAGGAAGTACGAGTGACAGTGGGCCTAGCTTGAACTTCTGAAACCTCAGAGCCCATCCCCAGTGACAGTTTCTCCAACGAGGCCACACCTCCTAATAGTGCCACTCCCTGTGTGCCTATGGGGACCACCACAGGTTGCCTCATCTCTTGTGGAGGTTTTTGCTAAGGGGACCTCAAGTGCCAGGTTCCTGGGATACTCAGCCATCACTAGCAGAAACCCAGGGAATGCATACAAGAGGAACAGAGGCAGCCACGTGTCTTTAGCAGCATCGCCTCCCCTTAGTCCTCCACCCATATTTTAAACCACCTACCAATGGACAGCTGATCTAACAAAGTTACACTGGTGTGCACAGTGGAGTTTTTAAAAACTAAATAGAGTCATTTGCTGCCTGGTTTTTGCTGTTGGGAGTGGCATTCGAGGTAATAATTAACAATACTATTCAATAGCAAATTACTGAGACCCGTCCCAGCAGGCCTGGCTTATTGTAGAACACTCTTCTCCAAACATAACAGCTGTCATCGTTCCCAGAAAATCTGTGATTGCTTAGATGAGACGCCCCAGATTAGGTTCATTGACCTTCGATATCCCACATAGAAGGGGCCAGTGAAGGTCACCTGACTCTCACCTCAGCTTCCAGCCAGACCCTTCACCTCCTAGGCAGCTGTATATGGTTTTGCCTGATTGCACATGGCCTCGTGGTCTCTGGAGTTGCCAGATTATATAAACCATGGAAGGCTCATCTAAGGAGGTTCCATCTATGTTGGGGTGACTTTTTGGTGGTGCTGCTGATTTGGGGTTACCCGCTCCTGTAAATGACCCCTTCATTGATGCTCTGTACCTAAACCCAGTAAGCTGTTAGTTCTCCAAGTTGGACGTTGGTAGAACCGTGCTTTGCCTTGTCACCGGTACCCTGTCAGAGGAGGTAGATGCTTGCTTGTCTCCCCAGAGCAAAAGTTTCTGAAACTCTGGGTCTTAGGGATACAAGAGGAAAACCTGTCAACGGTTTCCTGCTCTTGTTTATTTAAATTCTTGCTTGGAAAGTCAAAGAATTAATGTGTTCATAAATAACTGAGCCGTGGTGATAAATGTTTATGGAACGTGTTTTTGAGTGGCATATCCCTTTATTTATATTACTTTCTTCTTTAATGGGATAAAAGCTCACACATCTGATGATGAAGGGCCTATCTATGTTCTCAGGTCAAATTAGAATTGAACTAAGCTCTGTGATTGAAACCCTGAGTTCATAGGCTGGTGACCTGAGGTCTTGGTCAGTTCTCTGTCTGTTAGGCGGCCTCATGCTCATCGCAAGCAGACCTTTTCCTGTTTCTCTTCATTTGTTACCTGAGGGAGTTGGACTGAATCTCTAGCTATAAATTCTGCTCTTGAAGCCTGGATAAACTCCTCAGAATCAAGATCGGGGAGCGAAGCGAGCTTGGCAAGCCATACCTGGCCCCAGCTAGACCCTTCAATATTCTATGGTTGGGTGACCCCCAACCATAGAATTATTTTTGGTGCTATTTCATGATTATAATTTTGCTACTGTTGTGAATTGTATTATAAATAGCTGTGTTTTCTATGGTCTTTGGCTACCCCTGTGTAAAGGTCAGTCACCCCCAAAAGGGGTCGTGACCCACATGTTGTGAATCGCTGAGCTAGGGCCTATCAGCTACCATGCATTGCATTATTCACTGACTTCCACTGCACTGAACAAAGGATTCCTCTGTTGAGAAGAACTATCTAGAAGTCAACTTGTCTTCATGAGAAATTTCCTTGACTGCTTGTGGGAAAACTCCATGAACAAATTTTTAAGATGACAGAGATATAAACACAGAAGTGGGTTAAAAGCATATATTAAACATATTGGTAAAGGTGTGGTAGTTTCTATCACTGTGATAAAGACCTCAGCCAAAAGCAACTTGGGAAGTAAATAAAGATTTATTTTCATCTTACAATTCTCAGGTCACACTCCATCACTGAGGGAAGTCAGGACAGGAACTCACAGCAGGAAACTGAAGATGAGGCCATGGAGGAGTGCTGCTTACTGGCTTGCTCCTCATGGCTTGCTCAGACTGCTTTCTTATACAACTCAGACTATTTGCCCAGGGTTGGCACCACCACAGTAGGTTGGGCCCTCTCATATCAATCATTAAGAAAATTCTTCACAGACTTGCTAAATAGGCCAGTGTTATGGAGGCGGTTTCTCAACTGAGAACCCCTCTTCCCAGATGACCCAGCTTGGGTCATGGTGGCGTAAGACTGACCAGTACAGAACACAATAAAGTCAGCAATAGAAAAATGGAGTCCCTCAGTTCCAGGGCACTGGTTTTAGAGTACCCTCAAGTCCCAGATACAGAATGGTCTAGTAAGTGATACATATATATCTTCTCATATACTCTAGACATCTCAGGTCCTGTATACATAATATGATGTAAGTATTACATGATTAGGTTTTGTTTCTTAGAGAATAGCGAAGACACATTTTCACTCAAATATTTTTTTTCTTTTCAGCTTTAACATATACGTGTTTATAGGGTGGTGCATTTTTAAAAGATTTTAAATTTTATTCCTTGATAATTTCATACATGTATACAGTATATCTTGGTCATATTCATCCTCATATTCTACTTCCACTTCTCCAAGACACCCTCAACACATCCCTTTCCTACCTTCCTCTTTTAAAAAAATGTTTTTTCTTTTCATGACATTTAGAGTGAGTGTGTGAGTGTGAGTGTGTGTGTGTGTGTGCGCGCGCGCACACACATGCATGCGTGCATGCCTACGCACATATTTATGGAGGCCGGAGAACAATCTTCTGCAGTCAGTTCTCTCTTCTCTCTCCCTCCTTCCTTCTTCCTCTCCCTCTCTTCTTCTTCTCCCTCTCCTCTTCCTCTTTCTGTCCTCCTCCTCTTCCTCTCCTCTACTCCTCCTGTTTTTCTCTTCCTCTTTTTTCCTTCTATTTTCTCCTCTCCATCTTTTTTCTCTTACTTTTTCCTCTGCTTCATCCACATCCTCTTTCTTTTCCTTCTCTTCTTTTTCTTTTTCCTCTTCCTTCTCCTCCTCTTCTTCCTCCTTTTTCTTCTGTCTTCATCAGAACCAACTCAGTCAGCTTAGTGTTGCTGGCATGTGCACAGATGTAGGGCTCTCCATCCAAACAAGGACAACCTATAGCAAGCACATCCCTGGAAAGAAAAATCACTACCCTTCTAGCAGACATTAACTGCCCATAGCTCTTCCGCTGGAAGAGGGGGATGCTCCCTGAACATTTTGATTCATAGTTTATGGAATGCAAGGATGCAGAACCTGTGGGTGTGGAGGCCCGATGCCTTAGGAAATGGCAAGTCACAGAAGAGAACATGCAGATGGCAAAATAAACAGAGGGGCTAGGAATTGCGGAAATTGCGGTGCCCTCCACAATTAGGGCAGTGCCAACCACAGCATCTTTATCCTACCACATCTCTGCACCATTCTTGGTGAACAGTGTTATTGTTAACTCTTAGTGAAAAAAAAAATTGAAAAGGTGGGAGAATCTACTAAGTTAAGGGAATGCGTATCTGTGCGTCATCGGTGAGAGTAAAATTTGTCACAGGTATTTTGTCAGTACGTGTTAAGATTACACCCAGCCTTTGACCCGAGGTTCACCTCTCTAGATGCATGCTGGTCAAATGCTCACATCTGAACGCGTTCCCTCCGGAAGGGTTTGAAATGGGGCTACGTGAAAATGAAACATTTATCAGCAAAGGAATAAATAAAATATGCTAGGCCTGCATTTCAGAATGCCGTGTGGCAGTTTTCAAAAACTGAAGTGGGTTTCCCTGAATGGAATCATCAGTAGCAGGAGGAAAAGCACAGCGGAATCTGCCTCGCTAATAATGGGGAGCGGGGGTATACACTCTATGCAGAAGACAGAAAGACATGGGGAGGAGGATACAGTCAGTTGAAGAGGAAGCATCCAGGCGGCAGAGTGTGTGTGTGTGTGTGTGTGTGTGTCTGTGTCTGTGTGTGTGTGTATATATAGAGAGAGATACTCATTTATTTTATGGTTGTGGGTGTACTGTTGCTGTCTTCAGACACACCACAAGAAGAAGGCATTGGATGCCCATTACAGGTGGTTGTAAGCCACTACGTGGTTGCTGGGAATTGAACGCAGGACCTGTGGAAGAGCAGTCAGTGCTCTCAACCGCTGAGCCATCTCTCCAGCCCGGCAATGTGTATCCTAAGCAATTAACGACATGTGTGCGTAATGCGTGTACACTCCCCAGGCTCTAAGACTGCTAGACCCAGAGATTCGATTGTCAGATGTTTGTGTGCCTGCAGTGCTCCCTTCCTTACCTGACACTCCTCCTTCCTCCAGCACAGGGCTGGCCACCCCTTCTACCTACTTCTCCCCTCCCTTCCTCTCTCCTCCTTCAGTAAGAATCTGCCAGCAGGCAAAATTCCTCCCTTTGCCCTCCCTTCTGGAAGCTGTGTGTTGGCAAGGGTCCGTTTAGTGCCCCAAGGCCATCTCCTGTGAAGTGCTGAGAAATTTGGGCCACCTGCCACATCTCAGGGCTCCCCCCCAAAACCCCCTGCCCGCTCCGGCCCAAAATTTATTTATTTATTTTATCTAAGTACACTGTAGCTGTCTTCAGACACACCATAAGAGAGCATCAGATCTCATTACGGATGGTAGTTGAGCCATCATTGCTAGGATTTGAACTCAGAACCTCCGGAAGAGCAGTCAGTGCTCTTAACCGCACTCTCCCCAGCCGCCCCCTCCCCCCCTCCCACCCCTCCCCCATGGGCTTCCATTCTCAGGTCAGAAACAAGTGACTCCCCAGGAGAGCCCAAAGGTATTTCTGCACCAAGTAGACCTTGGAAACCTCTGCTGCATGCTTCCTGGATGTAAGACCCCATGGTGGCCGCCTCTCAAGCACTCAGCCATGTCTGCCTTCTGTGCTGGAATCCCTAATGTGCTGGTATGGGCCTGACTCATTCTTAGTGCAGACTTCTGCATAATTAATAGTCACACTCATGAGCCCTGAGCAAGGGTTCTAAGCATGGACTTGGCAGAGGCTAAATGATCTAAATAGTCAAAGAAAGCCTACATAGGCGATGGTGGGCAGGGAGAGGCGCTGACAGAGTCGGGATTGTGCTAGGGAGGGTGACTCGGCCTTCAGAAATGCATGGGGAAATTAACTGCCCAGAATCACTCTCTAAAAGTGGGACTCGGGTGTCAGCAGAGGCCACCATGAGATTCTTTTAGAGGCTTCCAAGCCGATGCACACTTACACCCATTTAGATTCTTCTTGTCTTTACTGGGGTGGCAGACTGGGAGGGTGGCCATGTTTCCAGTAGGAAAGGGCTTTGGCAGCTGGAAAGCCCCACTCCTGAGATTGGCAGAGACTGCTTCCCTCCCCACACTGTCCCTCCTGTCAGTTGCGCATTGTTCTCTGTGAACAATGGAGGTGATTTTTCAGCAGGAGTCTGGCGAAATGTAGTGGAGTATTGCAAAGAACGTCCAGTTAGGGGACAAAGTGGAGGCTGCCACAGGCCGAGATGCACTCGCTCTGCCTCAGAACCGTTGGCCCACGGAGGGCCAAGCGTGGCTTTAAAGCCTTGCTTGGTTGAAGGGTGGTGAAGTTGGAAGGGGTCTAGGCATCGTTAGCTTCAGACACACACTGCGTGCTTACGAGTATGTCAGAAAGAAGCATGCCCACTTCCAAGCGTGGGATACAGGGGCGCAGCTGTTTCAGCTCATTGAGTAGAGTGTGAATGGAACAGAGGAAGCCCGTGGAAGTGTCTCTGGATAGGAATGCGGGTGTGGGCTGGTCAGGACAATCTGTCAGCGTGTGTGAGGTAGTGGTCTCTTCTTTGTGGGTTTAGCTGTTAATGTGATGGTTTTCCTCTCTGCAAGTAACATGAAAGTAACCCGGGAAGGTGGTTGGACCAAAGTCATGATTACCGGACCATTGTTCCAGGGTCTTCCTCATGGCAAGTAGTCTGTCAGAACTGCTGATGAGGTGGCTTTTCTCAGCATGAAACACCAAGAGAAGCCATTGAGTTTGTTGTAACTACCCGCTCCCTGGAAATCTTTATGAAAATCCCCATGAGGAACGGGAAGCCAAGGTAGAGTGATCTGTCACAGTGCCTAGCGTCTCGCCATTCAGGAGAGTGGTCCGTTTGCTCACTGATGGATAAACACGTGTCAGACTGGGCGGAAATGTCCAAAGTTGTGGCCTTTATGACCTGAACTAGGGGAACTTTAGACTGACCTCCGAATGTGTCCGTTCCTCAGTCCTTGGCTGATGTGACCCTCCTCCCTAACTTCCCCCACACAGTCCCACACATTCTGTGAGCTGTTCCATTGTTTGTCTTTGAAAGACTTGATTTATTCATCTGTACAGAAAAATCCCAGAGCCTTTTCCTCTTACTGCTGTAAAGTTGCCATTTAATGAGGCGTTTAGAAGGCCACCCAGCCACTTGAAATCTGAAGTGTCACGCTGAGAGATTGTTACCAACAAGTGTTTACATTGGAGCGATGGTTTTAACTCTTTTGGCAATTGATAAATTTACTACAGGAGCCAATAAATCCTTGGACAGATGAACAGATTGGAGGGGGCGGAGTTTCTGTTTGGGGTCATTTTCTTTTGGAATGCTTTTAACACTTGGCCCTGAGAGGATTATGTCCTCCTGTTAAATGTTCACATTTCGGGAGGCCTTGCAGAATGGCCTGTCAGGCCAGCATGGGGGAAGTAGTTAGGCTGTCCTGGGAGCTGCTGTGTGTGGACCTCACACTGCCATGGGGAAAATGTTTGAAAATTCATCTTCTTAAAAAATAAGGCTCAGGTCTGCGAGGCGGAGCTGAGTTCCACAGGCTAGGAGAGCTGAGTACCACAGGCTAGGAGAGCTGAGTACCACAGGCTAGGAGAGCTGAGTACCACAGGCTGGGTGAGCTGAGGGAGAAAAGTCCCTTGCTTACCTATGCCGGCTTAGGCATTAGAAGAAAAAAATTACACTTTTGAGAGTTTGGAAGGAGGCTTGGTTGTGATTCAGGCAGGTGCTGTAAAGGGATTTTTTTCTCTGTGGACATGGAAACACACGTGGAACGCTGTCACCTCCTCTCTTCCTCTCCCCTTTCTTCCCTTCCTCTTCCTCTGTCCCTCACACTCTCTCTTATTCCCCCAACCCCATCTTTCCTTCTCTCCTTCCCTCCCCCCTCTCACTCTGTATCTGTCTGTCTGTCTGTCTGTCTCTCTCTCTCCCCTCCAATGGCATGGCCCTATGTTGACCATCTGGCCTCACACACAGATCCTCCTGTCTCAGTCTCCCAAGTGCTGGGATTCCAGGCGTGTGTGCTCCCACAACTGACTTGTGCCGCCACACCCAGCTTACATTCGAGAATTTGAGGGCAAAAATCCCAGGGGAATTTTAGAATGTCATCCCTCGGTGGAACTTTCCAGAAGAGTGTCTTGTTCTCTCCTGAGGTGGCCAGTATGGCAGTCATGTGGAAGGGAGTCCAATTCATGTGACTACAGAATTGAATTTTGTGCTGGGGCTCGAACCCAGGACCTCACGTGTGCTAGACAAAGTAGTACATTGTTGATCTCTGCTTTGCTGTCTGAGAAGGCGCTCTGAGCATAGGCCACCCCATTCAAGGACTCCAGTAACACTGCCACCCAGCTACAAACCCGGCCTGAGGACTGAATTCTAAATTCTAGTTTAGAAACCACATTTGCTGGGTATCAATTACTATATCAGCCAAGATTTTTTAGAGTGTTGGGCTTCTTCTAAAGACCTCTGCAATAATCCCTTGATTTTTTTTTCATAGCCTGCTCATGAAGGATGAATGGTTGCTAAGTAGTCTGTGCCTACTAGGGAAACAGAGTAAAAGGAATGGCTCAGACATCGACCAATAAAAACAGCAAAGCCAGGAGCAAAGCAGGGTCCCCCTTACCCCAGTTCCACCTCTTACATCCCCTCTGAGCTGGCTTTACAAGTTAATTGGAAATACTACTTAGCGGGAAGATGGGGGTGGGGGGGAGGACCCCATCCATAAAGAGAAAGCTTGCCTAACATCTGGAATCTTGGCAGTGGGCCACGTATTTAATCTTCTGCTTTAAAAATCAAACAGACTTAATGAGCAGCAAGAGTTGGGAAATCCCTCTGGGTCCTTAAATCCAAAGAGGGGTTTCTCAGGAGTCAGAGGAAGTGAGCCAGACAGGTGGAGCGAGTCTCCTCCCCTCCCCCTCAGCCTCAGTGGCAGGGCCCCATCTAAGGCAGTTACAGGCAGAGACTTTCCAATTCCCGATCGCTGTAAAAAAGACCAGAGCCCAGGCCACATGCGGTACGCTGGGGTGATCGTCATTTTATCAGTGCCTCTGGCAGCCACACTCGTATGCCTCATGCTGCTACTGCTGCCTTCCAGACCAGAGCCTCAGCCCGAGAGCTTTAATTGGTTCCAGGTCTCTCCTCACCCTCTCTCACTTTTGCTGTTCTATCCCATGCCTGACACTGGAAGAAGAGCTCGGTGACGTTCCCATTTTTTGAGGTGCACCTGCAGCCCCAGAGATGATGGTTTTGTGGGCAGGATCCTGGAGCAGTAAGATCTGGTTTGGGACAATGACTCTTCCACCGGTGACATCAGTCCTCAGGGACTCCTATGTGGATGCCAGGTTGGCTTTCTTCTCTGCCTCCAGGCACTGCCAACCCCACCCTGGGTCCGGGTCATGCCAATATGCTCAAAGGAGCCAGACTGGCAAAGTTGATGCTGCAGTTAATGAGCGGACCAGATAATTGGGGAAAAATATGTGTGTGCATCAAGGTTACTTGCCATCCTTTAAAATTCTTGACAAAGCTGACTTCTGAATTAGTCCTCAGAATCGACCCAGTGACCTTACTTACAAGGACACAAGCGGGTAATGGGAGCGTGACCTACAAAACGGATCTGAAAGAACAACGGTCAACTCTTTGCTGATGAGTGGCTACATAATTTATCACAGGCACCAGGGCACTCCTAGGAGTGAAAGGAGGCGCCAATAATGACACAAAGATAACTGGTTTAAATTGAGGTGCTCAGAGAACTGTGAGGTGAGCGTCGCCCATGGGCTTGGGTTGGAGGCATAGATGAAGGAGAATCTGCTTTGCCTGTCCCGGGAGCTCATAGCCTGGGGGTGGAGACAAGCCTAGAGCGCCTGCTCTGCGCCAGAGTGAATGAGGAAACAGATATAATGCTTAAGGGGGATCGAGAGGGGAAGGATTTTGCAAAAGGAAACTGACCTTAGAGGTGCCTACCTTTGGATGCACTGACTAGAAAGAGCTCCTTTTTGGAGTTCTTTGTATAGAACTTGGTTGGGTCAAATATTGGAATATTATATAGATGAGGTCTTACTGTAGCCACACCTGGCTTAGGCTTAATGTCGACCATGCATTGTGGGGTTAGGGAGAAGGAGACTAAAGAAGTAAATACATTTTTATTTTTTTTAAATTAGTTGTATTATCACATAAGTCCATGTGGGTGCATGCTGTTGTACATGTAGAGTTCAGAGGGAAACTTCTGGGACTTAGTTTCCTCTTCTCCTGTGGGTTAAGGGGAGAGAATGTTCAATCAGTCGGCTCCTCCAGCAAACTCTTACCCACTGAGCCACCTCACCAGCTCTGAGTAATAAGTTTTAAAAGGTCTAGGTGACTTTGTAGTGCCGTGAATGTGGTTAGTTGTTCTGAACTCCAATATGTGAGTCGGGTTGTATCTGTTCTTACCCTGTCCTCTCCCTTACACAGAAACTGGTTGCAATTCTCAGCAGGTATGCACACACCCACCTATCTATCTGGTGCAAAATTTTATAACAAAACCAAGCCTCACTCAAGCCCCGGGCTGCTGCCTCCTGGAGTTGTCGTTTGGACCCAGATTCCCAAATCTAGTTTGAGATCTGAGCAGTGTATTTTATAGGGGCTCCCAAGACTGGAATTGGAGCTAAAGCTTTGACTAGCCTTTCATCCTCCAAAGTGCTGGACTCTGTGGCCTGCAGCTACGGCTGGCTCACTCTCAGGCGGGTCAGAAGCCAGGCGTGGCGTAGAGTGTGATTTCAACCCTGGTTCTAGCCAAATGCTCTGAGGCCAAGATGCATGGATAAGATTAGGCCTGCCTGACTTTTGTTTTCCTATCTCAGCTTTGGTTTTTATGTGTTGCTGTAATAAGGTCATAATAATTTTAAAATAATTTGAAGGGGAAAGTTTTCCTCGGTCCCACTACCCAATACATATTAACTGTAGTTTGCTCTTCCAAACTTTTCCAGACCCCTGTCTGCCTGCTTACTTACAATAACATGGTAATTAGAGTATATTCTGATTTTTTTTTTATTTTGTTCTGGCTTTTCCATAGCCTGGTATTAAATTTGGAGTGAGCTAGCGAGCCTCAAAGTAGTGAAAGATAATGTTCTTCGTGTGGTTTTTATCCTCAGCCCACTGACTCTGTAATGATGTCTGAGAGAAATGTCCCAGAAAGTGAACGGAGAGGTTACTAGAATGCTCAGTGCCTTTCTGGAGCGCATTACCTCATGGCTAAGAGCAGTGATCTGAGTGTTTATGTCTTCTTAAGGCTACATTCAGAATTCCTCTCTTTAAAGAAAAAGGGGACTTTGTGGAAATGCTAGGGCCCTGAGTGGACTGGTACTTATAGGGCAGCTGGTGAGAGACCTTCCCACTCTGCCTGTGCTGATAGAGCAACCAGCACTTGGGAGCTAGAGGCATAAGGATCAGGAGTTCAGGGTCATCCCTAGCTACATAGAGAGTTTGAGGTTAGCCTGCGGTACATGATACAATGTCTCACCCTCTCATCCCCTCCCCCAAAAAGTTACTTATTATGAGTTTTTTAAGGTCAACTTTGTTAACTAGACATAACTTAGACTCGTCTGGGAAGAGAGTCTCAATGTCTATATCAGTTAGTCATGGGAATGTGTGTGTGTGTGTTGGGGGGGCTGTCTTGGCTATCTTAAATCATGTTAGAAAGTGGGCAGCACATACTCTGTTTGGTGCTCTGGGTCATGTAAGAATCAAGAAGGCAGGTAGAGTATTTAACATTTGGAGTATTTCTCTGTTCAAGACTATAGTATGAGTGATTGCTTCAAGTTCCCTCCTTGTCTTCCCGGAGTGATGACTGTGGCCTGGGATTGGAGCTGAAATGGACCCTTTCTAAGTTACTCTTGTCAGGGTATTTTATCACAGCAAAGAAACTAGGACAGAGGGTCCTCCCCAGACACTGCAGGTATCACCGTCTTGGACTTTACAGCTCCAGTGCTGTGAGAAATGTCTGCTCTGTTCCTCCAACATGGCCGCTGCGTGGACATCCGTTTGCCAAGGCCTGGTTAGAGCTGTTTTTAGCACTGACTTTCTCCTTTTTCCATTGCTCTGGACAACAGGTAGCATTTTGAGGCCTCTGCTAGGAAGACAGCTCTGTTAGTCAGCCCAGGTGTCACAGAGATCTACACACCACATTGCTGAACAGCCCAGTGAGGAAGAGGTTGGCTCTGTCCTACTGGTGAGACAAGGTGCTAAGGGGAAATTTAAGAACGTGCTCAAGGACCAGGGCTCAGTACTGGTGGGGTTCCAAACTGACTTGCTTAAACTCCTGCCCGTTTCTATTGGTCCTTCTGAAACCTGCTAGGTACTGTGATAGAAGGGCAGAGCTTAAGAACGTTCTCCGTTCTTAAGAATGAGGGCATGGAATGTATTTTGGAGACAGTGGCATCTGTTGAAAACGGAAGGACTTGATAGTTGGAGTCAGCTAGCTCCCGGATGGTAGATCTCGACCGTGTGACCGTGTGAGCCCATCCTAAGTGCTTTATGGCCTCGCCATATTCCTGGCCAATATCCACATCTCCTTCTTTCTTAAACCCAACCGCCTCAAGACAGTTTGGCACCTACTTAGGCTTGCCCAACACAGCACTTTCCCCTGAGGTGAGTTCATCCTTTCAATAAACCCTGTTGAAACCTAATGTGTGAAGAGCCCAATTTATAGAGACAAGGATAGATTAAACAAACATTCCCTGCCCCGTGTTCTCTCTCTCTCTCTCTCTCTCTCTCTCTCTCTCTCTCTCTCTCTCTCTCTCTCTCTCTCTGCTGAGATATAACCAGAGAGCTCATGGATCCTAGGCAAGCATTTTGCTATAGAGTAGCCCTAAGTTTTTAGTTCCTGGGGGGTGGGGCAAGGAGCTGGCTGGGGGTCAAATCCAAGGCCTCACACATGTCCAGCAAGTGACTTCTACCACACTGGCCTGGTCAGGTTTTTTTTCCTTAAGTCTAGAGGTAGAAAGAAGAGGAACAAAAGTTAAATATCTGTGGCTACAGAGCAAGTTTAAGGATAGACCATGTTTTAAAAAACCAAGAAACATCAAGTTGGATGTGGTGGTACATGCCTTTAATCCCAGCAGTTGGGAGGCAGAGGCAGGTGGGTCTCTGCAAGTTTGAGGCCAGCCTGGTCTACAAAGTGGGTCCAGAATAACCAGGGCTACACAGAGAAACCCTGACTTGAAAAACCAACATTTTTTTTTTTAAAGGGGGGAACTATTTGGTCAGTAGTCATTCAGTAAGGACACTTTCATAGAGTGCTTACCTGGAGAACTGGGAAACCTGATCTTGGTTGACACTAAGCCTGTCTTCTTGGAGCCTTTAAACTGGACTTAAGTCTGTAAGCATGCCAACGCAGTGCCGGAGAAATCAGTAGGCATCGCTTTTATGGCTTAGTAGCTGAGATGTGGAAACCAGAGTCTAGATCACTTAACACAGCACAGCTGACGGCACACGTCATTAGAAAGGTGCAGGTGTGAGTTCTGGGGACACACACACTGAATAAAGCTGAGCTTTGCTTAGGAGCTAGGAAGAAATGGCCCACCTGAATAAAAACTGCCCATCTTGCACTCTAGCCTATGCCGTTGGGGAGTGAGGCTGCTTGCACAGGGGCGGGGGGGGGGGGGGGGCGCGTCTGTGGTGGCATCAGTGGAACTGTCTCAGCATCCTGTGAGCAATGGCCAGGTCTGCCACCAGCATGAGAAGTGACTGGGCTTCCTTAGACCTTGGTCTTGCTCCCCACCTAGCGTGGCTTCAGCGCCCCAAGCGATGTGCTGTAGGATGTGTGGATGCTCCTCCAATCTGGGGAGTCTAGGATGAAGGTGCTGGTGTGGGTGGCTGTTTATCTTCAGGGCTCCCTTCCTGGTTTGTGGATGGATGCTTACCCCCTCACTGTGCGCTGTTAGCATCAGTTCTTACAAGGAACCATCTTGGAGGTCCACCTGTACAACCTCATCTAAACCTAACTGACTCTCAGCGGTCCTTGCTGAATGCCTTCATGCTGGAGATGAGGGCAGAGCCTGCAGGACTGTGGTTTGGATTTTCCCCGCAAGAGCCACCAGCATCTTCAGTCTCCATTGGTCACACTACCCAAGTTATCGCGTGTGTTTCTCTCAGACCTACTCCTCTGTGCTGTCAGCCTACTGTTGTTCTGGGTGCCTGTCAATCAGAATCCGCCATTAAGTTCTGTTTGTAGCATAATGAGGGTTTCTCTAGGCAAACCTCCAAACTTTCTGAATTGAAGGCATAATGTAGGTAAATGTAACTCTGTGATATCCTTATCCCTTTCATAACATATATATCACGTGAAGATATTCTATATTTTCTTCCATTTTATTCTACTTTGCTGTGATCCATATTTCCACTTAAATCTAGGCAAATACCAGGAATGGGGATTATAAGAGTATTAACTTAAGGATCAGAGGCATGTGGTTTAAGATGACTTCTTGACATCAGATTGAATTTTCTGTGCGTATTAAAAAACGAATGAGAACATTTTTTCCCTTGCCATATGTACTAGGATATATGTGCCCGCTACCAAAGTAAGATCTAGAAAAAGCTTTGGCAACATAATGCTACAGGAAATAGCATAGTTAATATCCTAAAGGGATAAGATCTAATGTGCCACTAATAATATTTTAATATGTGAAATAACCACTAGTACTTAGTTTATTAATTTAAGCCCCATACATATTTAAAACCACATCGAGGGGATGGGAAGGTGGCCTGGTGCTTGCTGTTCAGTTGTGAACATGAAGCTCAGATCCCAGCAGCCAGATTAGGCAGCTTACGAACTGCAGCTCCAGCTCCTGGAGATCCAAAGCCTGATTCTGGCTTCCACTGGCATTTGCACACACGTGTGTCACTGTATAAGCACACACACGTAAAATAAAATGCAATCTGTTTTTTTTTAAAGATTTATTTACTTTATGAGCATACTGTAGCTGTCTTCAGACACATCAGAAGAGGGCATCTGATCCCATTACAGATGGTTGTGAGCCACCATGTGGTTGCTGGGAATTGAACTCAGGACCTCTGGAAGAGCAGTCAGTGCTCTTAACCACTGAACCATCTCTCAAGCCCAACTCAATCTATTTTTAAAATCACATTGGAACTTTAAATGATGTTAATTTTGATTATTTCTTTCCCTAACCATATAGCTTATGGAATAAACCTATTCAAACTCAGAATTGTGTCTTAAAATCCTTAAGTCAGTTTTTAATGAATTGTGACCTTACTTCAATCCTTATTTAAAGATTATTTATTTATGTATTATATATGTAAATACACTATAGCGGTCTTCAGAAACATCCAGAAGAGGGCATCAGATCTCATTGCAGATGGTTGTGAGCTACCATGTGGTTGTTGGGAATTAAATTCAGAACCTCTGGAAAAGCAGTCAGTGCTCTTAAAGTCTGAGCCATCTCTCCAGCCCCCATCCTTAATTTTTTTTTTTTCTTTTTTGATTTTGGTTTTTTCAAGACAGGGTTTTTCTGTATAGCCTGAACTCACTCTGTAGACCAGGCTGGCCTCGAACTCAGAAATCCGCCTGTCTCTGCCTCCCAGAGTGCTGAGATGACAGGCGTGCGCCACCACCAGCTCCCCATCCTTATTTTAAAAATGGCAGTTTTTGTGTCCCTGTATGGTTCTGTCTTGGACTTTTTGTCCAAGTCCACAAGTGTACTTTCACAAAACCCTGGTGTGGTTCGCTCTCCATTCATCTTCTGATGGAGAGGAGCCTTCCTGTGTGTTATCACGGGCACTTTCACAGAAACTTCACTACTCCTTAAACGGCCGTAAGAGCCTGGTTCCTTTATCTCTCATTTTACAGAGGGGACTTAAGACCAGAGAGCTTAGGAAACTTCCTTAATAAGTGATAAGCTCTCGGAAGGTCAGGCAGGATTCTAACCCAGCTCTGGAGCTCCAAGCTCTGATTTTAACCTTCAGGCTTCTTGTCATCAGGAAATCCAGCCCATGAGGTTATGAGGCCCTCTCACAAATTTCTTCTCCTACTTTAATCTAGGGCTGCATAAATGTCTAAGTTTGCATTGAAGCAGAAGCAGAAGCATCGTCTCCAAACATTAGTTTATCACCCACAGTCATCAGAGAGAAGTCTGTCCCTTGCTCTCAAACATAGCAGTTTCCTCTTTGTGAGGGTAATTTTAGGGAAGGAAAAGTAATGTAACCTTTCATTTTGTTTACCCCAGTACATATCAACCCAGTCATTTGGTGAGCATTATATATGTTCTTAAATTATTTTATTTGTTTATTTTTTTAGATTCAGGAGGGTTTTATCACTTGTTCCTCCTCCTCCTCCTTCCTTCCTTCCTGACAGGGTTTCTCCATATAGCCCTGGCTGTCCTTGGAACTTGCTGTGTAGACCAGGCTAGCCTCAAACTCAAAGATCCACCAGCAGCCTCTGCCTCTGAGCGTTAGGATTAAAGGTGTGCACCACCACCACCTGGTCCACTTCTTAACTCTTAAAAACTTAACTTTGACTGGACCCAGATGTAAAGTAGAAACTCCCAGTCTACATGTCTTGGCAATCTATTCCTGGCCCTTTTCTTGGGCTTCTTGCATTCTTGTGGCCAAAAGTTGAATATATCCTGCAGCCTCCTCTGTGGTTTTCTTAATGTGTTGTTTCTGAAGAGCAGCACACCAAGATTTTGTGCACATGCAGTTCACAACACGTCAAACCGTGGGCGCTTTGATCCCGAGCTGCTGCGGCTTTTTGATTTTTGTAATTTGTTTCTTTTCTCTTTTTTTTTCTTTTTTTTTCTTTTCTTTTCTTTTCTTTTCTTTTCTTTTCTTTTCTTTTCTTTTAAGACAGGGCTTCTCTCTGCAGCCTTGGCTGTCTTGGAATTTGCTATGTAGACCAGGATGGCCTCGAACTCAAAAGATCCACTTGCCTCTGCCTCCTGTGCACTAGGATTAAAAGCATGTGGTACATTATTACTTAGCCAGGTTGTGGGTTTCTTACCTTCCTTGTTCAAGGGCCTTGTGACAACCTATTAGCAAACAACATTTCCTTTAGAAAGATGGAAAAGCTTTAGTGTTCTGCTAGATCTTTTGTGCCCCAACCACCAAGGCAAAATTGTATATCTCAGTTCAGTGATATTTTCTTTTCTTTTCCTTTTTTTCTTTTTTTTTTTCTTTTTTGTTTTTTTGGATTTTGGTTTTTTTGAAGACACGGTTTCTCTGTGTAGCCCTGGCTGTCCTGGAACTCACTCTGTAGACCAGACTGGCCTTGAACTCAAAAATCCGCTTGCCTCTGCTTCCCAGAGTGCTGGGATTACAGGCGTGCGCCACCACTGCCCGGCTTTTCTTCTTCTTCTTCTTTTTTTTTAAAAGTTGAGAACATACATTCAGACCTGGCATCCACAATGCATTACAAACAGACTTGCGCTTCCTCTCTCCAGTTCTTCTTGGTCTATAACAAGAACGCCCTAACTGAACAGCAGGCGCATTGTGATGTGGGTCACGATGCTTCGCTTCATGGGAGAAGCTTGCTCCGGCGTCCCTCCCTCCGCTGACTGGGACCACATAACCTTCCACTCTACACACCAGAGAGAGCATCAGCAGCTTCTTATAGAAAGTGTAAAACTTGCATTCATCATCCACTTCGTTGAGTTTCTGACAGCTGGGGAGGAGATATTCAGCTTTATCGTGACACAGCTGACAGCCTAGGCCATGCCATGAAGAGCTTTCTCTTTTGAGACCCAGTGTCACTCTGGTAGCCCAGGCTGGCCTAAAACACACCGTATAACCTGGCTCTCTCAGCCCATCACGTACTGAGATAATAGGTGGACAATCAGACCCAGGTAGGTTCTGTTTCTGGGACAACTTCTGGTTCTAGACACTATACTGGGCTGTCTACATTACCTGGTTTCATCTTCTGTACACCCGATAGGGAAAACAGTATGTCCTATAGGGAAAACACACACACACACGCACACGCACACGCATGCACGCACGTGCCTAAGATGAGAATCTTCAAGTCAGGATCTGAGAAACTTGCCCTGCACAATACAGAACTTACCCAGCAGCAGTGACATTTAACCTCTGTGTGGCCAGCCCCGAAGCTTGTGCACATGTGGCCTCCTGGGCTGAGAGAGTGGAATCCGGAAGTCCCTGATGGACTGTGTGGACACCGTGTCTCTAGCTGCCGTGCACCGATCTTCCAGTCCCCTTTCGTTTCTCTGTGTTCTTTCTGAGCCCAGCCAGATATTTCAGCTGCCAACGACAGAAATACCTAGAGCCAGTTTAAGCAGAAAAACTTGTATTAAAGGATGCCAGGTGTGTCGCAGAATTTCTGGGAAGGACCATGGATTGGGTTGGCATATTGGGGACCAAGTGGAGTGTCCTAGTTAGTGTTTATTGCTGGGAAGTGACATCATGACCACGGCAACTCTTTTTATTATTATTATTTTTTTATTTTTTATGTATATGAGTGCTCTACTGCATGTACACCTGCAGGCCAGAAGAGGGCGTCAGATCCCATTACAGATGGCTATGAGCCACCATGTGGTTGCTGGGAATTGAACTCTGGGCCTCTGGAAGAACGGCCAGTGCTCTTAACCCTCTCCCCAGCCCAAGACAACTCTTAAAAAGAAAAACACTTAGTTGGGGCTGGCCTATAGTTTCCGGGGTTCAGTCCATCATCATCATGGTGAGAAGCCTGGCAGTGTGCAGGCAGATGTGGTGCTGGAGAAGGAGCTGAGAGAGCTACATTTTGTTCCTCAGGCAGGCAGGAGACTGTGTACCACACTAGGCATAGCCTGAGCATGTATGATCTTGAAGCTCATATCCACAGTGACCCACTTCCTCCAACAAAGCCATACCAGCTCCAACAAGGCCATACCTCCTAATAGTGCCACCCTCTATGGGCCGGACTTCCAAATACATGAATCTTAGGGAGGCCATTTCTATTCAGACCGACTCAAGGAGCCAGTTCACACCATTCTAGCAGGCAAGAGCATCTCCTTGCTATCTGCTTAGTACTTGGAACTTCATGGAGAGATGACCAGACCAGACCTTTATCTACAAGTGGTGCAAGAAGGCCTGGGTCACAGTGGGCACCATCTCTGCTCACTACCTGTTATATTCAAGTCATGCTGAATTGGCAAAAGGGAGTTTCCATGCCTGTGTTGTGACTGCAGAGAAATATGGGAAATGTGGGAGTTTGGGGTTTTTGCTAAGCGGGATTGAGTTGAGCCAATTTACAGTGTCAGCCACTCTAATTCACCCCAGTCCTCTTTCCATGAAGCCAGATGCGCTCTGACTCTGAGCTGCTCTGACAAATCAGCCTTTCATTTCTCAAAAGTTTTAGAATCTGGGAAGCCCACAATTTAAGGTCCCAGTGGGTTTAGTGTCTAGGAAAGGCCTACTTCCTGTTCCAGAGATGGTGCCTTCTCACTGTGTGAATGGTTCAAAGGGCAAGTCCGCCATTTTTCAAGATAACCCACCCCAGCCCATCCATTCATGAGGGTTTGATTCCTGATACCTAGTCACCTCTCCAAATCTCTCCTCCCAGTACCATTCACTATGAGGGTTAGAAAGTCGGTGTCTTCATTTCAGGAGAGACAGGCAGGCAGGAAGTTTTTGTGCCTCAGCGTCTTGTCCCTGGCAGGTGAAGACTGAAGTACGGAGTCTGCATGTACTCATCCCAGATGCACCAGACCGCACAGTTTTCATGCTAGGCTACGTTCAAGCGGCTCAGCCTCTCGGTCTGTAAAGTGGTACAGACATCGGGGTCTCACCTGATGTCCTATGTAGGAAGTTAGTCATCAACTCGAAGGAACTTCCCCCTGTGGAAAAGAGCCTTTCCTCTGAGGTGTGCTAGTTGGCTTCAACCGTCCATTTCTAACTCTCTTTCTGACATTCGAACTTTCATTCACTGGGTCTCAAATTTTGAGTTCAAAGATAACAAAAGGAGCTAGCGAAGGCACGGGACAGCATCTTTCTTAGTCATGTTGTGTCCTCTAGACTTCAGCTTCTCAGTCTAGGCATCATAGGTAGGTGAGCGGTCTGAAAGTCATAGAGACCTGGAGGAAATAGATGTGTTAGAACACCGGAGGCAGAAGCAGAAAGTTGTCAAAGCCAGGGCTCTGCTTACTAAATGAATCTGTCTAACCAGTTCTCTAGTCTGTAAGAGCGAAAAGAGTGTAATACTGGGGACCTGTAAGAAATACATGCTCAAACTTTGGATGTGGTGTCTGCTGCATCTTTTTACAGTGAGCCTCCTATCCCTTTGAGAAACCACGCCTCCCCTGGGTGGGGCCGCTTCCACCCACCTCCCGTTCCCACCCAGCTCTTGCTGCCAATGTGGGTTTCTGCCTCTCTGCCTTTGGTCATTATGTGGGTAGTTTACATCACCAGGTCGATAAGCAGATTAAAGTTTTAAGTAAGTCAGAATAGGTTGGGGGAGGGGGGCACACTGTTTCTTTAACGCCTCTGATGGCTACCATTGGAGTTTCCAGCTTATGTAGCATTAGAAATAAAGCCATCATCGGGATTTCAATTTGCAGTTTTTGGGTGCCTTCAATTCTTGATTTTTGCCAAGGGCTTGCAGTATGTGTATTAATTTCCCTTCGGGGTCCATTTAGCGGCAACAATCTGCAGGCTCATTTGCATTTTAATTGGGTCATCCTCCACCCCTCCCCCACCCCTGGAGCTTCTCTGTGCTGCAGAGAGCTGAGGCAGATGTGGCGGCTGCTGCATCTGGGTGACTGGAATGTCAGTGTTTGTTCTGCAACTTTTCAGTGGCTACCGAACCACGTGACCCCTGAAATAAAAAGCAATGTGTCCAAGTCATACGTCCAAGCAACCCCACCACAGCAGGAACTGTGCTTCTTCCTTCCTCCCTTCCCCCCTTCCCTCCCCCCTTCCATCCCCCTCCCTTTCTTTCTTTCTTTCTTTCTTTCTTTCTTTCTCTTAATTAAAATCACAAACAGTAAGACTTTATTGTGTGGTCCTTCCCTGCAAGCCCTTCTCACACTTCCTCTTTATGCAAGGTTCCTGCTTTGAAAAGGAAAATTCACCAGAAGGGGGCTCATGTCTCAGGGGACAGCCGTGAGACTTTGGAAGGACAGACAAGAGTGTGAGAGAGGTGGACGGGGTGGGATAGGTGCCGTGTTCCCAGATGAAGAAAGCAGGCAGTGATTTAGCCCGGGTTCCCGTTGAAGTCAAGGCGGCTGTGCTGAGCCGTGATGACTTCCTATTCAGAGCTGACACGGAAAGCTGATGAAGCGGGCCTGAATTCAGGCTGGCGGCCTCCGTGACTCCGGCCTTACTGTGCTTGTAAGGAGTAGGGCGTCATGAAATCTTTATGATAGGCCTGGCGGGAATTGGCGGACCTGGAGTCTGATCCGTAGAATGTAGGGCATGTGGGAAGCCTGCAGTGGCAGATACTTACCTAGTTGTCCCTAAGAGTCAGTGTTTCAGGGAGAAATGCTGTATCTTTTAGAAGCCCTGGTAGGCAGGGCTCCACTCGGCAGCCCACAAACACACATACCCGGGACACGCACGCGTACCCAGGATAGGATGTGAATGCGGCCCCGATACAAAACTGTAAGCACGGACACAGTTCCGCTTGTCTTTTGGTGATTCTTCTGTGTGGGTTTCAGTTGGAACTTTTAGCGTTAAAAGGTTACACACACTTGATTGGGGGAGCATTATTAACACCCTTTTCATTACAAATCAACAAATAAAAGGCCGAAAAGGTGCTGGGTGTCTGTAGAACTCTGCAGTGATACCTGTGTTCTGGTATGAAACATGTCTTGTTTGAATTTACCGACTTTTAATTGATCGACCCTACCAAGGTGCTTGTATATATTTGCAGATAATGCAGACATCAGGTTAACACTGATTGCTTGACACCTTATATATGGGGTTTTGGGGATCCGATCTCTGGTCTCCACGCTTGCACAGTAAGCCCTCTACCCTCTGAGCCTTCTTCCTGGCCCCGTAGATGCGTTCTGACTTCTAGGTAGGAGCTTCTCAGTGTACAGACAAGTTGGTGAGGACATGGGCCTTCTTAGAGCTGGTCCCGTCTCTATTTTTGTCTTGAGGGAAATCAACTTTTCACAGTGCCCTTCAGACCACAGCTTTGCTCCTAAACACAGCTGTTGGGTTTTGGTTTGTAGGGCAGGTACTATGTATACCAGGCTGGCCTCTGATTTACTACGTAGCTGAGAATGATTTCTGAGCTTCCATCATCCTGTTCTGCCTCCTAGTGCTGGGATTTGAGGTGTGCACCACCATACCCAACGTATTCAGTGCTGAGGGATTGAAACTCATGCTGAGTGAACGCCCTACCGACTGAGCTATGTCCCTAGCCCAGCCTTCTGTTTTAAGGAATGCTTGTTGGTGGTTTGTTACAGGGGCAGTGGTAATCAGAACATATGTTGGCAAGCTATGTGGAAAAAGAAATGTGAGATCTGGGGCCTCATGCACACCCATTGAGGTAAATGTTCATGAACCTCAAAGACTGAATTCAAATAACTGGTGCTTTTCATGTTGGAATTTACGTCTATGTGTGTCTGTCTGTCTGTCTTGTCTGTCTTTCATTGGCTTTTGCCTTGGGTGTTTTTCAGGTGTAGAATCCTGGTTTGCAAAATAGAAGGCCTTAACCTTTTGTTCTAGAGCAGAATGCTGGATCTGTCTGTATGGGGGCTGTGGAGCAGTACCCCAACTTTTAGTGTTATTCAGAGATATGTGTCCATGTTTCTTCTCTGTGTCACCTACGGTATAATCTCCCAGTCTTATCAGTCCCCCTGGGAGAATGCCTTTGTGCATCCTCAGTCAGATGAAGAGGCCCAACTTCTCCTCCCACTAGGTCCTCAATTGCCTTAGAGTCAGAGGTGAGCGTACACACCTGTTTTTCCTTGGATTGCCTCACGCCCTGGGGGCGCAGGCTGTCCCAGCTCTGCAATCAAGGCCAGGTGACCTGGGTGTGGCTGGTGTTTGCCTTCTGAGACCTTTGCCTGTCTTAAGCCCGATGCAGCTATTTTTAGACTGGGCTTGTGATTAGAGGGTCACTTTTGCAAGACTGTGACTTGCACGCGCTCAATTGTTTTCCTGAGGAATCCCTGGGTGGTGGTGGAGGTGGAGGTGGTGGTGGATTAAAGATTTCCTTCAGCTGGGTGGTTGTGGCAGTGCATGCCTTTAATGACAGCACTCTGGAAGCCGAGGCTGGTGGATCTCTGTGAGTTCAAGGCCACACTGATCTACAGATTGAGTTCCAGAATAGCCAGGTGTGTAAAGAGAACTCCTGTCTTGGGAGTAGGGGGGAGTTAAAAGTTTGTGTCCAGGGGCTTGAGGAACAGAGGGTCTGCAGGCTTGACGAGGCAGCTTATGGGAGTGGGAAAAGGGAGAGAGACTTGAAACCTCTTATCAAAGTGTTTATCAGAATGCACAGGCGGCTCGGTGTGGATTAGCACCATAGCAGACACGAGATCTCGTTTGTGTGTTTGTAAACTCCACAGCATTGTTGGCAGATATGGGTGCCAAGTGCTAGCTAGCATGGGTACAAGGGTGCTGATGAAGTCTGGTGCCAGCACTCGGGTGTGGAGGGGCGTGGCACCGCAGCCTCTGGGAAGCAGACGATGCCGGGTGGGGGTGGCAAAGAAAAGTGGGGTCTTAACACTAGGTAGCCATAGTCAGAGTCACTTAGGATCCAGGGAAACCCTCCAGGGCCACATGACTGGAATGGGGATGTGTGTGTGTGATTGTGCCTGGCACCAGCCGGGTAGAACATATTATAAACCCGTGGCCATTGGGAGTTAGGAAAGACGTAAGAAATTCCATTTCTCCCACTAGAGAGTATACACAAAGACAAGAGAAATGGTAGAAAGTTTTCTTAAGAGCTTAAAGAGTAAAGGTGCCCAGGATGGGGAGGAGGCCCTTGGAGGAAAGTTAGGAAGGCAGCCTTGAGCTGAATGTGTCACTAATACATTCAGGTAGAAATGCCAGCTTCCTGTGGTTATCTATCTGGGTGAGAAAAGTAAAGTCAGGACAGAGAAAGAAGCATCTGATGCCACGGGCGTCCTCCTGGATGTTTTAGAATTCTCTCTCATATATTTCAGCTGGCATATTAAAAGGACAGTGACACCCAAGCGTCTCTGGTTCTTGGAGGTGGCGGATGGGTGCAAGCTCCCATGTGTGTGCCGGTGCTCTCAGAGGCCAGAAGAGGGTCTCTGATCCCCTGGAACTGAACTTAAAATCCGCTGTGAACTGCCCAGTATGGGTACTAGGAACCAAACCCAGGTCTTCTACGAGAGCAACAAGTGCTCTTAACCACCCCATGTCTCCATGTCTCCAGCCCCGAGCTTGTTTTTTTTTAAGTAGATGCAAATTCTGCTAGCTCGGGCTTCTTTTCTTAATTTTATAGCCGCCTTATTCTTTACACCTCATTTTCTTTGCTTTTTATCAGTAAAGGAGGAAACAGGACCTGGTTCATGCCTAACCAGGAATTAATTCAGACATTTTAAAAGCTGACGATCATTTTACTCCTGAGAAGGAATGTGCAGCTCTCTTCCAGCCTAGCTATTGATGATGGACTGACCCAGGAGATGATTAGATGTCTCTCTTGGGCAACTCTGGGCAGAGTGTTTCACGTCTCTCTTCCGGGGAAATCCCGGGTGATGCGTGATTCTGTCCCGCCCTCGTCAAGTGCCCAGCGGCCTGATTGGAGCTGGCAGCCCTGATCCGCTCAGCACTGACTTCTGAGTCCTTTAACACTGCTACGCACTCAAAAGTTCCGGTTCCTTCCCTGTTGTCACTTTCAATTAAGCCAAGAACTTCTGGAGCCAGGGGAGCCGTGTGGAGTGTGCCTAGTGGTGTCTGTACACTGACCGGGCAGAGAGGAGACTGTGATGTGGCCAGTCCACACCACCACAGCGGCACTTGATCAATGCACACCTTGTGACCATGACCATGTGATTGCTGTAACTGAAAGCCTAGGCTTAGCAAATACACTGTCCTCTGTCTGAGGAGGCTTCGTAGTTACTAGTAAGTAGGGGTTGCTACAGTCGCTCGTAGTCATTTCTAGAGAAGTCAGAGTCATGGTAAAATAAAGCATCAAGCACATAGTTTTAATATAATATTCGCCCTTCCTTAATGCTGCTTAGGGCTCCTTGGCAAATATACCCCCACCAGAGAGTTATTTGCTACATTTGCAAGCCTCAAGCTTTGATAACTGCTTGAAGGCCCACTTGTTATTTTGTTGCTTTTTGAGACAGTGTTGCTATGTTGTTTCCGCCGGCCTTGCATTCACTGTCTTGCTCAGACTGCTAAGCCACCTGGTCTTACTAAGCTTCACGGACGGCTGCCCTTGCAGTGGCGCCCCACCATACCCCGCTACCCACTTTCTTAGTTGATTACAGACCAGAGTGACTTGATCCTTGTGCCCACCTTTCTCTCAAGTATTAGGAGGCCCAGCAGGTTGAAGCCTTGGCGACCTGTAACTGGTCGAATTTGTATCGTTTCTGGGCAGCAGGCACACTACTAGGCCCTTTGTTTCCCAACTACTTTAGATAAGGTTTAAGACCTGGAAGTCACTCTTGACTCATTCCCATGGGAAATCGCCTCCAATTATTTCTAGAAATTCTTCTTGTGGGAAGGAAGGGGGAGAAACAAAAACCTGATTGTTTGGAGGCCCGGGAAAGAAGTTTACGTACACGACCCAACTTCCTCAGCAGCAGCAGAGAACTGCAGGTTTGTGAGTGACATTTCCACAACCACAGAAGCCCATCTGTGATGCTAGGGGATTCTTCAAGGTAAAGACAATAAGCACCTCGAAAGTCTAGCTCCGAACCCAAACATGTCACCCAATGGTATGTGGCTTTAGATAGATTTCTTCTTCCAAGGGCTCCCTCTACTCTTCTCCACTTGAGGAAGAAACACTCTGATACCTTTGGATCATAAGCTGTGGTTAAACTCAGAAACCTGATTTAGCTTGAGATCTGGGAATTACAGGCTGCCTGTGGCCAACAGCTGAAACTGTGGTCACTGTTGGGCTTGGGGAAGAGCACTGAAGAGGGAGCGGGGAGGGAAGCCACAGAAACAGGGGACTGTTTGAACTCAGAGGTTTCTCAAATTTGTACGGCACATTTGCAGCAGAGTCACAAGGGAGAGGAACCTTTGTTAAATATGGGCTCTGCCCAGGTTCCCAATGATGCTGTCCCTCTCTGCCGCCTAGCTCTAACCCTGTGGGGTGTTGTTCCTCCACCACCACCACCCCCCCCCCCCCAGCTTCACTTCAGAGCTCAGGTAGAATATCAGGTGCATCTATGCTGGGGCAGGGATGGGTGGGGCAGGGCCTTAGGACTGACTAGCTAGCTACTCTTCTGAAGTTAGACTTGTCTTTACCCAAAAGAGATTAGTCCTTTTCCAGCCATGTCTGAAGGAAGTGTGCCTATCTTTTTCTTTCGGACTGATCCAGTCCTCGTGACCTGGCCTTGATTCTGAGAAGCCACCGGAAAGATGGCAGATGGCCCTGAGGACAGCTGTCTTTGCTGAGGACCCAGGTCCCTGGGTCACCCTGTGTTTCCTGTTCACGTACCTTCCCTGTGCTCAGTGTGACCTTGTGACCGTCCGCCCCCCCCCCCCCTTAGATGAAGTGAGGAAGCAAAGAATGGGAGAACCCAGCCTGAGGTAACCAAGGTGCGGGGCCTGGCAGGGTGGGGTGGGGCTTTTCTGTGTATAGTTGGGGAGTTTAAACCAAGTACCCTATGCCAACAGAAGTCTACAACAGATGAGGCTATGGGAGAACATTTTGGGAAACTCTCAAAGTGCTTGCTCCAAGAATATTAATAAATTCAGAGTAGGTGTGGCAACTGTCCATACAAGAGGTTTGGACACAGCAGATAACAGAAGAGCCAGTTAGCAGCACTTTCTAAATGTATTTCTTTGGAGTCTTCCTTCCATAGAGCATCTCCCTCAAATGATATTTTATAGAATCTATTTTTAGAAAAACTAGATTAAGATCATTAGAGAAAAAAAAAAAACGAGAAAGAGCCCTTAAGAAGGAAGTTGAAAATGACAGGAAAACGGGGGCCTGTGAGATGGCTCAGTGGCCGGAAGCGCCTGCCATAAAGCCTGTGACCCGAGTTCAGTCCCTGGAACCCACGTAAGGTGAAAGGGAGAAAACTGAATCCACAAAGCTGCCCTCTGCCTCTGTGAACGCTGCATGGTGTGTGCGGTACCCAGGCACACGTTACACAGCCCAACACGTGTGCTCACGGCCTGTGCAAGCACACAGACACACTAAAAATAATTCTTAAAAAGCAGATGATAGGTTTTGTCCTATTTCTCATTTCCTTATTAGACATCGGAGCATGCAGGATCCTGAGGGGAAATAGAAAGAATATTACTTCAGTATTGTCCCAGCTTTATCGTTAGGGATGCCAGGTGGCCCCTGAGGTAGCTAACCCAGTAATGGGGCTGGCCACCCTGAGTGCTATCCCCAGGGCTCACTTGTCTGAAGGAAAGACCCGACGCTTGCAAGTTGTCCTCTGACTTCCACATTTACACTATCACACACACACACACACACACACACACACACACACGCACACACATATAATTAAATAAATGTAATTTTGAAAATTTAAACAGGAATAAATGCCAGAGAGGAAATCACTTCCCACCATAGCCCAGAAGGCATGTAGAAGCTGCGAACCTGTCACACACTGTGTGGCTCAGTGCCGGTGTTTGGGGAGTTTGAATCTGTGTGTTTGGTAGAAAGGCTTTGCTGCCTGCTTTCCCTGGTGATGTCTGTTGCATTTGTATGACCCGTTTCTCACTTATTTACTTCATTTTCTGCTCCCTGCCGATATTTATCCTCGTGGTCCCTAGAGTGGGAAGCGATCACAGTACAGCGCCAGTGGTGTGCTAAGAACCCACGCAGCACATGCTGCGGATGAGTCTTTGTTGTAGGAGGCTGTCTTGCATGTTATGAGATATTTAGCAGGATCTCTGGTTTCTACCACTAGGTACCAATAGCAACCTCTCCCTCCTTCCCAGTTATAACAACTAAAAAAAAAAAAAAAAAAAAAAAATGTTTCGAGCACAGCAGAGTCAAAATGTTCCTTGTTAAGAACCACAAGCCGCTGGTAGAATGATTCAGTAACAGAATACTTGCCTAGTATGTGGGGCCCTGGAATTGATCTCCTGCGCACACACACACAATCATGGGTACATATGAAAGCATATACATTTGTGAAGAGGCAGGAGCCTGTGTGTGTGTGTGTGTGTGTGTGTGTGTGTGTGTCTGTCTGTGTGTGCACATGCGCACACATCCACACACACGAGTACAGGTGCCCATGGGGGTCAGAAGAGGTCATTGGATCCCCTAGAGCTGGAGTTCCAGATAACTGTGACATGGATTCTAGGAAACAAGCCCAGCTGCTCTGGAAGAGTGGTTAAGTGGTCCTCTTAACCCCCGAGCTATCTCTCCAGCCTCAGTGTGCATGTTTCTTCAAAAGGCATTGGACCAGCTCAAGGATGGTCTTCAATGCTGTGTGAAGGAAGGGAGGTTTTATTCTATGCCTGGTGGTACATGAGTAGAGCAGGTCAAACTGGCCTAGATGTTCACCATCAAGTACCTCTGGGTACAGGATCGAATGGAGGGGTGGACACTCAAGGAGGTGAGAAATAGTTAGGTAACATGTGAAGGGCGGGTGAGAATTTAACTATCAGATACAGAGAAGGAAGAAGACAGGCGACTTATTGGTTGAGCGGCAGGAGGAGCAATGGTTGGAAGAGCAAGAATGTATTTGAGGAAGAGCATGCTAGATTTTATTTGAGGGGATGATGAGTGTTTGTTTCTATTGGGCATCCCATGAGAGATGGGCAGCCGACAGTCAGCTCACTCTTAGTTGCTGTAACTATGGAGACGAAGGAGCTAGAACCCAGGCACCAGGCAGCAGGGTAGCTAGAGAGAGGGCTGTGTTGGTCAAGAACTCGACAGATTCCATAGCGAAACCGATGTGTCCAGTGAAGGACCAGTGAGATGCTGACGTCAGTCTGCCAGATGCTGCCAGATGTGAGGGAGGCACTGGGCTTGAAGGCTTCAGGCGGGACAGACTGTGGACATGTGGAATTCACTGACTTGTAAATGCTGCATCAGGCAGAAGTCGGAAGGCAGCCGAGCCTCTGAGTTTGCAGGCCAAAGCTCTCCTGGCTTGCACAGTCCGGGGTGTTCCCCAGTGGCTTCTGCATTGTCACCTCTCATGCCAGTGCAGGGAAACAGCACTGTGCTTGCACACGTCTTTGAGTTATGCTGGGTTGAGGGAGAGGGAACAGACTTTTCAAGACTGTTTAGGAGTTTTCTTTTGTGACATGCGATCATCTTATCATTTTTCTATTTTTGTAATAAGCATGACAGTTCTAGAACTGGGAAGGGCAGCCCAGGAAGAGCTAAGGAGAAGAGGGAGGAAAAGTCAGGTTCCATTGGCTTTCTAAAAAGTACGAATACGTTGCCGTTTCAACCTCTTCTTCCTCGATTAAGAGTTGTGGGTTTAAGCACGTTCACGATGTTGCACAAACACTCTTAGCAGCTGTCTCTAGAACTTGGATTTTCAAAACTGAAACCCTGGGCGGGACATGGAGGCATAGGGCTAGGATCCCAGCACTTGGGAAGCAGAGGGTGGAGAGTTTGTTGTCTGCGCATAGTACATCTTGTTGTCCATCCATCCAAGGATGGATGTCTTCAGTGCTTCTACCATTTGACTGTCGTGGTCAGTGCTACTTGTATGTATGGAGTAGGGGGGTGGTTAGTGTGGGTGCAGATGCATGTGCACATGTATGCTTGTGTGTGTGGAGGTTAGAAAACCTCAAGTGTAGTGATTCGTTAGGTACTGTCTTAGTCAGGGTTTCTATTCCTGCACAAACATCATGACCAAGAAACAAGTTGGGGAGGAAAGGGTTTATTGAGCTTACACTTCCACGTTGCAGTTCATCACTAAAGGAAGTCTGAACTGGATCTCAAGCAGGAGCTGATGCAGAGGCCATGGAGGGATGTTTCTTACTGGCTTGCTTCCCCTGTCTTGCTCAGCCTGCTCTCTTATAGAACCCAAGAGCACCAGCCTGAAGGTGGTACCACCCACAAAGGGCCCCCCCTCTTGATCACTAATTGAGAAAATGCCCCACAGCTGGATCTCATGGAGGCACTTCCCCATCTGAAGCTCCTTTCTTAGTGATAACTCCAGCCTGTGTCAAGTTGACACACAAAACTAGCCAGTACAGGTACCAATCTATGTCTGTATGTCTGTATGTGCGTGTGTATGTGTATGTGTGCTTGTGTGTGTGTGTATGTGCGCGCGCGCGTGTGCATGTTTGTAAATATATAAATACAATCTGCTCATTCCATTTAGTATTGCATATATATGATTTCAGGACTGATTACTTGGTATTAGGTGACCAATTAGGGGGCTAATCCCTGGGGAAGACTATTTCTTCACTCTCAGCAATTCTTACTATATATATGGGCCCTATCTATAGGCCTTAGTATATATAAGCCCTATGAGTCCCTCCTTCCCTGTTAACATGGCTATCAGTGTTTGTGCTTGTCCAGGTCATGGTTAGGCAGCCACATTGTTGAGGTATCATGGACGAAGCTTCCCTGTCGTTTCTAGGAGATACAACCACATAGCAACTTTCCCAGTCCTCTGGCTTTTACAGTCCTTCTGAGTCCTGGATTCTAATCTCACCCTTTCACCAGGGAAGCTCTCTTACCTCCCTGGGCCTATTGTGTCCACACAGTGACAAGGTATGAGGAAGTAGTTCTTAGGGTCCCTCCCTGGTCACCAGGAGTGTCTGACCTCAGGAACCAAGTCTACTACTTTCTGTGGTAACAGGAAGTCGGGTGAGGACTTAATTCAGAAACCAGGGATGGAATGGCAGCTGGTGTCTGGTTCTTGCACTTGCTGTGGGGTGGCGTTGTCAGTAAACACAGCAGCAGTGCCCTCGAAGCAGAGCTCCATGCTGTGCACTACCCAGCCTATGGTGAGAAAAGGTGACAGGGAGGTGGGGAAACTGGTTTTACCGTAGATTTTTGGCAGCCCTCAAAAACTAATGGAATATTCAGTAGACACAACTTATGTGTCACCACAACTGGAGTTTATTCATGTACTAAGAACATGATGACCCTGTTTCCTCCACTGCTATAAAAAAAAAAAAAAAAAAGTGTAAGAACCAGGCTTCCTTCTTATGGTAAATTCAGTGTAGGAGAGTGGGCTTTCCCAAAGAGTTGGGGGGAAGTCCATCACACAGTCAACTCTCTAGCCTCTGGGCTGAATGTCACTCTCAGGAGTTGGGTGCTTGTCCTCCACTGGTCCTTCCTATCTGACCCACCAGTGAGACAGCACAAGTGGACCTGACTGTATAGGGAAATCACCTCAGAGATGTGATTCCTCAGAGATGTGGGCTATGAAGAGGACTATGTAGTTTCTTTTGGAGAGATTTTGTGTGTGTGTGTGTGTGTGTGTGTGTGAGTGAGAGAGAGAGAGAGAGAGAGAGAGAGAGAGAAAGGGGGGAGAGAGGGAGGAAGAGAAAGAGAGGGAGGGAGGGACACCTGGTCTCTGTTTTGTAGCTCTGGCTGTCCTGGAAATCACTATTTAGACTAACCAGGCTGGGCTCCAATTCAAGAAATCTACCTGCCTTTGCCTTTGTTGTTTGGTGTTGTTATTGTTGTCATTACTTAAAAACAAAACAAAACAAAACTTCCTAACATTTACTTAACTATATGCATGTTTTGCCTGCATGTATGTCTGTGCCTGCAGAGGCCAGAAGAGGGCATTGGGTCCCCAGGAACTGGAGTTAAAGACAGGGGTGAGCTGTCACATGGGTTCTGAGAATTAAAACCCAGTCCTTTAGGGGAGCAGCTGGTGCTCTTAACCACTGAGCCGTCTCTCAGCCCCAGTATCCTAAAATAATCTTGAAAATTGAAGAACTTCTATGATAACAAAACATAGGTTATGACAATACATAATTTGTTTGGGGGCATGTGATTGTATCGAATAAAAATCTAAAATAAGGCCGGGCGGTGGTGGCACACGCCTTTAATCCCAGCACTTTGGAGGCAGAGGCAGGTGGATTTCTGAGTTCGAGGCCAGCCTGAACTACAGAGTGAGTTCCAGGACAGCCAGGGCTATACAGAGAAACCCTGTCTCGAAAAAAAAACCAAAAAAAAAAAAAAAAAAAAAAAAAAAAAAAAAAAAAACCAAAAAAAAGAAAAAAAAAACAAAAAATAAAATAAAATAAAGAAATAGGGTTGTATGTGTGCTGCTTTGAGGGAAGCCTGGTTTTTTTTTTTGTTTTGTTTTTTTTTTAAGTTGTATTTCCTGAATAAGGTCAAATCATCTTTGCAAGCAGCTGCTGATGTTCAAGAGGGAGGGTGTGTTCTGATCAGCCATCTCCATACTTGATAGTCTGAAATAGAAGATGGGATTAGCTGGATTAGAAAGGTGGGGATTTGTTGTCATGGAGACAAGTAGGCCTTCTTTACCAATGAATTTCATTATAAAATAAACTCCCATTCTTATAGCCATTTGAATGCAGGTTTAACCCCTGTGTGTGTGTGTGTGTGTGTGTGTGTGTGTGTGTGTGTACATATAGGTGTAGGGTCAGCAATGCTAGCTGATTAATGAGCCCTGAGAGCCGCCTGTCTCTGCCTCCCGCTCCAGCTGTTACAGATGTGTCCTGGCTTTGACACGGCTGCTGGCAATCATGCCTCCGCTCCAAATGCTTACACAGCACACAGCAACCATCCAACCCCCCCGGGAGACAACCACCTTCTCCCTTTAAAGTTCAAAATATACCTAGCTGCCCCTGCAGCATTATCTCACTGCGCGGAACAATCCTCAGGTCTTTTCCTGCTGTCACTTTTTTAGTGAATGTGAAATACACACTTGGTATATTTTTTGGTGGTTCATGCCTGAAATCTTGAGTCTGCCTCTGTGGTCTATGTCCATACCTTAAGCTGTCCTTCACGGAGGGCAGAGCTGACCTACAGAAGCGAGCAAAACAGCACCTCCCATGACTGCCGCCAGGGACTGGCCTCCTCCTTCGCTCCCCCAAAATTAAAGTGTTTTTTAAGCAATCTGGATTTCGACCACCCGCAGAGCCGTGTGTGTGTGTGTGTGTGTGTGTGTGTGTGTGTGTGTGTGTGTGTGTGTGTCGTCCCCTCACACACACAGCTTAGCTGGATGTGCTCATAAATGAAAAATGATCTGAGTGCTTCGGGTGGGCGGAGCCGAGCTCAGCAGGTGAAGCTGGAGGAGAATCTCCTTCTATGCTCAGCTGAGCGAGGCAGGAAGTTGGAGAGCGCCCGCCGCAATGGCCTGGCTCACATTTTTTTGTTGTTGATAGTTAGTAACTAACCCTCTGTGAAACTCTGAATGGAGAAGGGAAAGAAAACGCAGCGAACTTTGGCAGCTGGCCTGTGGTTGCCGGAGCAGAGCGCAGTGGAGAGTTCACCTGGCCAGCTTACGATGCAGGTAGGAAGCAGGCGGGAGAGCCAGTTTGAGTCCTGTTTCCTCCCTAGCCACAACTTTTATCTCCCGGTGGCTTTTTATTATTATTATTATTACTATTATTTGGGAAGTGAACAAGAAATGACAGACATGAGCAGGCTGAGCCTGAACTACTGAAGCTGCTCAGGAAAGTGTTTCTGTGACTACTTTGTTACTAGTTTGATTCATCTAAGGGTAACTTGTAAAAGTGAATCTCGTAAAAACCTTGCCGCCTGTAAGTTAAAACCAGGTTTTAAGTTGGCAGATGATAAATAGCACGCACTGTTTTAAAACAAATACTTGGAAAATAATTGACCAGAAACTGATTTTTTTTTTCAGGTTTCAAAAAAAAATTGTTACATTTTTATAATTCAGAACCAAAGAGGGGCTTGCTAATTCCTTCTGGTGTGTGGCTAACAGCTGGGGAATATCCAGAAATTAACTGGGATCCAGAGCAGAACTCCAGTGTGCTGGTGTTTTCTCCCGGGAGGCAGTCCGCCTCTGTCTAGCCTCTAAGTCAGAAAGGGACATCAGTGAGAAAATATCTGTGGATCCAGAACGTTTGTCACAGGAGGGGCAGATAGAGGGCTGGCAACTGTCACAATAAGGTCCTTACCCCCAGAAACAGGGATTGTTCTATTGGGGCCAGTCTTGGCTGTACCTGCACAGGAAGAAAATTGAAACATTTGTGTCTCCAATCTCAGAACATCCTCTCTCTGTCTGGTTGTATCCAATCTCAGAATATCCTCTCTCTGGCGGGGGCATAGGACTGGTGATAAAAAGAAACAGACTGGAAATAGAGCCCAGCCCAGCCTGGTTTTCAGAACCAGTTCCAGACCTCGCTTCTCCTGGGGTCAGGGCTGACCTGACATAGATCTTCCCCTCCTGTGAAGAAGCCGGAATGCGGTGAGATTGAGCTGACCTGGGGCGGGTTAGCGATGACACGCATGGTTGCTGTGAGGTGAGCCTCGGAGGTAGGTAGAGAGTGAGCTGTAGCCTGATTTGGGAATGCTTTGCTGGAAACTTTGAAAGCCTATGAAGTCACAGAACTGTGTCCGAGAAGGCAGCCATGGGTGTTGGTTTGGGGGCTGCTTACTGGTGGGCTGTTGTCCCTGGCCAGTAGTGGCCCGTGTTTTAGTTTTGATTTTAGGCCCAAGGGAGCTGGGTAGCCACCCAAGCCACACCTTATCACTGTGCTGTTCCTGGGTCTCAACATTCCACAGCTAGCTTATACAGAGAGAGAACACTTTGGAGGCTTTTAGGAAGCCTCTGGCTCCTCCCCTCCTGTTGCAGCCTTGCTCTGCCCAGCCTAGGGTTTGTCTCCCACCGTTCCTTCAGACTGCTCCTGCCCCAGGTACCCTGTGCAGTATAACTTGATCTGAGCTGAGGAACCGGCCTTTTCACAAAGCCCATTATGGAAGCAGTTGGGTCAACAAATTATGGCCCAAGGGCCAAGTCTAGCTTGTTCTAGCCTGTTTTTATTTTTTATTTTTTAGTATGGCCTGGGAGCTAAGGATGTTTTTCTACATTTTAAAGAGTTGGAGGAACAAAGATGGAGACTTAGTGTTCACAACGCGGATTTACTGTCTGACCCCATAGCAGAAAGTCTGTCTTTTAAGAGGTGGGCTGTTTCTGTGTATTCTTGGACAGTGTGTCCAGCTGATCAGCACAGCTCATTGTGTGTCCAGTAGTTACATACACTGTGGTTTTGAAAGCTGTTTCTTGGTCTGTGTCCGGTAGTGCCCCTGCCTCCTAAAGTGCTGGGTTGTAGGTTCAGGGGTCAGGCAGTTGAACATGTGTCACGGGTCTAATCATCGGCGAAGCCTGTCAGTGGAGTATGTGATCATGGTTGGTCTTTCATCTCTCCCTGGTCTGTGAGCCACAGAAGTAGCCACACGTTGACTGGACTATGCAATCGCTTCTTCCACCAAGTCAATGCTGGCCAGACTTCTGCCATCTCAGTATTTGACATTGCCGCTTCAAAAAAACGAACGGTGCTTCCTATAATAATGTGTCTATATGTACACACTATGTGTAAGAAGTTAACTGAATGTGGTTTCTCATTTAGAACAAGGTTTCCTTGTGAACCCCTAAAAGCACTCAGTGAAAGCCTGCCAGCCTTCTCGTGAACACCCAGGTCTCCACGTCACACAGTACCTCATTGTTACTGTCATGTCTAATAAGGGAAAAGGAAAATCTGGTGACCTTGCTAATGTTCAACTTGTGCCTAAACTGCAGGCCTGCATCCAGAGCTGGCTTCTGTGAGGACCTTGTTGTCCGCTGCAGACACACAGGAGATCTTTCATAAGGAGTGCCGGGTTTGAAAAGGGAAATGATGAAAAGTCTGGGATTAAGCTTTTTTTTTTTTTCACCATTTCACTCATCCATCCTCCTCCAGAATTTGAAGACGCAGTGTTGTCAGTAAAGAAGGGTGGGGGTGGAGCTTGGCTTGATGGATGAAAGCAAGTGAGTGAGGGAGGAGTGAAAATATGAACAGTCCAGTCCCTCATGGGAGATAAAGTCCGGGAACAAGATGGCGCCTGTAGCCCCTGAGGAGTCAGGCTGGTAGAGGAGCAAGGGGTGGGTCCTTAATCTGCCCTGGGAGCTGCAGAGCCTCGCCTGTGTTTAGCAAAGGGGTTGGCTCTGAATCTGGAGACTAAGCAACCTGCTGTTCCTGTCAGCACGGGAATTTCAGACCTTCAGAGACCTGTTTTGCATAACTGTTGCAATCCTACTAGAAGCCAACCCACTAAACTGGGCCATGGGAGGGAGTCTGAGGAGCTTGCCCAGAAAGGCCCGAGCTGGCTTGGGTGGCCATTCTTGGTGGGACAAGAGGAAGGGTCAGCTCCTGCTCCCAGGGGGCTTCCTTTGTGTCAGTGACACTTTGTGTCAGAGCCTTGGGCTGCTTGATACCTCAGGGTCAGAAGGGGCTATTCAACTCCTGTCTTAAAGACACAGATGCAGAGCAGTCCTAGTAGCCTTGAGCAGCTTCCCCGAGCCAACTGTTTATGCAGACTTCACAGAGTTAAATGTTTGGCTAGGGCATCTGTCCCCTCTTCCTCGTCAGCTATTTCAACAGGGCTGAAATCTGACATCTATTTATTGTTTCTTTTCCCTTTTCTGACAATGAGATATACACACAGATATATATATATATCCTTACATATACATATATATGTATAATGTATAATATATATATATGATATATATCCTATTTTTAAAAGCTTTAACAGGAGAGGATCAGCCAAGCCAAATACAATTGATGATTTTGAGTTTGTGAACATTTGCAGTAGAAAGGGAATCAACAACGGCACAGCCCGGTGGCCAGCAGAATAGACTTGACTGGCTTTGTATCCCCTAAATACTTGTTGCCCCCTTTAAGATGAAGGCCTCCTATGTGTTTCCGTGTAATTCCTGTGGCAGGGATAATTCAACGCAGGATCCTTCCATGGCAGCTCTGCCTTCTCTTGAGGGATGGAGAACAAGATGCCAGGCTGCCTGCCCACCGACCTGGCATCTACACCATGCCACAGAGGAGAAGGCACTGTGTAGCACACCACAGGATAGGTCTTCGGTTCTCAGCCTGTGGGACGTGACCCCTTTGGTGACTGAATGACTCGTTCATGGAGTCGCCTTCAGAAAACATAGATACTTACATCATGATTCATAACCATTGCAGAAACAGTTAGAAAGTGGCAACACAATAATTTTATAGTTGGAGGTCACCACCACACGTATTAAAGAGTCTCAGCATGAGGAGGCGGAACCACTGGTTTAGAAGCTATTGATTGGCTGGATTTAACACGGGGTATAGGAGGCCCCACCCATTTCCCTGCCTTTCTAACTTCAACACTGACTTCCCCCTCTCCCAGCACGGGAGAGGGGAACCAGATTGCAAGTTGGCAGAGGGTGACTTGAAGAAAGATACACGGAGTGGCCTGTAGAATCCATTTGGTCAGAAGCCTTTCTGTTCTGGTCGGACTTGGACGGATGGTGGGGACAGACGGAACACCGTTGTGGGCTGATTTTAAGGGACTGGACAGGCCTATTCTTGCATTGTATTTCCTTAAGCCTTTATCTCACAACAGCCTACAAAAAGATGGGTTTTTACAAACGCTCTACCTTCCTTCTGCAGTTAGCAGTTGAGAATCTCTATACAAGTCAGAAATGAGTGGAGGCCCCGAGGCAGAGGAGCAGAAGCAGATAGACAGACGGCCACCCCTGAGTGACACTAGTCCCAGAGCCAGTGGTTGTTCTCAGGGGACAGCTGGCTTTCACTCTGGCTCCTTCCTCCTATTTCTGCCCCTTCGGGGGAAAGTGTTCGCCCATCACCAAAAGAAGGGCCAGCCTTCCAAAACACTCTTGTTTGACTAGCCAAATTCCACGTTGCCTTCATCTTAACAACATTTTAGGCTTAAGTTAGCCTGTCTGCTGCCTGTGGGGTAGAGTACTGCCTGCCTGCCTGCCCAGCCGCTGGCTTCGGAAAATATCACATGTATCTTATTGTAACTGACTGGCAGTAGTTTTGGCAGAAGAGCAATAAAGACCTGGAAAGGAAACAAAAGAAACTTCTAAGCGCTGCTGCCCAAGAAGGTGGCTGCAAGGAAGGATGCAGTTCAGCTTGGTGAGGCGCAGGCCAGAGCCGGCTTGGCTTCAGTCTGTCCCTCCAGTGAGCCAGCAGTGTAGGAGAGAATGAAACATGAGAGCCGAGAAGCAGACTTGGGCACCTCTGGGTGCCTGTGGGGTTATCTTGGGGTCCCACTCGCCTGACCAAACGCTGAGACCAGTTTCATCGTAAATCTTGCCCCTTTCATTAAACTGTGTGTGTGTCTGTGTCTGTGTCTGTGTCTGTGTCTGTGTCTGTGTCTGTGTGTGTGTGTGTGCGTGTGTGTAAGATATTCTCTTTTTAAATCATTATTCTCTGAAATTTTCATAGATGTTGCTGCGCTGTCTGGTCTTATGTCAACTTGACACACAAACTAAAGCTATCTCTTTTTACACACACACACACACACACACACCATAGGGTTTCTCTGAAAGCCCTGGTTATCCTGGAATCACTCTGTAGACCAGGCTGGCCTTGAACTCAAAATCCACCTGTCTCTGTGTTGGGATTAAAGGCGTGCACTGCCTGGCAAACTAGAGCTATCTGAAAGAAGGGAAGCTTACTGAGGAAACACTTCTATGAGACCTGGCTTTAAGGCATTTGTTAAATTAGCAGTTGATGGGAGAGGGCCTAGCCCATTGTGGGTGGGGCCATCCCTGGGCCAGTGGTCCTGGGCTCTATAAGAAAGCAGACTGAGCCAGCCATGATGAGCACTCCTCCATGGTCTCTGCATCCGCTCCTGCACCCAGGTTCCTGCCTTGTCTGAGTTCCTGTCCAGACTTCCTTCACTGATGAGCAGTGCTGTGGAAGTGTAAGCAGAATAAACCCTTTCTTCCAGCTTGCATTTTGATCGTGGTGCTTTGTCCCGGCAATAGAAACCTTAAGACAGGTGTGTACATTGTACCTTAAGTATTTCCATCCTATCCCCCGCTCCAAACTCTCTCTCTCTCTCTCTGTCTCTCTCTCTCTGTCTCTGTCTGTCTCTCTCTCTCTCTCTCTCTCTGTCTGTCTCTCTGTCTCTTCACTGATATAAGAAATTCTTCTTTATTAATTTGTTTGGCTGACTGTTTTGTTGTTTGTTTCTGAGACAGAGTATAACGTAGCTCAGGCTAGCCTCAAACTTCCAGTGTAGCTGAGGATAAACTTGAACTCCTGGTTCTTCTGGCTCCCCCTCCCAAGTGCCAGGGTTACCGAGTGTGCCACCACCACACTGGCCTTTAAATAGCTATTCTGAATGAGTTTCTTAGGGTGGCGATCATTGAGCGGCACATCGTAAATTCAAGTAGAGTCCATTGTTTTAAACTCTTAAAAGGAAAAATAAGTCAGGCCGGGTGACTAATACCTGTAATTCCTAGGAATCTGAGGCAGGGGGGTTGTCATCGGTTCAACATCTTTGTGAACTACAGGAACACAGAGTTCAGGGTAGTCTGAACTACAGAATGAGACACTATTTCAGCTGCACCCCTCCCCCTCCCCCTCCCCCAGGCTTTGAATGACATTCATTTGTTGTTGCTGGGACTCTCAAAGGAGAAGAGAGTGTATTATCAATTTTAGTTCTTTTAGTTCTTTCTGCCTATGGGTTCTTCAGCCATTTCAGAAGCAACCTCTAGGTCACGCCAAAATCTGAGAAGTCTCAAAGTCAAGGTACCATGCCTTGTAAATAGTCACCTTTCTAAGCCAGCGACAGTGGCTATCCCAGTACTAACTGCTATGGCGCTACCATGACAAACTCTTGTTCTATGAAGTCTGATTGTCCAGCTACTTCCAGCTCTGACTTTTGCTAGGGTTTATACATAGGGTTCTCTAGAGAAAGAACCAAGAATGTGTATAATTGTAAATTTATGAGAAGGGCTCACGTGATCGTCTAGGAGAGCCATCTGCTGCAGAGAGCCCGGGAGACCTCCAAATGTAGCAGAGTTCAGTATTCCAGCCCCACGGCGTTGCTGTGTAAGCCCACAGCTAAAGGCTAGGATCTAGACTCTGGACCCAGGGCGACGGCAGCAGAAAGGGCACAGTTGTTCCAGAAGAGCGGCACGAATGAGCAAGTGTCCTTTTGTTGTACAGCACCTCTGCCAGCACACCCCAGCTCCGCCACTAGGGGTGAAGGGGTGTACCCAAATCCAAGATGTCCCTTTCACTCACTCGCTGACCCCTCCCCCATCAGTCTGCCCTGGAAAACCCCTCACAGACACCTGTAGCCACACACTTCGCTGATGATGCTCGAGATAACCCTCAAGCCAAATGTAACGTCCCAAATTAACCCTGATCAGTGGTGATCTAGAAAATGATTTTGCGATGAGCCAGTATAGGGTGGTCACGTGGTATGGTTTAGAAGTTCTTTCAGGTGAGCAAACTTAAGAAAGAAGAAGTTAATGTGAGTGCTATCATCCTTCCCCCACCCATCTGTGTCTGTGTCTGTGTGTGTGTGTGTGTGTGTGTGTGTCGAGATGAGATGCAGGCTGTAACCTTTTCACAGTACTCCATGGACCTGGAACAGGGTTGTTGTTGCTTGTAAAAATTGTTACATAGGCTAACTTCAATTCCTAGTTCTTTCTCTTTAGACATATCCCTCAAGCACTCCCATGATGTACTTTTTCTAAGACAAGAGTGTCTTTCCGTAGCTATGGCTAGTTCTGTAGGAGATCACATCATGTGTCAGAAGCCTCCTTGAGGGGGAGTGCTTAGCTCTCCCATGTTTTCATGGCACTTGGGGTGCGGGGGGAAAATGGCCCGCAGAGCAGTTTTAGATGCTGTGGGTATATGGGTTTTGAAATGCAGAGACAAATCGATTTGGCTTTTCCTGATAATGAATCTTATTTTGAGAAGCTCCGTTGACATGGCTGGAGGGAGAGTCATGTTCTGTTGGTGAGGAAAAACCACCCAGAAAAGATGCTTATGGTCTATGAGACTGGGAGCCTGTCCCAGGAGGGACAGTCAGGAGCTCAGGGTCAGCCACTGCTCTAAAGCGACATTTGTTTGAAAGTGGCTATGCCTGGGGTGGTGTGGGGGGACAGCACGGCCCCTTTGAAGTGGGATTATTTGGGTTGTTCTGTGCAGGGGTGTTCCGAGCGCAGCGTGACATGCCTGCTCAGAAGTGTTAGAAGCCAACTTAAGAATTGGAGCCCCGTGCTCATTAACACACGTGTCGCTTGTCTGTTAGGTTCTTGAGGAGGAAGCCAGGTGATCTAAGCCTACAGGGTAAAGGCAGCGGCTATCAGAGGAAATGACTGGATGAACTGATAGAGGGGTGTCGCAGTTAGGGGCTCTCTTGCTTTGAAGGGACACATGACCTCAGCAACTCTTATAAGGAACCATTTCATTGGGACTGGATGACAGGAAGCGTGGTGATCATGGTGACGTGCAGTCAGACATGGTACTGGAGAAGGAGCTAAGAGTTAGTTCTACATTTCGATGAGCAGGCAGGAGAGAGAGGGGGTGGAGGACAGAGAGAGAGAGAGAGAGAGAGAGGGAGAGAGAGAGAGAGACTCAGCCTAACCAGCATGTGAGACCTCAAAGCCTGCACCCCCTCCCCAGTGACACACTTCCTCCAAAAAAGCCACACCTACTCCAGCAATAGTGCCACTCCATTGTACCTATGGAATCCGTTTGCGTTCCAATCATCACAAAGGAAGTGGAGATGAGGGAGAGGAGAGATAGCAAGCAGCATTTGTGGCATTTGCTTCTTTATTTTTGTAGGAGATACTGAAGCATCCGTGTTTGTTTGTTTGTTTGCTTGTTTACATCCCAAGTGTTGCCCTCCCTCCTGGTCCCCCCCTCACAGACTTCCTCCCCTCATCACCCTCCCCCTCCGCCTATAGAGTGCAGCTCCTCCCTCCCCTCACCCTGGGGCATCGCCTGCCTAGTCCTGCAGAGAAGGGCGAGACAGCCTGCTTTAACCTAGATTCTATGAAGAGATTTAGGGGACCAGGGGTGGGAAGTGCCCTGAACCTAGAAGGGGAATATTTAATGTTCACTGTCACCAAAATGTAGCTCAAATGTAGGGTTTCCTGAGGCAGAGGCACATAGATCTCTGAGTCTGACCCAGCCCTCACCTGTGTGTGTGTGTGTGTGTGCGCGCGCGCGCGCGCGCGCGCGCGCTGTTTCTGCTTCTGGTAGATGCAGGCGAAATAGTACAGTAGTGTCAGAAGTGGCCACATCTTTGTCACCAGTAGAACTGGCACATGGTATCTGAAGCATCACAAGTCTCAGTGTCATCTGGGTTCATTCCTTTAATTGTCAACTAGGCTGGGACACCTGTCATCCCAGCATGCTGAAGGCTGAGGCAGGAGGGTCTCAAGTCTGAGACTGATGTGTATATACTGGAACCCTGTTTCACCAGGGGTGAGGGCACGGGGGTGGAGAGTCTAGGAATAAACTTGCTGCCATATCTTCAGATTTAATGTATAGCAAAGCAATGCATATTATGTTACAATATTATATAAAATATAGTTATTAAATATAGTTATTAAAGTTATTATATTATATAATATTATACAATATTATATTATATAAAATGAAGTTATTAAAATATAGTTATTTTATATAATATTATAATTATATAAATTACAATATTATACATTTTTAAATATCCATGGCATTGTATTTCAATTTGATTGGTTTGTAACTCTAATATATACATATATATATATATATATATACACGTGTATACATGTACACATATATACACACATATATACATACATATATATATATATATATATATATATATATATATATATATATATATATACACATACACATACATACATTTACACACTACCTCAGAGGGCGTATGTTGCCTCATTTAGAGCCCAGAGCCCTGGCCACCTTGAGACACTAACAGGGCGGTGGCACAGGTTTTATAAGGTGTTCCCACGTGTCTCCCCATGACTGACGAAGCACGCATCCCTTGCTGCAGCTGCAGCCTCAGAGGTTGCTTCCTGAGCTTTTCCAGACAGGTGTGCATCACGTGAGCCGTGACCTCTGAAGCAGCGCCTGTGTGCAGCTGATTACCTCTACCCACCCTCACATGCCGGAAGAAGGCAGCTTACCACTAAAGCAGCTGCCCGTGCGCTGGCCAGATGCTTCGCGTGACAGAGCGTGCTATGTGGCTGCTTTCCCCAGGGCATTTGATTAAGCTTATCATTTCATGATACAACTGTGTGTCTCTGTATGATGTTTATAGACATTTAAAGATAAAGTCGTTTGGTGGCAGGGGTGAGTTGAACGTCCACAACCCAAGCAGATCTCTCTAATGACATTACCCCAGAGCCCCCAGAAGGGACAGGCCATCTCCCCTGGGGTGTGCCAGTGGCTTTAGTGAAACTTCTTAGGTCACAGTCAACTGTGGTTTCACAGTGTGACTACAGATGCCCACAAATCCAATTTTGTCTGCACAGCAGAAGTAATCAGTTGCCTGGAGACTGACTGACTCTAATCAGGTCCCACAGACTCTGACACCAGCAAATCTTAGCCAGGCTTACTTATAGATTCTCAATAAAGGAAAAAAAATCTTCCTGTGGCTTCATGTTTCTGACATCTTTCTTTTTTTCTTTTCTTTTTCTTTTTCTTTTTTTCTTTTTTCTTTATTTCTTTATTTCTTCTTCTTCTTCTTTTTTTTTTTTTTTTTTTTTTTTTTTTTTTTTTTTTTTTTTTGGTTGTTGTTGTTTCTGTGTCTTTAATCTTTTCTTCTCTGGAGAGAACTTCTTAATAATGAGAACTTCCCAGGCTGGAAAGATGGCTCAGCAGTTAAAAGCTCTGACTACTCTTCCGAAGATCCTGAGTTCAAATCTTAGCATCCACATGGTGTCTCACAACCCTCTGTAATGAGATCTGATGCCTTCTTTTGGTATTCTGAAGATAGCTACAGTATACATACATACATACATACACACACACATATATAAAACAATGCGGCCTTCCCATGGAAAGGTCTTAAGGGATATTCCAGAAAGCCAGACTCCATGTCTGTGGTATGTCTAGGGCTGAAGGATCCTCAGAGTACATGACTTTACTAGCTTCCATTGCCCCCTCCCTCCTATCCTGACTTAGAGTCTTACTGCTGTGAACAGACACCATGACCAAGGCAGCTCTTAGAAGGACAACATTTCATTGGGACTGACTGGCTTACAGGTTCAGAGGTTCAGTCCATTATCATCCAGGCAGGAACATGGCAGCCTCAAAGCAGGCATGGTGCAGGAGGAGCTGAGAGTTCTGTCTTCATCTGAAGGCTGCTAGCAGAATACTGGCTTCTAGACAGCTAGGGTGAGGGTCTTAAGTCCATGCCCACAGTGACACACTTATTCTAACAGAGCCACACCTTCTAATAGTGCAACTCCCTGGGCCAAGCATACACAAACCCTAACATGTTCCAACCCCCTCCTTTCGCTTGTTTTTCCTTCCATGGATTGCTCTCTGGTGGGATCTGGTTTCTCCTGGGCAGTTGCTTACTTATTCATTCACTGAGGGTTGTTTCTGAGGAGAGGAATTGGGGAGATGGGGCCATTACAGTGTGTTCCTAACCATGCAACCTTTCTACTGTGGGACAGTTCCACATATTCCTATGATACTCCACCATTTTGAGAAACACAGATAGCCCCGTTACCAAGCAGATTCTCCCTGATATAAGTGTTGTTTCGTAGTCATGTGCCACATAACAATAATTCAGTCAATGACTGACCACACATATGATGGGGCCTCTTAAAATCATTTGGCCTGGAGCTGGAGAGATGGCTCAGTGGCTCAGAGCACCAACTGCTCTTCCCAAAGGTCCTGAGTTCAAATCCCAGCAACCACATGGTGGCTCACAACCATCTGTAATGAGATCTGACTCCCTCTTCTGGAGTGTCTGAAGACAGCTACAGTGTACTTATATATAATAAATAAATAAATCTTTTTAAAAAATCATATGGCCCAGTGACATCACAGCCACCTTACTTTGAATAAGCATTAAAACAACATCTGCCCAAAGGCAATGTCATGAAATGACGTACTACTGAGGGCAAAGGCATGTTGGGTAGTTCTTTTAAAAAAAAATTACAAAAAAAGTGATTTGTTTATTTTTGTAGTTATAAATACAAGGACACATGTGTGAAGGTGAGAGGTCAAAGGTCAAGAGAGCTTATGTATTCTCTCCTTCCTCCAAGTGGATTCTGGGGATTGGATCAAACACAGCAACTGGGTTGGAGAAGGCGGTTTTACGCTTTGAACCCTTTCACCAGCCCCAAGCAGTTCTTGATTGTACAGATCTCTTCAGGGTTGATTGTACAGATCTCTTCAGGGTTAGCTCATAGTTGTCATGTCCCCAGGGTTAGGGTAGCACTGTACCCAGGGGACTGGGTCCTCCCACATCAATCATTAGCCCAGAAAATTCCCTATAGACTTGCCTATAGGCCAGTCTTATAGAGAGACATCTTCTCAATTGATGTTCAACTTGTGTCAAGTTGACCAAAGCAAAACAAAGCAAAATTTAGCCAGGACACTCTCTCTTCTCAGTGGCTCTATATCAGTAGTTCTCAACCTGTGGGTTGCAACCCCTTTGGGGGTTAAATGACCCTTTCACAGGGCTCGAGTATTAGTTACCCTGCATATCAAATATTTATGTTATGATTCACAACAGTAGCAACGTTACAGTTAGGAGGTAGCAAGGAAATTAGTTTTAGGGTTGGGGATCACCACAGCATGAGGAAATGTATTAAAGGGACCCGGCATTAGGAAGGCTGAGAACCACTGCTCTTTATGGACTCTATATATGCAGAAGCAACACTTTCTTAGGACTAAGGGCCTACGGGGGTCAGGGAGAAGGAACCAGGATTCCCATGGAACACTAATTTCTCACTTCCTGACTGCGGTGGCTCTGTCGGCCAGTGGTGAATCATTTCACACGCTCTGCTCCTTTTGCAATCACTTTCCCACCATGCTCTAGAGCAGAGCCTGCAGGTGAGCAAGTATATACAAGCCCCAGGACCAGGCCGTTGTTCCGTATGCAGAGGGCAGTGGCGGCCTTCCTTCCCACCTTCTGTTGTCCTGGGATTGTAAAGCGCTTCACGATCTGGCCTTTTCAGAATGATGGAGGTTTGGACTGTGTGCTCCAAGTCTGATTTGAAACCAGACAGCTTTTAATATCTGTGGAAATCTGCTGCAGATGTTCAACAAACAGATTCCCCCGAAAATAAAGGTTTATTCATCTCCCCAGGAAATGGTCCTGCCTGGCCCGGAAGAGAGACGTAGCCCATGGTAATTAACCGCACTGTTGGGCATCTACTGCGTGTCTGCTCCGAGCTGCACGGGTTTAGGGAAAGAAGACACAAAGAAAAAATGTACAAAAATATAAAGAATTAAGTCAAACTAGAAGAATATGTGAATTCATCACATGATAATTGATGTGTTTATATAAAAAGATAAAGAGAAGATATGTTCTATGGGGGTGTGGTGAACTGTGGGGGAAGGGGGTGTCTCACTGGGCCCAGGCCAAGGCATCCCTTCTCCCTGAAGGACCAGACACACAATGGTATAGTATAGAATAGAGTTTATTCAGATCATGGGGAGGGGAATTAGGGTAGTAGAGGTAGAGAAAGGCAGAGAGAGACAGACAGACAGACAGACAGAGGGGGGAAGAAGAGAAGAGAGAAGTAGAGACTGACCATGAGCATGTGGGGTGGGGGAAGGGAGGGGGAAGGGACAGAGCAAGAGGCAAGAGAGCAAGAGACCGAGAGGGAGGGGGTAAGCAGCTGCCCCTCTCAGGGGGTCAGGCCTGCCTGGCCACTGCCAGGTACCTGTGGGGCGGAGCTTAGACAGAATGCTAACAATCATAGTTGCCTGTGCTTCCATAGCAGAGGTCTCCTGATAATGCTATGCACAGTTGTAAACTGGGGGAAAAGTTGCAAGGGGGGGGGCTGTTCTGAGTTGGACTTTGCTTCCTACGCTGGTGTGTATGGGCAGTGTGGAAGGGTGGAGACCCGGGAATGGGCCTGCATGAGTTCTGTGAGCCTCAGCTCTGAGGAGAAGGGGTCCGTTGTCATGCTAGCACTCACAGGTTGGCCAGGGGTGGCCTACAGGGGGAAAGGAGACTGAAAAGATTTTAGCAGAACTGAACAAAACACTTTATTAAAACGTGAACACTGGAGACTTGTGCTCGGTGGTTTCAGTCATTTTCAGTGACTCTACACCTGTTTGCCCCTGCTGGACTGCAGTAACACCTCCTGTGGTAGAATTACCTAGAGACTTGATAAGGGAGAAAAGAGGGTTCCAGCTGCTTTGTCCGCTAGTTGCATAATGGAGCCCCAAGATTAATATCAGGAGCCATCATCCTCTATAGCTTCCACCTTATTCACTGAGGCAGACTCTCTCAGTCAAACTCAGAGCTTACTGATCGGGCTAGTCCTCTCAGCCAGCCTGCTCTGAAGAATCCCCTGTGTACTGGTTATTTCTCTATTGCTGTTATGAAATACCACGGCCAAGGCAACTTTCGAAAGAGTTTATTTGGGCTAACAGACCCAGAGGGTTAGAGTTCATGATGGTGGAGTCAAGGTAAACAGAAGCAGGAAGCTGGTGGCTCATTTCAAGTAGGCAGGGAATGAATAGTTTATGGCTTGAAAACTTCAAAGCCCGCCCCCAGTGACATACTTCCTCCAACAAGGCCACGCCTCCTAAACATCTCTCAAACAGCATCACCAGTTAGGTACCAAGTGTTCGAATGCCTGCTGCTATTGGGGGGGGGGGGGGCATTTATCATGTAAATTACCACACTCTGTCTCTGCCTTCCAAGGCTGAAATTGAAATTTTAGGGAGGCTCACCCAGTGTTTATGTGAGGTTCGGGGTATCCAAACGCAGGCTCTTGTGCTCACACAAGCATGTCATGCGCTGAGCCATTTCCCATGCTTTTGCTCACACAACACTGAAAACTAAATAGCACAGATAGGATAATGCATTTGAGATTCGTCTACACAGCTTTGTGTATCAAGAGTCAGTCGCTTTGTACTGCTGAGTAGTATTCCTGTTATCTATGTAGCACATTTGGTTGGGTCATTCATTATTTGAACGTGTGATTATACCATAGAGAGCATCATGTGATCCTGAAGAAGGTATTCTAAACCCTTTTCTCTTCTTTTGCCCTTGGAGAAAGAAAGGTGTTTCTTCCTTCCTTCCTTCCTTCCTTCCTTCCTTCCTTCCTTCCTTCCTTCCTTCCTCCCTCCCTCCCTCCCTCCTTCCCTCCCTTCCTTTCATTTATGGTCTTTTTGTTTTGTTTTGTTTTTTGGATTTTTTTTTTCCGAGGTTTCTCTGTTATAGCCCTAGCTGTCCTGGAACTCCCTCTGTAGACCAGGTTGGCCTCGAACTCAGAAATCTGCCTGCCTCTGCCTCCCAGAGTGCTGGGATTACAGGCGTGCGCCACCACCGCTGGGCTTCATTTATGGTCTTTACACTTTTTTTTTTTTAAGATTTATTTACTTATTATATGTAAGTACACTGTAGTTGTCGTCAGACACTCCAGAACAGGACATCAGATCTCATCACAGATGGTTATGAGCCACCATGTGGGTGCAGGGATTTGAACTCAGGACCTTTGGGAGAGCAGTCAGTGCTTTTAACCCCTGAGCCATCTCTCCAGCCCCTACACTTAATAATTCTAGATTGTCAGTTTTTAATAGTCCAAAACACCATAATATATGTCAAGTATTTAGGTGAATATGGTTTTTTGTTTGTTTGCATGCCTGCCTTGCTAGCAGGCATTACCACTGGGTTTTTTTGTCTGTTTTGAATGTAGGTTTTATTTCTATCTCTGAGTACATTTTGAACCAAGTTACACTCGTTTTCTGTTGTACTTTTAAACCTCTAGTCAGCATCTTTAAAGGAAATCAACCACTTTTCTAACATTACGCCCCTTTAGTAAGTTGTAATTATTGTACAGACAGAGGTGCCAGAGCTTAACGTCTTTTTAAATGGCCTACGGTTTGAAGTTGGATGTGTCCCATTGAAAGTCTGTGGTAATGAATTTGAGATATCCGTGCCCATAGTTAATTGTATCGTGAGCACTGTACTCAGAAATTCAGGCTAGAGTGGAGAAGGGATGTCATGAAAGAGAGTGATCAGACATAATTATGTGATGGAAATGTCTGGATTTATATCCTTTGACTAAAGAAAAACCTCAGATTTCATGGCCTCAGAGGCAGGCGTGTGGGGTGATGGTCAGAGCCCAGAGATCTAAAGACTCAGCGATGATCACCAGGGCCCGTGAAGCAAATTAGTTGCTGCTTTTTACTGTGGAAAGTCTTACTCTGCTGCAACCTTAATTAAAGAACAACAGTTTGTGATATACATTCATACCCACAGTTCTTGCAACTAGTGAATGGACATCTTTTTAAACTTTATTATTCTTATTCTCTTACTCCCTCTGTGCACACACACACACACACAAGTGTGTGTGTGTGTGTGTGTGTGTGTGTGTGTGTAGGTGCAGGTGCCACAGCATGTGAAGGTCGGAGGACAGCTTCAGGACCTAGCTCTTTCTTACCATTCTAGGTCCCAGGAACCAGTATCAGGCTGTCAGATCTCACAGCATAGCTTTTCCTTACAGAGCCTTCCCACTGGCCCGACATTCTTTTAGGAATACTAGATTCTATTGTATTCCTTTGTTACCCATAAATAAGTGAATCTCATCAAAATATTTTAATTGTTTTTTTTTTTTCCTTTTTTTTTTTTTTTTTTTTTTTTTTTTTTTTTTGGTTTTTTGGATTTGGTTTTTTCGAGACAGGGTTTCTCTGTGTAGCCCTGGCTGTCCTGGAAGTCCCTCTGTAGACCAGGCTGGCCTCCAACTCAGAGATCCGCCTGCCTCTGCCTCCCAGAGTGCTGGGATTAGAGGCGTGTGCCACCATCACCCCGTTTGTTTTAACTGGTTTTAAATTCACCACCAGCACCACCACCACAACAACAAAGAACACCTGAAAAGAATCCTTTGGGGCCTCATGTGAGCTAGCATCCTGGAAGGGAGGAGAGTGAGCGAAGAGCCCGGAAATTCTTTGCAAACTAAAAGCAGGGCAGGGTTTGTTCTCACCAGTCTGCAAGTTATGCTTTAAAGCTCTAGTAATTAAGAGAGTAGGGCACGTGACCCAACAAACCAACCCCCGGAATGGAACAGGGAGCGAGTCAAGACAGTCCGTGTGTGTGTGTGTGTGTGTGTGTGAGAAAGTTTCACATATGGAAATTTCACGTTTTGAAACCGGTCTAAATGACAGAGTAATGAGCAAGCATTACTGAAATAATTAGCTGTAAAACTCTCTGCGGGGCGGGAGTATACATCCTCCAGAGAGAAAAGCTCCAGACCGGATGAACAGCTAACCATTGAAGCCATCTGCAAAAGCGGTAGCGAGAGATAGGCACGTCTTTTATTTTCCAGGGCTGGGTGGTCTGAAGTGACACTGGAAGCACAGAAAGGCAGACACAGCAGGCTGTGAGTGCACAGCAGTGAGCACGTCAGATCGTGATGGCTCAGGGTGATGGGACTCAGTAGACTTACCCCACGTGTGAACATGTTTGTAAGAGTGGCTCCCAGGCTGTGTGGTTTTTCCAGTGTGCTTGCCATGGTATGGTAAACACACACACATAAATCACAACAGCCACAATTATTTTTAAAAACCCTGTTTCTCAAGGTGATTTGCGTTTGGAAACTGTAACCCCGTACCTAAATGTTTTCCTGAGATTCTCTCGACGTTTTGAACGGCGTTGCTTCTTTGTTATTGAGGGTACTCTGGGTTTGCTTTCCTGTCGCTTCCGATTCCTGCCCAGTGCAGAAGGCGAACAAATCAGTCCTGGTTTTATATATTTGAGTACACTGTAGCTATCTTCAGACGCTCCAGAAGAGGTCATCAGATCCCATTACAGATGGTTGTGAGTCACCGTGTGGTTGCTGAGAATTGAACTCAGGATCTCTGGAAGAGCAGTCAGTGCTTTAAACCACTGAGCCATCTCACCAGCCCCCAGTCCTGGTTTTAGACAACAAGTGATCATTAACTTACAGAATGCCTCAAAAGCACACTCCGTTCCAGGGAGAATGTGGCACGCAGCACAGACTGGAGGTTTCCAAAGGGCCAAGAACCAGCCCTCCTTGAGGGATTCTCGATGTTGATTAGCATGAGTAAAGCCTGTTTGCCGCTGTGTGGGGAGGATCCCTCTGCAGGGCCAGGCGGAGTGGTAGCATCTCCACAGGAGTCAGGAGGGTAGACACAGGAACCCAACAGTGCTGCACACACCCTTGTGGAAACTCTTGCTGAGCTAGTGCTCCGCCATGGGGTGGGTTCACAGATTCCTACAGGATGCCACCTCACAGGGAAGACTGGCTTGGTGGGTACCTGGGTTCTTCGGGCACTACCATGGAGTTGCCACTCTCTGCTGTGTGGTCCAGGGGCCCGCGGCTGGTTCCCAGTGGGCACGCCATCTGAGCTCTCAATCCTTTCTTTCCCGGGGAGGGATTTTTATTGGTTTTTGCCTCCTCTCCATATGTGCAGCAGTAAGCCAGGATGAAGTCGTTGCCAGCTGTTTATCTCTTTACGTCTAACTAACATTCCGTTTAACTAACATCTCGTCGTCATGGTCGACATTTTCAGATGAAGACACAAGGCCAGAGAGAAAGACAACTTGTGGCCTTTGTTTGTTTCAGTTGCTTTCGTATTTCTGCTCGGTGGTTGTCGTTGCCTCTCTCCCTCTGGTGCAGAGTGCCTCATTCTTTTCATGGTTCCTTGAGGCTCTCTTAGGTGGAGAACTTTTCTGGGTTGGCATTGTCACTGGACTCCCCCTCCTAGAACTGTTCCACTACCGCTCCCATGAGTTTGGATAGGTTGAGTGAGATTCACACTTTAATTTCTCTTAAGGTATGTTCTGGGGGCTGAAGAGATGGCTCAGTGGTTAAGAGCACTGACTGCTCTTCCAGAGGTCCTGAGTTCAGTTCCTAGCAACCACATGGTGACTCTCAACCATCTGTAATGAGATCTGATGCCCTCTTCTGGTGTGTCTGAAGACAGCTACAGTGTACTCATATACATAAAATAAATCTTAAAAAAAAAAAGATATGTTCTGATCATCCTTTTAATTTCTTTCTTTTCCGTGTGTGTGTGTGTGTGTGTGTGTGTGTGTGTGTGTGTGTGTGTGTGTAGTGTGTGTCTCCATGCATTTGTGAATTTTCCAGTTTCTTCTCTGTCAGCATCTGGGCTCGGTCCAGTGTGTTTGGAAAAGACACTTGATAGGACTGTAGTCTTCGCAAGTGTGTTACGATTTGTTTCCTGGTCTGACATTTGTTTCTGGGGAATAGCCCCCATGTTCTTGGAGCACACGCAGGCTGTTGAAGGGAGCGTGTCAGGTTTGTTTGGCTCGTAGTCATGTTCAGATCTGCTATTTTCTGGTTTTTCTCTGAATGACCTGTAAGGAATGACACCTGGAAGTCCTCTGCTGCAGAACGGTTCCTTTCTCCTTTCAGACCTGCTAATATTTACTCTGTACAGCGGATGCTCCAGCACTGGGTCAAAAACCAGTAGAAAAATACAGGTGTTGATTTTCTTAAAGGATGAACATTTAGCAAGACTAGGAAAAGACAGGAAACAAAGCCAGGTATGCTGGTTCATGCGTGTAATCCTAGCACTAGGGACAGACGGGTGGAGCTCATCTCTGAGAGTTCAAGGCCAGCCTGGCTTACATATGGAGTTCCAGGTCAGCCAAGACTACATAGTGACGCCTTGTCTCAGGGGTAGGGAGGAAGAAAGGGAGAGGGAGATAAAACAAAAAAAGAGGTAAAAGATTCCAACAAAAAAGGCTATAAATAAAAGAGGAGTCATCACTGATACTACAAAAATAAAGTAGCAAGAGTCTGTGAACTGGGGCAGGCTGGAGAGATGGCTCAGCAGTTAAGACTTGGCTGCTTGGAAAGGTCAGTTCCCAGCCCTTGTGTGGTGGCTTCCGGGGGAAGAGGCATTTTGAAATGGCCTCCTGGCCACCTCTGTTACCCGGCACAGAAGCATACATACATGCATGCTGGCTAAGCACTCAAAGAAAAATAAATCGATCTGTGGTTTAAGGGCCTATGCACAATTCTGTTAACAAACTAGAAATTAAATCATTATAGCAAAGATAAGGAATCTCACCCAGGTGTCTCCGGGTGGATAAAGTCAGGGTGCTACCTTTGTATACAATGGAGTAGTACTCACCCCTTAAAAAGAAAGTAAATGTCACTAATGTCATGGATGAACTTGGAGCATGCTATTATAAATGAACTAGCAAGCCAGATACAGAAAAACAAGGAACTGTGTTCTCACTTAAAAAGTTGGGCTGGAGAGATGGCTCAGCGGTTAAGAGTACTGATGGCTCTTCCAAAGGACCCAAGTTCAATTCCCAGCACCCACATGGCAGCTCACAACTGTCCGTGACTTCAGGCTCCAATACCCCCACACAGACATATGTGCCGACAAAACACCAATGCACCTTTTTTTTTAAAAGCTGAATTCAGAGTTGCAGAGAATATACTGGGTTTGCCAAGGGCTGGTGGAAGAAAAGTTGGGGAGACATTGATAGAAAAGGGCAAAATTTCTGTGGGACAGAAATAATAACTTCTGGAGACCTGTTTTACACCGTGAGTGCGGCTGGTGTGTTTTATTGAATGAAATCGCACAGATGATGGATCTTAAGTGTCTTCTGCTACCAAGGAAAGCGTGTGATGGGCTAGACCTGCTTCAGTTCTCATTTCACAGTGCAAATGCGCGCACATCGCACTGCTTACACGTAAACACGGCTTTTATTTATCATGCCTCAGTAAAGTTCGAAAAATAACAAAGATGAATCACAAATAAAAGGGGGGCCAAAAGTCACTGACTTTTCCATCACTCAGTTAGTAAATGAGGGGACCGGTCTGCCAGTTCCACAGCCTGCCTCTGTCCTGTCTGGCGGAATCTCACCAGCCCGTTCCCCCGGGAAAATTACACACGCTTCCCATCCTACAAAGACCATTCTCGAATCTCTTTCTGCCAAAGGCTCAGCAAGTTCCTGATATTGCAGCTTTCCTCTCTGTGAACACCCCCCCCCCCAAGGGCGCCTTTCTGGACCTGACACAGAAGGCACAGAGGCTCCCTGAGGTGCCGTCTCCTCTCTCTCTGTTCCACTGATAGACTAGGTATAGACTTCCAGCTGCCTGGTCTATCTCACAGATTTTTGGTGGTCGGATAATGAGGCTGCTCATGTCAACACTCAAAAAGCCTTTCAGGTGAGGTCTGGGCAGGGCGAATGCCAGAGTCTCCAGTCACGTCCTTGACACGTCTGTCATGCTTAACTAACAAGATTAGCCTTCTGAATGCTATGAGAAATGAGGGAGTTGTCACCACCTCAACAGGTGCTCTGATTGATAACTTGTCAAATAAGGTAAGACAATGGGCAAAGGAAGAGCAGTCGTAGCACAGGCTAGCTCCCTCAGTAGTCTGTAAAGAAAGAACGGTCGTAGCACAGGTTAGCTCCCTCAGTAGTCTGTAAAGAAAGAACAGTCGTAGCACAGGTTAGCTCCCTCAGTAGTCTGTAAAGGCAAGCGACAGACTTTCTTCTCACCTTCATTGCTCTTCAGCAGTTAGTTCCGTGCGCTTGGTGAGGAGACAGGTAAGATAACAGCACCCTTGATGCCTCCTGACTCCTGACACAGACGCCATCACCAATCATTTCGGAGCCCTGACTCTAAGCAGCTGACCCTTGCCTCAGTGGGCAAGCAGTGCTGGAAAGTAGCCATGGCTTGACCAAGACCTTCCAGAGGTTTGTAATACTGTTAAAGGTGACAACAGGTCACGCCGTCACCGTGTGAATGAAAACCAACAAGAGGTGTTATGGCTTAAAGATTCTTCTGAAACAGAATGGTTCGGGAGCAGGGGCTGAGTATGTGAGAGAGCACACGCACGGTCTTTGAGTCCTACACGTAGATTGCATCAGATGATCGAGCGGCTCAGTCCTCTGGGGTGGGGGGTTTCACTCATTCTGTGATCTTAACCCCATCCACCTAGATTTCGTTTAATGAAGCACATGGGGGATCAGTGGTTAGGCCGGAAGCAAAAGAAGTGCTCGTGGTTGAAGCTGTTGAGTAGCATAACAATGATGCTCTCGATATCCCTCTGCAGAGTCTCCAACCCAGCCCAGCCCCAGCCACACATGGCAGTGCACTTACATAATCCTATTATTACTTAGGACATGGAGGCAATAGAATCAGAAGTTCAAGGCTAGCCTCAGCTAGCTAGATGGTGAGTTGGAGAGCGACCTTAACTGCATGAAAGCCTGTCTCAAACAAACAGTTCCTCTAACTAAATGTTTAAGTTAGACTCGTCCAATTCAAGTTTTACCGTGAGGCCAGTGTCGTCTCATTTCACTCACAGGTCCCAATCCACCAAGGCAGGATTGATGTCCAGTGGTTGTCTTCTGACCTCGGCAAACGCGTACACAGACATGCATGCACACACACGAAACAAAGAGTGTGGATAGGAGTTTCACTGCTCTGTGTCGCGCCTCTCTTGTTCTGCTCAGTGTAGCTGCTGGGTGGAGGTAGAAATGGTGGCCCTGTGCAGCACCAAGATGCCCTACCCTAGTGAGGAAACTTCAGGACCCCCAGGTGATGCCTGAACCCACAGGCAGCACCAATCCCTGGGCATGCAGTGGGCAGATATACATTTAATATGTTTTCTTTTTCTTTTTAAGATGTATTTATTTTATACATATGAGTACACCACCATTGCTCTCTTCAGAAGAGGACATTAAATCCCATTGTAGATGGTTGGGAGCCACCATGTGGTTGCTGGGATTTGAACTCAGGACCTCTGGAAGCGCAGTTGGTGCTCTTAGGAGAGATAGCCATCTCTCCAGCCCTATTTAATACATTTTCCATCACACACACACACACTTACTTGCCTTTTACCCTCCCCATTCCAGAGGTGACAGACAGCAAAACAACACAGCTGTCTCGTTCAGCCTTCCCGGTTTCAGAGACGAACGGTTCCCTCTTCATTAGGCTCCTAAGCATGTTTTTCTCCTGTTCCTTACAGTGAGAATATTCCTGTTGAAGTGCTGATCCTTAGGGGAGGGCTAGCTGTAAGCATGTTACCACACCTATCAACAGAGCAAGGACCTCTAAACACTAAACTTAGATGCACCGCTTTTCAAAACAGACAAATAGCTTCAGTAATAAACAAAAAGGATTTTGTCATATCTGAGGCATTTCTCTGATAAGTTCCAACTTGTAGTTGACATCTTTCATAAATAAAAGACCTTTATTAACATTTTTTTAGAAAGTGAGAATATTCACGTTTTAAATCTAAGAATGCACACTAAATTCTTCTTTGGAATTTCTGGATTTCCAGGCATTCCCTGAATACTTTGGAGCCATTGTTAAAGTAAGCGCTATTCAAATGCACCACAGCAATGGCACATCTAATGACAGAGGTGGCTAACCAAGCACTCGTGGGGCAGGTAGCATATACAGTGGAGATACAGCAGACAGAGGGGCGACCTGCGTCCCCAGCAGAGCAGAGCAGGGCGGATAGAGATTGTGTTCCTTGGGACGGTGAACGTTAGAACAAGCTGTTCTTTTCTAGAATTTTCCACTTAATATCTTCGGACCTTAGTTGAGTGTGAGGAGCCGGAGCACGGACAGAGAAATCCCAGATAAGGGGGGGGGGGGCACTGTGTGCTCTGAGAAGTGATTACACATCACAGCTGGGAACCTTCCCTCTCGTCTTGTCATGTAGACGTTAAACATGATCATCTTAAAAGCAGACCAGAAAATCTTACATAATTAAGGTTCAAAAATTCCGAATATGGAAGAATTAAGACAGCAGGGTTGGGTTTTCTGCTGCTTATATTGTAATGGCTGAGTAATCTTTTTTTCCTTTATAAAACCCATACTTCTAATAAGTCCAAATGGTATATATTTAAGTCCCAGCCCATACATACATCATTCTTGCCCTTAGGGAATAATCCCAGCTAACTGAAGCAGTCTACGTCAAACACGAAAGGGGGAAATTGTTCTGATGTTTAAGAAGTTTTAAAACTGAGTTTAAAACGTTCACAGAGTGATAGATTTAAAATGCTTTAATTTCCACTTAAAACATGACAGAATCACCTTAAGTGGGTCTTAGAAATTGGCCATCTTGCTACGTAAGCTCTAGGTCACAATGTTTGAGAAACTAGCAAGGGAGTCATCGTGAGTATCCACAAAAGCGTCGCACCCTGCATGGTATAGACAAAGAGCTTCTCTCTGAGCACAGGATTGGATTCTTCTAGAAGGTCCGAGAAAGGGATGTCCTCCTGCATCAGTGCCTGGGAAGCTGGAGGCAGCCTGTGCCTGGGTGACAGACAGACAGACAGACATTCCAACCTCTTCCTCTTTGTGTCTCCCTTAAGGACACGTTGCATTGAGAGTCCATCCAAATCTAGTATTGAATGTATAAGTATAATTAATATATGTAATAATTGATATAATTATAATAATTAATCCTTAATTACAACTGCAGAACCTCAGCTTCCAACTCATATTCTTTTTTTGCAAATGCTATTTATTAAAAATGGTGGTTTTTATCATGACATTTTCATACCCGCACACCAGGTATGCACTTCGGTCATGTTTACCCCTTTCGTAGTCTCTTGACCTTGCCCCATTCCTGCTGGCCCTGCTCTGCCTCCTAGTAATCCCCTCATTCTCTCTCCCCCTCCAAAAAAACCTAGAACATACAAAATATTCTTCTCTCTGGAGTCTGACTTATTTGTTTACCATGATGATCTCCAGTTCCATCTGTTTTCTGTAAAGTATTAATTTCATTTTTCTTTATGGTTCAAATAATAATAATGCTCCATTGGAGATTCAATCACACTTTTTTTTTTTACCTGTCCCTCTCCTGACAGGCACCTGGACTAGTTCTGTAAATTGGCCCTACTGAGTCATGCTGTGGTGACTCACAAGCCCTCACCTGCTCCGGCCTGCGAAGCCAGGCGGCCATCCAAAAGCAGAGACATTCGCTCTCCACCGCAGCATGGTTTTCTTTTAGAGCTGAAGGGTCATGTGTCTGCAGCAGCCTTCTCTGAACACATCGTGCCTAGACTATTGCAGTATACTGAAGCATTTTATAGGAAAGCAACTGAGTTTTAGGAACCCTTGTTCAGAAAAGTTTGGGAAAGGCCCTTTGGAGAGCTAGCTGAGTCACTACTCAAGGCAAGATGCTGTCATCCAAGGGTTTGTAATAAGTCTGTAACAAGATCAGGGAGCAGTAAGTCTGACTGTAGGTCAGAGGTGAGCAGATACCAGCAGAGGCAGTAATTCCGCATCTCTTCTCTCTCTCTCTCTCTCTCTCTCTCTCTCTCTCTCTCTCTCTCTCACACACACACACACACACACACACACACACATACACAAACACACACACGCACACATGCACGCACGCGGTCCCCTCTTCCAGTGTGAGCTGTGGACACCTATGTTATAAAATACGAAGGGGCCCACTGGGCTAGTGTCCTGCTCAGAGTAGCCAACCTCCCAGACCTCTCAGACTCCACCTAGAGTTCTGGGCCAGTTCTAACTTGTCTGGGACCAGCTTTGGAGTTCAAGTGAGGTCAGAGAGCTCGGGTGGCTCTGAGAGTTAGGGACCCAGCCTCTGGCCAGGTGGACGTGGGAGCAAAAGCAGAGACTTGTCAGTCTCATTCATCTCTTCTGGCAAAGAGCAAGGTCTGCAACTCGCTGTATTGTGCTGTGCTAGCCGTCGACCCCAAGTGTGCACACACAACCCCTGGTGTTCTGAGCACAATGACTGGGGTGCAGGCAGCTGTTAGTACTGTCCTCTGGGCTTCGAGTGCATTGTCAGGGTCTCTGTCCTAGGGTGCATTCTCTTTTAAGGCTCTAGTTTTGAGCCCCTTTCTGACCATCTGTCTGCCCAAGTGAACATGATTTTTTCCCATGCCTGAGACTTCTCTCCCCTTTTCCCGATTCTTGTGATAGTTTCGGTCTGACCACTCCCTTTTGTATATTCATCTTCTGGGAGGTTCCAACCTGGACAGAAATAGCAGGTAGCTCAACTTGTTGACCTGTAATTTATCTGCCACATTTCTGAGGGGAAGGGTTGCTGTTTATTGGCTTCTAAGGCACTACACAAGGAAACAACCATCTTTTTCATCATCCAGGCTAGTATTCCAACAGTCCTGTTGCTAAACACTGGTCTCTGGGGGAAGGTCTTGTTCAAGATCCAAAGAGACATTGCTGAGACCCAAGCCAAGGACAGTCTTGCTCCAGATGTGGCTATTCCGATGAAGTTTCATAAAGCTGACATTTTGTGTGTGGTTCTGGAGATCAAATCTGGGCCCCTCATATCTGCTGGGTAAGCTATCTACCACAGGGCTAAAGCCCCAGCTTTTCAAGCTCTTTACAGTCCCAGACCGAAGCAACCCTTTGCTCTGGGTTTTTCTGGCTAGTGAAGGAAATTTTTGTGAGTAGCATTCAACCAACGTCTCAAAAAAAAATGCCTCGACGGCTGCAGAGGTTACACAGGGAAAAAAACCTTTATACAGTGTTGGGGAGTGTGTGTCCCTTAATCCAGGTACTATGGATATCGGTATGGCGGGCTCTCTGCGTGCCCCAGCTGTCCCTCTCCTGGGTCCCTGCCCACGGGAGATAGCTCGACACATGTGCTTTACCTCACTGTTCACAGTAAGCAAGATGTGGGGTCAGCCTGTGCCCAGAAAGTGTGGTGCATCTTCACCATGCGATGCCAGCCCTAAGGAAGAATAAATCGTGGCATTTTTCAGGAAAATGAATGGAAGTGAAGGTTGCCATCGTAAGCAAAGGAAGCCAGACACAAGCACTGTTTGTTTTAACACAAACAGATTCTGTTCATTTGGTGTGTTACATAAACCAGAAAGTAGTAGTCAGGCTGCTATGAACAGGATTAGGGGGACATATAGGGGTGGGGTGCAAGATAGTGTAGTTGGGAGGGTAATTAGTCAAAGACAATCGTGCATGTATATATGGAACTGTCACAGTGAGACCCATCTATATATAGGCTAATTTTGTTAAGTAATAAGCAAGTTTTATTTTTAGGGTTTCTTTTTTTTTTTTTTAACTTTTCCAAACTTTATTTTTCCCTGAACATGTCATATGTATACAATATATCTTAATCTCATCCACCCTGACTCCCACCAACTCCTCTCTACCCAGCAGTTAGGAGGGTTGGCTGCTCCTCCAAAGGACCTGAGTTCAAGTCCCACCACCCAGATAGTGGGCTACAACCATCTGAAACTTCAGTTCCAGAGCCTACAGTACCCTCTTTTAGCCTACATGGGTACCAGGCACACACGTAGCACAAACATACATACAAGAAAAACACCCACACACATAAAGTAGATACGTCTTAAAAGAATAACCCACCGAGGACTGGAGAGACAGCCCAGCAGTTAAGAGCACAGGTGCTCTTCCGGTGAACCTGGACCCAGCCCTCAAGTGGCAGCTCACAGCTGTCTGTAACTCTGAGGTCTGACAGCCTTACACAGACGTACATGAAGGCCAAACACCAATGCACATTAAAAACAAATAAATGATTAAAAAAAAATAGCCCGCTGAGTCCAGTTCTAGCTGCCCGTAAGTGCCTGAGTGTGGGGGCACGGGCAGCCCACCAGAACTCACCCGCTGATGATAAGTGGCTCTTCTTCACACAGAAGCCATCTACTGCCGATAACTTCCGGGTTAAGGGTAGACTCATTATACTTTTTAAAAAGTATAATCAGATCCTGTATGATCAGACTAGCTGAGTCTTTTTTTTAAATGTATTTATGTATGTTTAGGTTTGTTTATTTATTTATTTGAATACACTGGAGCTGTCTTCAGACACCAGAAGAGGGCATCCATCAGATCCCATTACAGATGGTTGTGAGCCACCATGTAGTTGCTGGGAATTGAACTCAGGTCCTCTGGAAGAGTAGTCAGTGCTCTTAACCGCTGAGCCATCCCTCCAGCCCCTAGCTGAGTGTTTTTTTCTACTGTTATTTTCCACCCCGTGCTTTGGGGGAAGCGTCCTTGTGATTCCGAGTGTATTGTCCTCACTAGGTAGGTTCTCCAGGAAGCAGAGGCCAAGTCGGAGAGAAGAGTGTTGAACTGTGAGTAGGAAGAAAGGCTGGAAAGAAAGAAGCAGAGCAGATGGAGGAGGGGGTCCAGTTCACCCGACCAAACCTGAGGCCTTCCAGCCCAGGGAGGATCTCTGGCCACTGGGATGGTGTGGGCCGGGGGGTGACAGGGGAGTCACGTCTAACAAGATTCCTGTTCTTCTGTACCCAGTCATTGGACAGGAAGTACCCCAGAAGAGAGTAACTTTGACCTGAGAAGTTCATCACCAGAGGTCACATTGGTCATCAGTAGGGTTCTATCTGAAGGAGATCTGCATGATGTGGCTCTGTCGGTCCACATAGCCTGGGAATTGGCTTGTCCCTCCTTGCAAAGCCCATCTTATGCGACAGCATGCTATCTTCCATGTGAATCCACAAGAACAGTTCACTCATCAGAAAGAGCCCTCATTAGACAATGAGGTCTCCATCTTGAGAAGGCCTGAGAGTGGGGGAGAGAATTGTTGAGGACAAGGTATCCCTGAGAGAGGTTGGCCTTGCAGAGGTGTCCCGAATTCACCATTTTGATCTACCTCTGTTGGCCAGAATGGTCCCTTAGTGCTTTGGTTTTAAGAAGATGGAACAAATATTGCCTCCATTTTCTCAGCATTCATAGGGACTCATGCAAACTCATTCCTCGGAGATGAAATGGAGAAGCTTGGCCACTTCCCCCTGCACCCTAAGAAACCACTTTACCTCCTCGCCGAGTGGGCCTGCCTGAAAACGCTCCTTGCTTCCCCTACAGCCCTTGTTGATAGGTGTGAGACATTATTGGGGTGTTTACTTACCACTGAAATAGAATTCCTGGTGATGCCAAGAGGCCTCCTTTGGCTGTTGAAAAGTTGGCAGCCCTTTTGCTGGTTTCAAACCTGGTAGAGCAAGCAACATCTCAAGGCAGGGCTTTGCCATGAACCCCAGGTTCATTTTCATGGTTTGTTTGGAATTAGATGGATTTTGAATCCTGGCTCCACCTTAACCAACGCAATGGCCCTGCTAGTCTTATAAGCTTTGGCATTCTCACATTGGAAAAGTGAGTCATGGTTTTTACCTGACGAGGTTGGTTTGGGCTGATGTGAGGTCCTGTGTTCATAGACTTAACCGTGGCATGCTGTTCGAGGTTAATCAGTATTGGTCCCTATCCTTGGTTTCCATGGTAAAACTCACTGGTGTAGAGCACTTCTAACGTAAACATTGTTAAAAGCAAACTTTGAGTCATTAACATTTGTACCTGCACATCCTGAAATTGAAAGCTTTTTCCCCCATGCTTCATGTGCATGTTACTTTAAAAACCCTGATAAAAGAGAAAATGCAGAGACATTTATAATAGCAGAACAAAACTAAGAATCAGAGGCTTCCAAGAACACACTATCAGAACACAGTTACAGTTACTCAGCGGATGCCAAGAATTTACCATCGTCCTCCCCACATCTGTAAAAAGACGATCTTTGTCTGTTTTTTTAGGCTAGGGTTCTGTTGACTTGGGTTTTCTTGTAATCAAAGGCCACCAGACCAGCAAGAGTCCGAACAGATCACAAAGATGGATGGCTCACAGGAAGACAGTCCAGCTTCCTAGTAGCATCGTTTGCTGGGGAGGGGGGATCATAAGCTGGCAGTCAGTCTGCCTGAGCCTTAGTAGACTGTCAGCCTAGCCGTGCCTACCAGAGACAAAATAAAGAGGGGAAACGAAGCTTCACTATGTATAGAAGGGATTTTGGATTGGGCAGGACATCAGCCAGAACATGTAGATGGGAAGAGTTTGCTTTGCTGTTTCTTTCGGGATTTTTTTCTGACTTCAAAACAGCAAAAGCAATTCTGAAAAGGAACCCACAATTCTGATGGAAACTCTCTTGACATAAGTGAAACCAGGCTTGGCACGAGGAGAGGGCAGACTCAGGCCAAACCCAAAGCACCGACCCTGGAAGGATGGCGACGAGCTAGGGAAATTGTTTCAAGATGGGTTTGGATCTACTTGAAAGGCAGGGAACCCGAGGGTGTAGACATTGTGTCAATGTCTGAATTAGTGTGTGAGAAGCCTTGGATGCCCCCTGAGACACGGGCTCACGGGGGTCCTGTCTTCTCTCAGTTACCTCTCAGTTACCTCTGAGGAAGGGAGAGGAACATCGTGTGGACTTGGGAGGTCGCCTGCTGGTTGTGATCTGCCAGCTGTGACTGGTTTGGGGGACGCAGAGGAGAAAGGGAGAATGTGGCACTCAGGCCCTGTGCTTCCAGCAGCTTAGACTAGGAAAGAACTTGGGAGATGGGGCAGGAAGAGTAGGGGACTCTGTCCTCACATTTTTTTTTAGGCGGTGGTAGCTCTATTCGAGAAGATAAATTGAATATAATCTCTTAAAACATTCTTCTGGAGTATTGCCTTCTGCAAGGGAAGATCAGGGGCTGCCTCTGTGGAAAGCCTAGGAACTGGCATAGGGTGCAACCTCTCAGGACTGCAGACTGTGTGAGAGCTTTGAGGAAAGCTGTCTCCATGGGGCGTCATGGGATGTACTAGAAAGGCCCAGGCTTTCATTTCCCCTCTGAGAAGTTTACTGGCATCACACATACAGAAGGCATGTTAGCGTTAGCATTTGCTAGAGAGGTTGTGAAGTCCACCCTATTACTGTGAGTTGTGAGCTTCTGAGATAAAGACCAGTGATGACCTTGTTGCGTGGAAATCAAGATGATTTTCCCATCAGCCCCAGGACCTTGCTGCTTTTATCTGGTTGTTTCTCTGAAGTACCCCCTTATGCCCAGAAGATCTTAGAAGGGAAGAGCACAGCGTCTGCTTCAGTACAGAAATGATGTTATAGCATCTCAGAGGTTACCGGAGATCAGGTTGAAGCAAAAGGGAACGTGTCTACACTTAATGCTGAGAGGCACACATGCCTCAGCTGTCCTGAAGACTGACACCCCGGATTTAATCAGGGTGCTGTAGACACTGCATATTAGATAGACTTCAGATACACGTTGATTTACACTTAGGTGCCCGTAAAATGTTGAGCGCCTTTTATAAGCCTGGTGTTAAGGAACAAAACCAATTACAAGCCAGTATTGTTCTGCTGTAAGTGAGGAGCTGTCATTTTGCCCTACCGGTGGGACACTGGGTTACCCTCCTGTAGGCTCATGAATGATGATGGCAAAAAAAACAAAAAACAAAAAAAAAAAAAACGAGGTCACTGGGTCAAGGATGACAGGCAGTTCATTGTTCACGGGAAGAATAGTAGCTAATCCTTACTCTGTTTTCACTCAGTCTTGCGTATTGTGCTTTGTTACCCAAGGCCACTCGTTCTGAAGCTAGGAAATGGAAGGTTTCAGAAGTAATTCATAATTTTACAGTGTGTGCCGTCCTTAGTAGCACGAAGGACCCCTGGGTCATCCCACTCCGCTTTACCCAGGATGTGACGCATCGCTCTGCCCAGGGTGACCAGGCTGTCTCTACTGCCCACTTGCTAGTCACTTAGCTGACTTGGTTAGTAGGTCAGCTATTGTGCTAAACAATTGACTGTGTTCAGATAACCCGTTTTCTTTAATCGTAGCAGTAAAATGTCAGAGCAGAATTGGCGATGATTCAGATGTGCTAAAGAGGCACCAAAGTGAAAAAAAATGGGAATGTATATAGAAAGAAAAACGATGTGCAGAGTAGGTGCCGTCCTTAGTCAAGCATCCTCTGGGAGGTCCTGGGATACATTCCCGTGGATAAATCTGGGTTCCCGCAGCCAGATTATGGGTGCATGTCCACCATTTCTCCAGGCTCTGGTCCGCTATGGCGTGCACCTCCATCCATGCTGAGCATCTCATTTTCGCTTTGGAACTGTGTGATGCTCACGGGTTTTCTTAAAGAAGGTTCTGGATTTCTTGTCCCTCAAATTCAAGCTCTCTGGGAGGCAGCACCTGAGACCGGCTGCCCACGAGTACCTGGTCCCTCCCCCTCTGTGGATCCGTCGGAACTTAAACTTGCTTCCCTCTCTGTTTAATATTTCCTCCCAATCCACATTTCTTCAGAACCTCTCAGCAACCTCAGAGAATGCTAGGCTTAGCACATCTCCAAAAACCATAGATCAATGGCTCCTCCTCCTTTACTTCTCTGGAAAAAACAATCATAGGCAAAAATAGTTCATCTCCAATTTTCCAGTGTTAAACAGAGAAACTATTAGCACCTAATCTGGAGTGAGTGTGTGTGTGTGTGTGTGTGTGTGTGCTTTGTCTTACCCTGCATCCTAGGCTAACTTAGAATTCTCTTTGTAGCCCAGGCTGGCCCAGAGCTGTGTCAAGCCTCCTGTCATGGCTTCCCAAGTGCTAAGATTACATGTGTGAGCAGTTAATCCTATTACAGGTTTCCACGATGGTTCTGTGTAACTCAGATCCGGTGCTTAGGATTCAGCCCAGTGACAGAATTCGTCCTTAGCCTGTGAGTGGCCCTGGGTTTCATCCCCCCACCCCTGCTCCAAAACACAAAAAAAATGGCCCTGTCGTTGTAACTCACGTGTGAACACCCTCCTTTGGTCAGGGCTCGTTGGCATGCACTCTGAATGTCTGACATCACGAGATGAAGCAGGAGTTGCTGTTTTGTTGAGTTACAGAATTGCTTTAGAGTGTGTAAGTTATGGAAGTTCCATGAGGACTTTCCAGGGCTGGGCATCTAAGTTACTTTGAAATAAAGAACAATCAAAAGGGGAAGTTGTAGACCACAGTGAGCACCTCTGTGCATGGTAGCTGGAGACATTTCAGCTCTTACAGAGGACCCAAGTCCAGTTCAAGCCGCCATGTTGAGAGGCTCCCAACAGCCTACGACTCCGTCTTCAGGGGCCTGATGCTCTCTTCTGGCCTTGCCAGGAACCTCCGTCCACAAACCCATACATGTACACAGATGTGTTCACACACAGACGTACACACCCACACACTATTTAAAAGCATTTTAAAAATATACCACACCTCCCTACCAGACATTTCATTTTGAAATCATCCTAAGGAGGGTTAAAGTAAAACATTAATTGAATTAATAATTTTCTTTGCCAAAAATAAATCTGAAGTGGGCGCGAGGGGAGTTTGAAATGCTGGCCCAGAGAAGCTTCTGAGAAGCCAGCTGAACCGTGTTTTGTGACGAGGAACTCTTCTGTTTCTAAACCTCACACGCTGCTCCAAATTTACATTTAACTTATCCTTTCTCACTGCCGGGCTGTTGATTCTGTCGCAGCGAGGCTCAGGCTCGCTGACTATCCCGCACGGATGTGCTTGGCGGCACAATCTGGTGGGACGTGCCGGAGCCTTGGACTCCTGCCTCTGCTATGCGAGTTTATTCTCGCCCGACTGGCTCTGTTACCTCCATGGCTGATTAAAGTGAGGCATCCTTTGCTGTCTTCCTTCCGCCCGCCCACGTATGCACTCAGTTGCCCGCCTTCCTCCTGCCATAGGTTATTGCAGCACAAGGCCCTCGTGAGATGTGCCCACCCAACCTAGAACTCCCCAGCCATTAGCATCATGAGCCAAAATAAACCAATAGTCAGGGCTCAGGTTTCTGTGAAAACAGCCAAAAGCTAAGAGTGACTGATTGTGAAGTTCAGCATAAGGTTTCTAATGCTGGAGGTGGGAAGACCGGTACATCAGCGAAGTGCTTACTGCAAAATCATGAGGACAGCAGGACAAAGCAAAGAAGAAAACAGGCACGGTGACACACACAGATAGGTCTGCATGCCTGCCTAGCCTGGTCACAGGGTTAGTTCCAGGCCAATAAGACATCCTGTCGAAAATGAAAAATAAAAACCTGAGGAATGACACGCAAGGTTGTCCTGTGGCCTTCACATGCACACAAACACACATGGCATGCACATCTGCACACACACACACACCAAGATTGTCCTATGGCCTTCACACACACAACAAAATTATCCTGTGGCCTTCACATGCACATGAACATACATGCGCCCCCACACACAAACACACACACCCCTAATGCTAGATAAAAACCCCTCTAAACATAAAAAGGGGCTTGGGTGCATGAAACCAGAAAAGACTGAAAAGGCTTGGTAAATCATTTGACTGCATATGAATAGAGCATATGCGTCTGTTAGATAGAAAGTGATTTTAGGGCTCTAAGGAAATGACACCCCCCCCCTCCCCAGGCAAAGTGTCTTTCTCACTGGCTTATTGCGGACCCATAATTCATTAATTACCCATTGTCTTTAAGATGACCTTATCAAATCCAGAGTTCAGGAAGGAAGAAAACCTCTCACAGTTTCTTTATGGTGTCAGGGTGTTATTTATCACTGGGAATCCAGAGGAAGGCAGAGAGGTGGTGAACTGAAGAGAAACTATTTTGGTCTTTCTCGTTTTGCCCAGCATAGACCCTGTAGAAAAAAAGTGAAATACCATCTCCAACACAGGCTCCTTTCAAGGTTCTTAGAGTTTCCATGAGAGCACATGTGGGAAAAGATATTTTAGGTCATGGGCCAGGCTAAAGAAAATTATATGTGAATAATTCTCACACACACCACACACGCACCAAAGATGTATTTATTTTATGTGAGGATACTGTCACTATCTTCAAACACACCAGAAGAGGGCATCAGATCTCATTATAGTTGGTTGTGAGCTACCATGTGGTTCCTGGGACTTGAACTCAGGACCTCTGGAAGAGCAGTCAGTGCTCTTAATCACTGAGCCATCTCCAGCTCCCACAGAAGGGCATCTTAATGTCTGTTCACCCACCCTCCTCTTCTGTTAGATGTCAGCATTGTGCCTGGATGGAAAGCAGGTGGCTTGGTCCACTCTAGAAGCCCTAGTGTCTAGTGTCTCTTTCTCACTTACTGAGCATGGAGCAGCATAACCTTGGGTCTTTGGGGGTGGGGGTGGGGGGAAGGTAAGCATAGGAAGGCCAGAAGCAGGTTGGGTGTATGAAGGATTTAGTTACTGACATTCAGTGCTTTGGGAACCTGATTTGTATACAAGGTGTAGTCATTTCCCCAGGATTCCTTGGAGTGGAGGGTCCAGCCTGTGCATTTCCTGACTCTGAGTATGTCGTTACTGGCGCTTTAAGGATCTGAGATCCTAGGTACCAACCTTCACGGACTTGTTTCAGTGTATTCTCTCCAAGCTCTGGGGCAGATACTGTGTTGCAATTCTCTGAGATTCCCCCGCCTCTTTGCATTTGTCAGCCCTCAGATACGCGGAAGAGCACCTAGCTGTGAGCAGCCGTGTCCATTTGGACGCTCCCTTCCTCCAGCTGTTCTTGCTTCACAGCTTCCAGCAGGTTTCTCTGTCCTGGTCAGCACCGTCAACGTCTTTTTATCCTCTAAATGTGACGTCCCAGCAAATGGCAGTCCAGGTGTGCTAGGCAAAGCCCAAGTTAAAACTACTGTCAAGGAAAAACACACCGTGGCTGCCCCGCATACCTTAGTCTGGGACATATTAATGCCCCATCCGGCTTAGTGCTGGGTCTGTTGTCACTTGGCTTCCAGGCAGAAGTTCTTACTCTCATGGTCACTTCTGATTTTAAATTCTGATTCTAAATCAGAATTTAGACTTTGTCCAGTATCTATTCTTTTTTTTCCAATTTGTTTTGTTTTTGATGTCGATGAGTAGTGTGTGTGTGTGAGTGTGTGTGTGTGTGTGTGTGTGTATACCATATACATGCCTGGTACCTTTGGGAGTCAGAAGTACCTATTCTGACATATATATATATATATATATATATATATATATATATTTCCAATTTGTTTTGTTTATGATGTCAATGGGTAGTATGTATGTGTGTGTGTCTCTATGTGTGTGTGTGTGTCTGTGTATACCATATACATGCCTGGTACCTTGGGGAGTCAGAAGACCATCAGATCCCCTAGAACCAGAATTACAGAAGGTTGTGAGTTTTTAGGCAGGTGCTGGTGACTGAACCCAGGTCCGCTGCAAAACCCAGTGCTCCTGACTGCTGAGCCGCCTCTCCTGACAACTGGCCCCCATGTTATCTATTCTTTATTTTAGGAATTGTGTTATTCATCAGTCATATACAAATGGGAGTCGTGTGTAATTCCATCTCAAGTGACTGTTGAAGGAGTGAAGATTAGTTTTGGTTTAATCTCTTCACCTGCTTAAATATTAATAATTATTTATGCCTATGGGATATAAATTCTGACATTTTCAAATATGTACCCTAGTGCATATCAAGGTGATGGGCACCCATGACCACCATTATTGGGCATTTCTTTCTTTTAGGATCATTCGAAACCCTCTCCTGATTATTTTGAAATATACATGTTGTCAAACAACTAAATAGTTGCCCTTTTATGCTATAAAATAGCAGAATTTACTTCTCCTACAAGGATTTTCTTTTAATTGTATTTTTATTTTTTTTTTATTTTTATGTGAATTGGTGTTTTGCCTGCATATATATCAGATTCCCCCAGAGCTGGCATTATATACAGTTCTGAGGCGCCACATGGGTACTGGGACTTGAACCCAGGTCCTATGAAAGAGCAGCCAGTGCTAAGCCATCTGTCTACCCCCAAGAGTTTTGTTTTGGTTTTTAGGGACTGGAAGTGAACAGAGGTAGAGAGCTCACCCAGCAGATGTGAGGCCCTTGGGTCCAATCATCAGTACTGAAAAGCAAACAACACAAAAAAAGAAACTTGAAAATAATGATACGCTGGGACTGACTCTGTTGTGGAAAAGCCCTGCTCGAGACTCTGGATTCCAGGAGAGATAAATTAGAATTTTCCAGTCTGTAGGATCCTCTGTTTGGTAGAGGTTTTGGGGATCGATCATTTCAACATCAACAAGTGAATTTATTAAAAGAGGGATCTGACTGCTGCGCCTCAGTGCCTCTGCCCGGTTTTCAGTCCGGGGCGCTGGTTGGACCCCAGCACTGGGTCCGGGAAAGGATGGTGTCTAATGTGCATGTCTGTGTGTTGCAGTTACCTCGCTGAGCAGTGCTGGAATGGCGGCTTCATCTACCTGATCATGCTGCGGCGCTTCAAGCAGAAAGCCCACGTGACTTACAATGGCAACAGTGGCAACAGCTCAGAACCCGGGGAGACACCCACCTTGGAGCTGGGTGACCAAACTTCCAAAAAGGGGAAAAGAACCAGAAAGTTTGGGGTCATCTCCAGACCCCCTATCACCAAGGCCCCTGAAGACTCTAAGAGCAGCAGTGGGTGCGACACGACAGATGACCCCAGCTCAGAGTTGGAGAACGGCACCGACCCCGAACTTGGAAACGGCCATGCCTTTGAGCTAGAAAATGGCCCGAATTCTCTCAAGGATGTGGCTGGACCGCATCTGGAGAGGGCAGAAGCGGACAGAGAGGCAGAACTCAGGGTTCCAAAGTTGGAAGAAGCCCCTCTGAGTGACAGCAATGACAAACGCCGCCTCTCAAATACTGGGAAGACCGACTTCCAGTCCAGTGATTGCTTGGCACGGGTAAGGTGTAGTCGGACTATAGAGTCTAATCTTTTGTTTAACCTTCTTCTGAAAATATGCGTGTGTGTGTGTGTGTGTGTCTGCGCGCACGCGTGCACAGGCCCGTGTATATGCCTGTCTGTCTGTCTGTCTGTCAGTGTGCGGGCACATGTGCACATGTAGGTATAGCCAGAGGACAATCAAAGATCTCATTCCTCCTCCTTGTGTTTTGAGACGGGGTCTCTCACCAGCCTGATAGTCAGCTGTCAGGCAAGGCCCTGGGGTCCGCCTAACCCCCATTCACCACCATGCTTCCATGTCTGGCTTTTTCTATAGATTCCTGTCTTTGAATTTGGGTCCTCAGTGCCTGCAAGGCAAGCTCTTGGCTGTTTGAACAGCTGTTTTCTTGGTCCTAGACTCTGAATCTTAACACAAATACTGTTGAAGTTGCTACTCGAGTTTAGAAACTACACCTAAGATTGCCTTGTTCTCCGACGCCAACAAACTCATCGAGATAAATGATCAGAGGCTGTAACAATAACGGGGAAGTATGAGTTTGCTGTGTCCCACTTAAAGAGCCAGGGAAGTGGTCCTAAGTGGAAAATTGAAGCCTTTTGTGGTAAAATTTTGAGCCCTCTGAGGCCCAGATAAAGCATGGAGCAGCCTAGGTATTCATCTCCACTGTCACAGAGAAGTTGCTACTTCAAGGCCAGAGATCTCTGGTGGCAGCTGATAACGCAAACACACAGGCTCAGTGTGACACCGGAAGGCCGGCTGGCACAGGGACGACGCATCTGCTTTTATTTTTAACAGTTCAAAGCCAGCGCTGTTTTTATGAGATCGTGTTATTATCCTGGCAGATTCCAGCAACACAGAGGAGCATCCCGCCTAGATCTGGTTTCTCTGTCGGGTCAAGGCTGGTCCTGTGGAAGTGAGGAGACCAGCGGCAGATAAACTTCCACCTCAGACTGTCTCCCCAGCATCGTTTCTTTAGTTGGTGGGTTTGTCTGTGACATGAATGCTCTTTGCAGAGGATGCAGTGGAAGCAGTCGCGTTCTGAGTGCATGCCCACCAGTTCTCTGACAGGGAAGCCCCCTCTAGGGGTGAAAGGCAAAGGTGGGAACGAGGTGGGAACGCATTGGAGTTTGGGTTTGCTGCTGAGAAAGAGCCCCTGGGAGTGAGTGGGATGGCTCCTGAGGCTTGGTGCGGGCCGCCACTTCCATACTTTTAACCAATCCAAATACAGGCATGAGAAGGGATGGAAAAAAAAAACAACTACTCTCTTCCACAGAAAGCTTTCTGCCAAGGTAGCATTCTCTGTGGAAGAATGGAAGAACCAATCAGAAGCAAGCCCATGTTTCTGTCAGTGCTCTCTGTTAATTTTATGGGGCTCCCATAGATGGTTAAAGATTAAACACAAATATAGGTGGTCGTGTCGCACACCTTCAGTCCTAGCACTCAGGAAGCAGAGGGAGGCGGATGTCTGGATTTGAGACCAGGCTGGTTTACAGAGTGAGTTCCCAGACGGCCAAAGCTACATGGAGAAGTCCTGTCTTGGGGAAAACAAACAAAAACCCAAAAAAACTAAAAGCACTAATACTAATGTTCTGTATTCTGGCTGTCTTAAGTTGGTGAGAGTCTTTACCCCGTCATGGTTACACTGTGACTCCACAGTGAGACTTTGAAGTGGATAGCGTTGGTTTCCTAGGTCTTGTCAAGGATTTGGTGCCAAAGGAGGTTAAATCTCACAAACAGTCTAAAAAATTGTCTCATAAAATTAAACTTCTGGCTTAGACTGTGAAGACGCCACGCACCGGAAGGTCCTCCTGCCTACCTTACCTTCTGTGCTCAGCGTCAAAATGACCCAGAAGGTGTAAAGATTTAAGAAATGCAACTCCTAGTCTATTGCCCTGGGGATAGTTTTTAAGTATTTTTAAATTACATTTCACCTATTTTTATCTGGGGTGGGAGGGGTGCCTGCCAGTGGCGCGTGCGTCAAGGTCAGGGGACCAAGGTCAGGGGACCGTCTGAAGGAGCCACTTCTCTCCTTCCACCGCGTGGTCGCAGGGACTCGACTCAGGTTGTCAGCTTGGCAGCGGGCACCTTTACCACAGAGGCATCCATCATTTCTTCAACGCTACATTTCTTCTAGAAGAGGGGGCCTGTCAGCCTAGCTGGTGCTCTTTTCTATGGCCCCAGACCTACTGTGGGTGTTGGGAAGTGAGAATGGACCACACGCCTGCGCTTCCTACCCACCAACCGCAGAGGCCCCACCCCCACCCCACCCTGGTGCATTTATTCCCTCAGGACAGAGGCGGGTGAGCCTTTCACAGCTCCCTCCGCTCCACAGCAGCAGCCCTGACACGACCCTCCCCCTCCATGAAGACTGGCTGGGTTCAGGGGCTGTGGGGAGGGGATTTTTTTTTTCTTTTATTCATTTTCACTTCAGAGCAGTTGAGACCAAGGTCATGCAAAAATGGAATTTCCAGCAAATAGTTATTTGCCTCTCAAGTCTTTGGGGAGGGGAATTCCTTTCTGTTTGAATAATAGGAGATTTAACATGTCAGTGTGATTCCGTTTCTGCTTTATTAATGACTTAATATTATCCACGGAGATGTAATAAGTTACAGGAAAGGCCTAGAATGCCCAGTCAGACCTTTTCGTTTGGTGGGTTCCTCTTTAAAGACTTATTTGTTCTAAGAAAACATTACATTAAAATAAATCCCAGATTATTCTTTTTATACTCTGCTCTTAGAGCAAGGAGAAATACATTTCTTCCTAAGGATTTGTTTTGTCTTGTTGAAACAGCGCTTGTTGCATAGCTCTTGCTGGCCTGATACTATGTTGCTCAGGCTAGCCACAAACTCCCAACTGGCCACCTTCCCTCTCCAGTGCTGACAGTGTGAACCACCATGCCTGGCTGCAAATGTTTTCTTTTAAAAAATATATTTTACTGTGCACCTGGGTGAGCCTGTGTGAGTTGACATGCTCCACATGTGTACAGGAGCCCTCAGAGGCCAGAAGAGGGTGTTTTGTCCCCTGGAGCTGACGTCACAAGCTGCTGTGTGGGTGCTGGAGAGCAAACCCAGTTCCTCCGCAAGAGCAGTAAACATTCTTAACTGCTCAGACATCAAATCTTTTCTTTTAAATCGATATGTTTAGGTAAAACAGTAATTGAAACAATATATGTTTACTCTCCTTAAAATGCAGAACTTGGGTCCATCTTCTAAACCACAAGAATACCTCAATACCTAGAAAAGCAATTTTAGAGAGAACCTTGGGGTAATTTTACAGTCTTTCTAGCAAAGCCCATTTATCATTCAAGAACACGGCGCCTATGTCTGTTGGCCTAGAATGTGTCTTTGTAAAATGCCAAAATGCACACAGCCAGTTGCAGACAGGGAGAAATCCTGCCAGTTTACTTACGACTGCTGGATGTGTCTGTGGGTGCAGTGACATCTAACCCCAGTGATCAGAATTTACCCCATAGAGCATCAGACCTTTTCCCTTCACCTGATTCACTGGGGACCTCGGACAGGTCCCCCAGATCCGAATCTGCAAGAAAGGCTGGGGCATTTCCCACATGGCCACTGATGTGTCCAAGGACAGCATAAGGAGGATTCTCTTCTAAGCCCCACTGTCACTGGTGGACACATTGTCCTTGGTGGTCTTGTCTCCTGAGTCCCGTTCTGTTCCTTCACCTCTCTCCTTCTTCCCTAACATTTATACCAACAGCCTCTCCTTCATCTAGTGCCTACGAGTCACTGCGAGCCTTTCCTGAATGGTGAGCTCCACCCCAGCCTTCTAGTCTTGCTTGGTCCTATCCAAGCTTGGGTGATCACCTGTTCAGGGTTGTCTGGGACTTCCCTGTTTGTCACTGAGCATGCTGGGAAAGCCCTCTTGGTAGAGTCTGCTGAGGCACTCCCCTCTCCCTTCCATCACATCCATACCTTTCCCAAGTCCTGGCAACCCTGGCTCCCTTAAAGTCTTCATGGCCCCAGCTGCCTTTCAACCCCCACTGCCTGAACATGAGGTTGGGCAGGTGTAAAACGTTGTCTCCTACCCATGGTCCCTCGGTCACTCTCCTTCCTCCCAGTCATCCACTGTGTCTTTGAGGAACCTTTCTGAAGGGCAGAGCAAGTTGCTTATTGTCACATATATACACACACACACAAACACGCGTGCATACATACCCACACATATTCTATAGTTAAGCCCTTTGGATAAGGCAACACACCTTGATATTTCATTCAAGGTTATCTATTCTGATTCTGTGCTTACATTTCCACCTCAGACTCCTTACTTTGTTTTTTTTTTAAAAAAAAAAAAAAAAAAAAAAAAACCAAACCAAACAAACAAAAACCCGGGCAGTGGTGGTACACGCCTTTAATCCCAGTACTCGGGAGGCAGAGGCAGGTGGATTTCTGAGTTTGAGGCCAGCCTGGTCTACAGAGTGAGTTCCAGGACAGCCAGGGTTATACAGAGAAACCCTGTCTCAAAAAACAAACAAACAAAAAAAACACAAAACACAAAACACAAAAAAATACATATATTTACTGAATTTTAAAAGATAAGATAAAGGATTCACATGTATAGCTAACTAAAAGAGTGAGGTCCAAAGCCTCACCCCCAACACAAGAGTTGGGGTGCATCCCATCCCAGGTGTGCATTCCCCAAGAGGCCCATACACAGGGTCTCCACCTTACACAGAAGCTTCGTCCCTTAGTGACTTAGTAATCCCTTCGTGACTCAAACTTCCACCCCTCCCCAGCGGATGGGGGTGTGTGTGGAAATTCCAAGCTCCTAGGGTTGTGGTTTTCCTGGGGCCAGACCTGTGCTGAAGGTATCAAGGGTTTCTTAGTGCAGCGTGCCACCACCGTGTTGGCTAGGACTTTGATCAGAGGGTCCAGCGTTTGCTCTTGAGCTGTGTGGACGCTGCATTCTCTGCCTGCTGTCCCTCTTTCCACTGTCTCTTAGTTCCCACCTTCCTGGGACATCAGCCTTCCTGATGCACATCTGAAAGGGACCCCTATGGCCTTCTGGAAACCTGCTCATCATCATCAGGCCGCTACACTGGGCTCCTGCATTGCCTCACTGCCTGCCCATTGGCACACGACACGTAACCTGAACATATTCCAATGGCCCTATGGTATCTCTGTCCCTGTTTTACTTCAAAGGGCAGGACCCTTATATGTCTTCTTTTATCTATATATTAATTTTCATTTGCAATGTTTTGCCTGCATGTTTGTAAGGTGTTCCAGATCTTCTGGAACTGGATGTACAGACAGTTGTGAGCTGCCACATGGGTGCTGGGAATTGAACCTGTATCCTCTAGAAGAGAATCCAGTGCTCTGAACCATTGAGCCATCTCTCCAACACCATGTATATGTCTTCTTGTCACCAGACCTAGCCCAATGCCTTGTACCTGAAGTGCTTTGTATATCCTTATGAAGGAAGATGCTGTGACACCAAGAATAGATGGGACGGACAGGTTCCATCCCCAGTACCTCGGTCCACATCGCTGTGGCCTCAGAGCCACCTTGGCTTTCCTCTGGGCTGATCTCTTGCCTATAAACTGAGCATGGTGATCTGGGGTCACTAAGGGACTTCAAGCCCTGACATCGCGACTGAACATTTTTCCTTTCTCACTGATCATTCTAAATAACAAGGGATAAGCAAATGCTTTCAAAATAGGCTTGCAGGGAGGGCCAAACATTTACTGCAGGGGAATTCTGTTTCGATGATGTGTCTTCTCACATTTGGGGCAAAGATGCTATTATATAATGCTCTTTTGGCTTCCAGCAGAAATGAGGTCATTGAAATGCTGCCTGGCAGCTCTCTCACGCGCTGCCCTGTTTTAGTAAATAAATCCCCGTGCTGGTTTCAGTGAAGTATTGCACGTGTGAACTCACACAGTAGCTGTGGCTGACAGGAAAGGCTAACCCTCTGTCATTAGTCCAGAAGTCCGGAGCAGCCTGTTTTTCATCATTTGGTTCTTTCTCCATAAACTCACAGTCTCATTGCCCTTTAAGCCGTTATAATAGAAAACTCACGCTCAAGCTGTCAGTCTAGACAGGGCCTGTCTTGGAATCCAGTTGTCTCTACATCTAGATCTGTGTCCACATGCCGGCCACTGGCAAACACACACGTCTCCCTTCTGGAAGGGTCTTTAATGTCTACCTCAGTGGTGCCCAGAGAAATGTAAGATTTGTAGATAAGCATTCTATACTGGTTAATTCCTCTACACTCAAGGAGTATTGTTATGCTGTGTTCTAGTTGATAGAGAATCCATTTGGGAAGTGAGCTAGACCGATCCCTGGCTCAATGTCATTGACAGCACAAGAAGGGGTTATAAACAATAAAGGAGCCTTTAAAACATCAGATAATGACAAGTGCCATTATCTGACCTAAACCAATGCAAAGAGGGAGTTGGCAGGACTGTCACCCGCAGGGAGAGTTGATATCAGGGGCCGGCAAAGGCGAGCTCCCTAAAGAGGTGCTGGTCCTGGAAGAGCAGCCCTACGAGAAGGCCTCGGGAGAAGCAGCAAAAGCAGCTGCAAACAGAGGAGAATAGGGTGTTCCTGGAATAAGAAACTAGGAGGAGAGGACAGGCTAGCTCAGAAGGTTGTTCTGTACAGTCCAGAGGGCGAGCTACGATAACCGCAGCACATACTTTTCCAGTGAGTCGATGAAGTGTGTAGCAAGCCAGAGAGTATAACAATTAGATAGGTAGCTACCAAAATATCATCAAGCCAGGTATTCGAAACACGCGGTAGAAATCAAATGGGGAAGCCCCTCTAAGGCAGCCGACTAGAGTTCCCAATGAAGAGAATCCTGGGCAGATCAGAAGGACCCCCTCCTCCAGTAAAGAGTAGCAACAGAGAGAGGTAACACCATCAAATACGGAGCTCACAGTACCCAGCAGAAACTGGCTTGAGACGGTCAGCTGCAGTCCTGACAGAGCCTTCTCACCACAGCTTCCAAGGGCTAACTTTTCAGCTTCCCCTCTCCACATTTTTTATTGGATATCTTATTTATGTATATTTCAAATGCTAGCCCCTTTCCTGGTCCCCCCACAGAAACTCTCCTATCCCATCCCCCACTGCTTCTATGGGGGTGTTTTTCCACCCACCCCCACCTCCCTGCCCTAGCATTCCCCTATACTGGGGCATCGAGCCTTCACAGGACCAAGGGCCTCTCCTCCCACTGACGCCAAACAAGGCCCTCCTCTGCTACATATGCAGCTGGAGCCATGGGTCCCTCCATGTATACTGCTTGGTTGGTGGTTAAGTCCCTGGGGTTATAAACACTAAAGGAGCCTTTAAAACATCAGATAGTTGTCTGGTTGGTTGATATTGTTGTTCTTCCTATGGGGTTGCAAACCTCTTCAGCTCCTTCAGTCCTTTCTCTGACTGGGTAAACAAGTATTAATGTCTGTTGGGATTGGCTCATCCTTTTCTGACGGTGCTTTTATTCCTGTGCTTCTTGGCCTTCCCTGTTACAGTGTTAGGGTGGCCATCCCATCCCATCCCATCCCCAGACAAGGAACTTGGGAACAAACCTGGTTCTGGAATAGGGGCGAACAAGCCCTGTTTGAGCGCTAGCTTCTCAGTAAGCTCAAACAACCCGTGAATGTTCATAGTGGACGGAAGAGCATGTCCCTATGACCACCAAGGATAGACCTTGTTCTCAGCCACAGCTGGTTTGTCCCTGGGGGGCAGAACCAGGGGATGGGCTGGCCTGTCCTTCTACAGCATGTCCCTGGGATGTTTAGCAGCAGATATCCAGTAGAACCAACTGGTAAACCCAGAGACCAGGTGACAGACTTTTATGAACGCTCAAGCCAAGGACGCTAGTGACTTTTCTAAGAGTGGTGGTGGAGAAGATGCGGAACTGGATGTAGGATCTCTTCGGGCAGCAGGCCCCACAGATCTCTCCTATGGTTCAGGTATGGGAAATGATGATGAGGATCACTCGTGGATGTGAAGCTGACACACCCTCTACACGTCGGCATTTTCCTACTGAGCTGAGAAATGCAGGAGCAGCCGATGTCTGAGTTAGACACCAGAGTGGAGTGGTCAGCAGGCAGTTGGAGCCACATCCACTTTTGTTCTTTTTAAGGGAGCCTATTTGGTTTTGACCAGTACTGACTCTAGCCAAGTGAGTTTGAAATATTCATTTTAGATGTAGGTAAGCATTGCTTTAGCCCTGAGCAGCTACATTTCACAAGTATGCAGTTAAACTGATAGCATTTTCTATTAAACTCTGTTGCTATGCCTTCACTGAACTCCTCCAAGAGATGAAAACATTCTGAGCAAGAAAATGTTCATTAATCTGATTGGATCTCCCCTTATAATTTGTGCATTTGATTGTGGGGAAATCATCTTATTGGATAAAAGTAAAGAAGAGGGTGCGATAACACGGCTCTGTTGGTAAAGGGCTTGCGGGAACACATGAGGACTCAGGTGTGGATACCTACCTAGCACACGTGTAGAGGCAGGCACGCACGCACAGGTCTAAGCCAGCGTCGGTGGTGCCAGTGACCTGCAGGGCTCACAGCAGTCAGCCTAGCCAAGCCAGCAGCTCCAGGTTCAGTGAGACCTTATCCAATATATAAGCCAAGAAGACACCCAACATAAACATTCAGGCCCCATGTGCATAAATAATGTACGTCTCCCTGACCCCCAACACCACGTGCATGCGTGCACACACATCGCACCATGAAGAGGTGTGGTTTTTAACTAAACTAGTAGAAATGGAAGCAAGAAAAGTAACAGTTGGCGATGGCCTATCTTAACAATTCTAGGTTATATCCCGTAAAACCATTTGTATTAGAAATGTGTATAGTACTTTAATAGTGTGTGTGTGTGTGTGTGTGTAGGCACATGTGTTCGTATGGAATTCAGAGGATAATTTCTGGGGCAGGAGTCTTTGCTGTCCCTTTTGCTTTGAGGCAGGATCTCTCTCTCTCTCTCTCTCTCTCTCTCTCTCTCTCTCTCTCTCTCTCTCTCTCTCTCTCTCTCTCTGTACCGACAGCTCCAGGTCAGCTGACACATGAGCTTCCGTGTGATTCTCCTGTTTCTGCCTCTCATCTCACCACAGGAGTGCAGGAATTACAGGTGTGTGACACCACGCCTATTTTTTTTTTTTGACATGGGTTCCAAGGATCCAAACTGGGCTTTTTGGCAAGTGCTTTCACCTGCTGGGCGGGCTGCCCCTGGTCCTTTGGTGTGTTTTCAGCTAGGTCTCTGTGTTGAGCTCAGGGGCTTATGAAGTACGTGGTTGTTCTTCACAAAACCTTCAGAATATACATGTAGGGTTTTTCTACCTCTGCGGGCAGAGTTTTGTTTTTGTTTTTGTTCTTCAAATCATAGATACTAGTTTTTTTTTTTTAAAGATTTGTTTATTTATTTATTTATTTATTTATTATATGTAAGAACACTGTAGCTGTCTTCAGACACACCAGAAGAGGGCATCAGATTTCATTACGGATGGTTGTGAGCCACCATGTGGTTGCTGGGAATTGAACTCACGACCTTCGGAAGAGCAGTCAGTGTTCTTAACCACTGAGCCATCTCTCTAGCTCAATCCTACTTTTGAAAGCATTTAAAAACGAAAAGGAATAAATTTAGTATCACCCTCTCTGTGAACCATACCTACATATTCCGCTTTACACAAGGACAGACAAAAAGGGGAGAGGGGAGGTTACATGACCTAATAATGGGGATAGAAACATTTTTTACTACTTTGAGGTAAAACTAAATGCATTTTCTTTTGAGTCTATTACTCCAGTCATGGACACTGTTTCTCTTTAAAAGAACAGCCAAAGATTTCCTTGGCCGGGGGAGAAGGAACTGTGTCTAACCTGCTAGAACCCAGAGGTGGAGAAGGCAAACCGTTGCTTTACTCCCCCCGAACCCAGGGAGCCTGTAGGGATGCTGGCGTAGGCGACACTGCTGATCAGGGTAGAATCTGACCAGCATATCCTGAATCGGCTCCTTCCAGTAGTGGAACTAGTGAACCTAGTGAAGCTAGGACATCGGCTTCCTGCGTTGGAGCTGTTGCAAGCTGCCCCTTGGCAGCCACTGATTCCCGAGGATGGCTGTTGGAAATAGTGGAGCACTGAGGGTGTGCAGGCCAGGGAGGGTGTTCCCAGACAGAGAAGAGGAAGGTGACCCAGAGGTCAGAGGCAGCAAACCCAAACTGTGGAGTTCAGAGCCAGACGGTCGCATGAAGTAGGGCCTGTTGACAAGTTCGTGAACTACCGCGGTAAGCCAGTGGCTTCTGAAGTTGCATTTGGCCAGACAGGCTGCGTTTGCCTGTGGTCAGTGGATGGAGGAGACAGCTGGCACCCCTGCACGCTGCTGGGATGGGGGAGCCCCACAGAGCGGCACGGTACAGAGTGTAGGATCCACCAGGTCTCTGCCTGGTAATAATTTCTCCAGACATTCCGACTGCTGCACATCGGTGGCCGTTCAACTTCTGGGTCTTTTACTATTCCTGCGGTTTCATTTCTGTTTCTGACAGTGCGTGTGTCTCTCAGGTTTTCTAAGGGCTTCACATTCTTTCCATTCTGTAAGCAGCTCTCGAGGGCGGGTTGCCTGTTTCCAGGAGGATGGGAGCCTCGTTCCTGGAGGATCCTACTGGTTTCACAGAATCTTCATGGTGGATTAAGAAGGCAGATGCTGGCGAGTGTGCTGTGACTCATGGCCATATCCCTAAGGTTTTAAAAAAAATAGCAATACAAAACTGAGCCTAAACTTAAAAAATATTACTTTTAAAGATTTTTATGGGGTGGAGAGATTATGCAGTGGTTAGGAGGGTTGGAGTTCAGTTCCCAGAATCTACCTCATATAACCTGTAACTCCACGTCTACCGGGTTTGATGCCTTCTTCCAATTTCATGGGCACTTACACATACACATGTGTACATACATGCATACTCATTGATTTTTCACTTGGGTTTCTCATGTATGTATTTTAAGGAACTCTAAAGTTCATTTTGATTTGGTTTCACATGCTTACTTGTTTTTACACAATTGATTAAGTGATCCTGACCTGAACATCAAAACCCTAAAATACTCAAAAATCTAAAAATCACTGTGACGCTCTACGTGGAAGATTCCACGCTGTGACCTTTGAGATGACTCATAGACAACAAGTGGACTGAAAATATTGAATAGTATTATTACCTTTGGTCTATATCAGCTACGTATGAAACAAATGAATTTCATATTTAACGTTGTGCTCCATCCCCAAGGTATCTGAGTATGCATGTGTAAATGTTCCTAAAGGCAAAGAAATCTGAAGCTCTTTGGTCCCAAGTTTCTCAGGAGGGACTGTCAGTCAGGACTACGTGATTCCCTGTTAGCGTCTTCTCAGTCAAATTCTGCGGCTACCTGTTTCCATGGATGCCCCACTGAGTCCTCCATCAAACCTCGAAATACTAAAAATGGCTCTCATGTTAGAAGTGAGGGAAGGCATTTCTGTATTATAAACGGCAGAGCGTCCCGTGCACTAGTGTGGAGGTTTCCTGGTACCCAAGCCTGAGCTGAGCTTGCTTCTTTTACCTTCCTGGATGTATTAGCAGCTGTCCAGAAGTGAAAGGACCCCAGAGTAAACCAGCGTTGGCATACACGGTGGCACCTGCATCTGAAGTAGCGGATGCGTTACCTACCCCAAGGGACACCTGATAGGATGCACGGCGTCAGAGCCAGTAACTGACATGGCTGCACACACGATTAGAATTCTCCGAAACTAAAAATTAGATGCCCAGCTGCCGCCACACAGTTTCAAACCCTCCTCTTTGTGGACAGTGATTCCCTGTAGCATGACACAGACAGAACATTTCCCTTATTCTAGAAGGTTCTATGGGACAACACTAACAGCCAGACTTCGGTCCAGTTAGCAGGAGCCTTTTCTTCTGTGCGGACTTGTGTTATTTGGTGGCAGGTGGCAGATGCCTGGCCTGGTGTGACAACGCTACGCTCCCATGGCAGTGCTGTGTGTCTGTCAGCATCCTTCACGCATGCTCACTTTTTCTTCCAAGGAGGAAGTTGGCCGGATATGGAAGATGGAACTGCTCAAAGAATCAGATGGGCTGGGAATTCAGGTTAGTGGAGGCCGAGGATCAAAGCGCTCACCTCACGCTATCGTTGTCACCCAAGTGAAGGAAGGAGGTGCCGCTCACAGGTGACTAGAGAACTCTCCCCATCCCTCTGCCCCTTGTCTTCCTCCTCCCCCTCCCTCGGGTGCTGGGTGCTAGTGTCTTTCACTTGATCGAGGCTCTGGTAATTATAGTGTATAACGATCTGTAGGCGTGCAGGAGGGAAGCAGACAAGAGTTGTTCTCACCGAGCATGCCTCTGAACACAGGAAGTGGTTCATTAGGAAGGATGCTTCAGATGTTCTAAACCGTGGAGCCGAGATCTGATTTCTTGGTGCTCCCTGTTAGACTGCTTATTTATCCTAACTCTTGGCAAGCTGGCACTGACTGTAGTAATGCACATTTATTGATCAAGAAAGTACCCCCCAACAGGAGGTCACAGTTGTGACATCTGAAGTCCTGTGAGTCAGTGACTAATGACCCAGGGAAGTGGCACTGTCTTAAAAGATGGCCACAATGCCGGGCGGTGGTGGCGCACGCCTGTAATCCCAGCACTCTGGGAGGCAGAGGCAGGCAGATCTCTGAGTTCGAGGCCAGCCTGGTCTACAGAGTGAGTTCCAGGACAGCCAGAACTATACAGAGAAACCCTGTCTCGAAAAAAAACCAAATCCAAAAAAACCAAAAAAATAAAAAAAAGACGGCCACAATGCAAATGTGTCAGATTTATCAGAATTTCACACATGCGCACGAACACACACATACACACACACACACACACACACACACACACACACACACTTGCGGTCACGTGTCTCTACTGCACATGAGAAAGGGAAAAAATGTAAATCTCTGTATAATCTAAAAAGGGGCACTTAAAATCGTATTTCCTTTTTGATCTGAACAGTTGGGTGGGGTAGTGAGAGAGATGGGCTTTAGCTAGAGCACAGATGAAAGCGGTTTTCTGAGTGTGAGGTATAGAGCCGGCCCCAAATGTCAGGCATGGTTTTTGCTGTGATACTTGCTTCTGTTCACGGAGTATCTACTGTCCACAGGGCACAGTAGGGTGTGTACGTGTCTTGCCACGCCCACATGCCTACAATAAGAGTACTTGGAGAATGGCATTGATGGGGAAGTGGTTGTCTTTTATCTAGTCTGGAATGTCTTCAGTCAGGGGAGTCAGATCCTAAGGAATACGGCGGGCCACAGCAACATCAGTCTTCCAGAGACGGAGAAGGAAAAATCTATCTCATAAGGTGTAGTTGAAGGAGCTAAGTTATTTAGGCTGGTTAACAGGAAACTAAGGAGGTGACTAGGCAAAACCTCTTCAGCCTCGTACAACAGGATGCTAAACACTACACTAGAAGTGAGATGAACTCCAATGGCCAATTATCCAAGTGACGGCATTAAGAGATTAAGACCTTAGATGGTTTTAGCCCAGATGAACATCGCTGAGCTTCCCGAGTGGCGTTCCCCATATGCCTCAGCGAACGCAGCAGCTAGCTGTTTCCCCATTAATGGTACGTCTTCCGTTCTGGTCTATCTAGCAGGTTGGCCATTGGGAAATTCCTGTGCTCAGAGATCAGCTTTGTGTAGAGATGATGCTCTTGCTGTTTTCCCGTCAGAGCTGGGGCTGAATCCGTCCTGGTGTTTTCTTCTCACTCTGAGCCTGGAGTGGTGTGTGTGTGTGTCTCTCTCTCTTCCCTGTGGTATATGACTCATCAGCGGGGCATTCGAATTAATATCAGGAGATGAGAGAAATGCAATTAGAAAGAGAATAAGCGAAGGGCTGGGCTGGGATGTCTTGGTGGTGTTGGGAGTAAGTGCACTAGCCATGGCCAGGTCCCCTTCCTCCTGGGACAGGGTCAGCCCAACCCATACACCTCACTGAGGTTCCAGGGCTTCCTTCCCTCCTCACTTTCCCATTCCCCCTCTCTTGCCATGCTAAGTAACTGGTGGGCCCTTAGCACTTCTCCACTGTACGAATTTTCAAAAACAGAAGGCAGAGGCTATAGAAGTTTCTTGTGCCCTTTATCTTCTATTATAGCCTAAACTCATCAAGAAAGATTATCATGTGAGCACTAGAGGAAGGAGACAAGGAGAGAGATGCTGTTGAAGGCAGAAAGAAGGAGAAAAAGATGGAAGGGGAGAGATTGGTTGAGTCGTTGGGAGGAGAGAGCTATGTGGGCCTTTGCACAGTAGGACCTGGGTGGTGATGGCCAACGGTGACACGAGCATGGACCCGTAGGCCCACGGTCTCTGCTTCACCTGATTTTCTCTCCGAGTGTCAGTCAGACGTCTTTTTGTTTATAGGAGACTAGACCATAATCAGCTCAGTGGATCCATTGCAGAATCTAGTTTTTAGGGTTGTATGCACTGAGGGCCGTGCCCTGAGGGGACTGTCCCAGTGACAGCAGAAACTGAGAGTCAGCCATAATTTAAATGAAAAAAAAAAAAAAGAACCAGGTTTTTACAACCATAGAAATGACTCAGATCTCATACCTATAGCAATAGCAAGTTCAACACTTCACTGCTGTGACTGAGCCTTCTGCCTTCGTAGTTTGTCCTCCGTGGGGACCCAAGAGTGAAATAAACCTTGAAGAGCTTGTTCTTCAAGGTCCTGTAGCTCTGTGGAGAGGAACAGAGGGGACACTTACCACACAGCCCCAGTTCCCAGTTTCCCAGAAAGAATCCTGCCTCTGTCTGATGCGGGGGAGGGGCGTGGTAGACCAGTGAAGGGCTTGCAGGTGGGCTTGACAAGTCTTGGCACTGTCTTCCGTTCAGCTTAGCAATAGCCGGGAGCTGATGACAGGGAGGATTAGGGAAAGATTGACTTGACTCTCCTAAAACCTGAGGGTTTTAGTTGCTCCATCACCATAATCGTCCAGATGAAGTGTTCTTGATGATTGTTGTCAGATATGCTTAGCTTAGGAGTGAGCCTATTACTAAGTGACCATCAAGACTCCTAGAGATAGATATTCACTCCTCTCCCGTGAGTCTGCATGAGTCTGCGTGCTAGCCTTAAAGCAGTCCCACCCAAAGCCATCTTTGGTTGTCTCTCCTTCCTCTTCTGCCTTCTCTTAACCGTCCCTTCTCATGACTCTGCCTAGAAGATGATGCTTCTCTAACCCAGAATGTCTTGACCAGGGGTCTTTTTTTCCCATCTCCATTTCTTCAGGGATGGCAGGCTGTCCTTAGGAGATGAACTGCTGGTGATCAATGGTCACTTACTGGTTGGGCTCTCCCACGAGGAAGCTGTGGCCATTCTGCGCTCGGCCACTGGGATGGTACAGCTGGTGGTGGCCAGCAAGGTAGGTAGTTTTTTTTGTCATTCTTAGTGTTTATAATGGTAGCGAGAGTCTGGACGGGAGCCTTTCCCATGCCACACAGGTATGTGCATGCTTACCGCTTACCTTGGGCTATGCAGTAGCTGTGATTCCACAGGCCGTGCACATGTGAAATGCGCTCAATTATTTAAGTTACTAACGATGGTTGTTAAAAAGTCATAACAATGGAGGAGAAGGTAAGGAATAGGAAGTGCAGAAGCATGGTAGGAGGGAAGAGGGAGACTGCATGGATTTTTTTTTTTTTTTTTTTGTCACTATGATGAAATGCCTGAGATAGGCAACTTACAGAAGAAGAAAGGTTATTAGCGCTCATGGCTTCAGCGTGTGACCTGCTGGATCCCTTGCTGGGCCTATGGCCAGGCAGAAACATCATGGCAAAAGAGTATGGTGGGCAAAGGAAAGCTGTTACCCTGTGCAGTCAAAATACAAAGACACTGAGCCATGGGGTATGTCTTCAAAGACACATATCCCAGGGACCTACTTGGTTTAATTAGGTTCCATCTTTCAGTTCCTACGACTTCCCAGTACTTCAATTATGAATCCATTAATGGACTCATTCATCCATTAGGTTTCAACATTCAGGATCCAGACACTTCCCTAAGTCCTACCTCCAAGCATTGTACCAAAGACCAGACCTTCAGCATAGCCGGGGCCAAAGGGTCGTGGACACTTCTCATCCAAACCACCACAGTAAGGAATGCATCTTCTGTGGCCAGAATGAGGAAAGTCTCAGAGCTGTCTGTGGGCAGGCCTGGGCCCTAGCCTAATCACCCTTACAGTGTTAGAACTGGAAGAAGCTCTATGCCTCCTCCTTTGTCCAACCACCACCACCTTCCCTTCCTCCCCAACTACACAGATAAGACAGTGAGGCAGAGCATCTATGGTGGCCTCCATCTTGCAGAGGTCATCATGGTGCTGTCAACAAACGCTTGGCACACTGCCCTCTGTCCCATTCTGCTGCCATCTCCCCCTCCTCGTTTTCACCATCTTCATGGGATGGATCATGAAACCCCAGTCTGGGCTTCCTTTACCTGTGTGTATTAATGTGATGACTCCATCATGGGTACCTAGGATCTGCATTCAACAACCCTTGGGGGAAAGGCTGCCACAGCTCTGAGGCGGCCAGGAGACAATGGCTGCTCTCCTTCTGCTGTGTCTTCTGGTTGTGCTGTTGAGACTATTAAAGAAGTCCTATGACTTAGGAGTGGGTAAGGTAGAACCGCGAGGCTGTTTCTCCGCTGACTGGCTAACTGGGAGAACCTGTGTGAGGCCACACACAGCTCAGCTCTGCATAGAGGCCTTTGCCAGGGCTTCTGATTCCCTTTCCATCTTCCCGATTTTTATTTTAGACCTTGGCATTGTAGATTTTCCTATAATTTTTCTTCTTAGATTACAAGAGACTAGGGCCAGTTTGAGAAATGCATTTGGTTCTCCATATCTGTGAGTCTCCGTCCACGGGGCTCAGCCAACCTTGGATGGAAAGTCTTTAAAGAACAGTTGCATTTTTACTGACCACAGACTCCTTCCCCTTTGTTGCTCCTTAAATAATCCAGTAGCTATTTATAGAGCATTCACATTGTATGGCAGCCTGGGAATTATTTAAGGTGTAGAGAAGGATATATATAGGTTCTATTACATCATGTTCTAGGAAGGCTTTGAGCATCCTTAAGCTCTGGTGTCTGTGTAAAGTCTCTAACAACTAACAAAAGACAACTACATATAATAACAAATCAATTAGGATTCCTTTTTGAGCTATCTGAAAAATCTGCCTCTTTTCCTATCTCTTACCCCAAACCTTTGACTAGAACATTAGGTTTCCCAAGATACACCTTTGGTGAAGGTTGTAAGCGCCCAAGGCAGATCTGAGCCCACTCTTCCTGACAGCCCTTTGCTCCCTACAGAGAGGTTCTGTGGGCCCTGGGAACTTCTCCTGAGTCTTCCATACCCAGAGGGCTGTCTGCATCTCTTGATAGGCGCAAAGAAGAACAGAGGTCCTGGGGGTTTCTCTGCCCCTCTGCTGACCACTCCTTGCAGGGGAGGTCATGCATGCTTCAAGGGAAGAAAGACCATCTCCCCACTTTGCCTAGCAGATCAGAAGGTTGGCAGCATCCCTGGGTCTCACACATAGTCCTGTGTTGGCAGCACTCCTGTTCTGTTTGCTCAGCTACCTCCATTCAGGGAGACACTCATAAAGTGTCAGTTTCTGCCCAGGATTACAGCATGCGCCATCACAGCCTCACGTCTAAGTTAGCTTGCTTTAACCTGCTAAATTTGGAGAAGGAATAAGGGATGTCTTTCCCATGCTAAGCTGTAAATGTGTGGAGATGTGGGCCACTACTGGCTGCCCAGAAGGATCTACGTGAGGCCACACACATCTTAGCTCTGCAGAGCTATGCTGTTGCCCTAGGAGGGACACACACAGGATCTCAAAGATGGTTCCGAGTAATGCCAATCTCTCTACCTCTCCAGTACCTTAACTGATAAAAAGGTAGAGTATCTAACAGTTGCCAGACACTAGACTCATCTCACTAGATGCTAAACCAATCCCTTGAGGCAGATGTGTGATCTTCTTATACAAAGGCTTCCATTTAAATCCCAGCAGTTATTTAACTTCCTCGGGGGCTGTCGGCAGTAGACAAAAGCAGGTTTTCTGCCAAGGCCAGTGGATTGTGAAATGTCTGCTGCCGCCTTTCACTCGGCTGCCCTAGAGGCAAGGAAGATGTAAAGTGTAACTGAGCAGGGTGTCGGGAAAAGATAGCACCCTCCTCCCAGAGGCCTGGGGTCTTCTACCACTGAGCAGCATCCATGAACCAATTCTCACACCCAGGGGTCCTGTGCACCTACCCCAGACCTCAGAGGATAACTGACACCTTCCGGGTCCTGCTGTGCCTTGTTTACACTCAGCTGCCATCCATGCTGCTGGTTCCTAACCTTGTCCCCAACTGTCTAGGCACTCAGCCATGCAAGAGGAAGAGGTGCATCCACCTACAGGCTCCTGAGGCATCCAGCCACGCCTCCTCTTTATCGAACCAGAATCGGACATCCATAGGCTCTGATTTTTCTATACCTGGGGTATAAAGGATGGGAGAGTTTGCAACCTTCAACTATAAAGAATGATAAAAATGTAAAATCTTACTATTCTAGGCCTAGGAAGTTTGTTACAAAACTCTAAGGCATTGTCTAGAAGTGTAGTTACCTCATGGAGAGGATGCCAGATGCTTCCACAGAAACAAGCTGTTAGTGTGTACCATGGTGAGAGCCTGGGAGTCTGTGTTGTCAAAGCAGACCTGCCCGTGTGCTGGATAATTTATTGTCAACTTGATAAAAGTCGGGGTTCTCTGGGAAGAGGAAGCTTCCATAAGGTGAGCGGGTAGGCAAGCCTGTGGGAACATTCCTGATTGGTGAGGGGCTGCCCAGAACACTATGGTAGTATCACCCCTGACACTGGTCAGGGATTCTATAAAAACACACTGAGCAAGCAGAGCCAGGAAGCAGCCTTCCGCTCTAGTCTCCGCTTCAGTTCCTTCTTCCAGGTCCCCGCCTTGGGTTCTGCCCTGATAGACCATGAGAAGGACCTGTGAGCGGAATAAACCCTTCTTCCTTCTTCAGTTTGTTTAATCCTTGTTTGTTTGTTTGTTTGTTTGTTTTGTCTTGCTTTTTGAAACAGGCTCTCTCTAGATAGCGTGGGCGGACCTGGAACTCACTAAGTAGACCAGGCTAGCCTCATACATACAGCGATCCTCCAGAGTGCTGGGATAAAAGGCATACAGCACCCTACCAAGCTTTTAGTCCATTTTTAAAATCACAGCAAGGAAGAAAGCATACTAGGACAGTAGGACAGCCAGGGTGATTTACTGTGTGTGTGTGTGTGTGTCTGTGTGTCTGTGTGTCTGTATGTGTGTGTCTGTGTCCATTCATAGAGGCCAGAGGCATTATATCATGCTGAAAGTAAAATTACAGTTATGAGCCACCTCTGTGTGTTCTGGGAACTGAACTCAAGAGCATTGTGTCTTCTAAATTGCTAAGCCGTCCCACCAGCCCTATTTTGATACTCTTAGTAGCACGGTGCAAACTGAAAGGTCTCTTTCACGCCCTTTATTTCCACTCTTGGTTTTATTAGGCAATAAACTGTGAAGCAGTAAGTGTTTATTGAATCTTACATAGAAAACATATAGATAATAATGAAAGTTATTTCTTTCATTTAATGAAAGCAGCACTTTGCCTGTGCTGCTAACAGGGCTGTCCACTAACTCTTATGTTTTATGTGTGTGTGTGTGTGTGTGTGCGCGCGCAGTATGCATGCCCATTTTTTGTTTTCAGTGAGTCAAACACAAAGAGACAAAGGACATCTTGGAGGCCATCCCACATGGACTTAAACACCAGCTCCACCCCACGAAAAGCTATGCATTCTGGGCAAGCCATTACACGTTTAAATCCCAGTTTCCTTTCTGTGTAGCGAGACTCGAGACTTGGGAACTGCCTCTGAGGACGTCACAGATCTTGAAGGAGGCAGACCCTGAGCAGTGCAGCTGACCAGAGGGAGCCATGCAGAGACTACCCCTCTGTCATCCATGAGCACATGTATTTACATGTGCTTCATGTATTTACATGTGCTTCTGATCTGCCTGTTCACGAGTTGCCGGATGGGAGGGCCTTTCCCACAAGAAGTTCATCTCAGTGCCCTGGCATAGTCTATCTCACGGCTGCTTTACTCACTGGTTAGGACTCTTTTTTTTTTTTTTCCATGTTCTTTCTAATTGATGTAGACAGAGTAGACAGCACAGAGGAGAAATGGATCCATGCCTTGCCTAATAACTTATTTCTTTAGACAGAGGCAAACAGTGCGGGTTTTCATTCACAATTACTGGTGCAAAACGGTTTGTTCTAGGCCTGGGGTGTGGCTCAGTTGATAAAGTGTTTGCCTAGAATGAATGTTCTTCACGTTCCTTGGGGTTAAAACTGGCATCAAGGAGGTGACGAGTGTTTCTGACTTTAGATGGCAGATCACTAAACGTTTGTAAGGTCTGTGACAACCTGTGAGTCGGTTTTGGCTTCTGTACACTGCAGACAGTCGAGCGGTTTGATGGTTCAAGTTTCAGGCGACTTTCTCGTGGAATGGCTAGGCTGAGGAGATGAAGAGAACACATTGCAGTCTCTCCTTAGCTTGGCTCCCAGTATCCCTAGCTTCAGTATCTAGTGGCCTGAGGTGTTCCAGGCTCCATGGTGATCCTTATGGCTACATTGTCTCACCACCCTTGACATGGATGGTAACTCCACACGTGTGACCCTAAACTTCACTCGCTCGCTCTCTGGGCTGGAGCTCGCAGCTGGCCTCAGCAGGTTGATTTCCATCAGCTACTGCTGGTACCCAGGGGGCGTAATTCCTGGGCCTTTCATGTATCCTCTCAGGAGAGCTCAGCGGAGGACCTTCTGAAGCTAACAGCGAAGAGCTTGCCTGACCTGACTAGTTCAGTGGAGGACTTGTCCTCCTGGACTGACAACGAGGACCAGGAGGCAGCCGGGGAGGAGGAAGAGAGGACAGGCTCGGCCACTGTCCGGGGCACGGTAAGTGAACCTCTGGCTGCTTCCAGCGCTAGGAATGCTGCTTTTCTGAAGACGTGGGTGACAGAATCAGAGAAGAATGCGGCGCCTTCCTTTTTATGTTTTTCTCAGAACATGCGGGAAACTTCTGAAAAGGGAGATGCATTTCATTTAAGAAAGTTGAAGCCGGAAACCTCAGGCTGTGGGGTTGTGTGCATCTATCTCAGTCTCTAGAACACTCTTTCGCGTGCACGAAGACACTCTTGCTTCTTCTTAAGGATTGCTTGAAAACAACGGAGGGTTTCAATTCAGACTTCTAGACTTCTGCTTGAAAGTGGAAGAAACCACGTAGGCAAATTAGCGGTAGAGGACACCTTTGCATTTGAACCATAGCGGGTCATCTGTGTAGCTTACAACGCTTCTCTGCACGTGGGATCTGCTCTGTTACAGCGAGCGGCACACACAGGAAGGTGTCCTACTACGAGGAGCAATTACGGGTTCCCGGTCTCTTTCTGTCTGCTCTTACGCCAACCTTCTACCTCTGCCATTCAGAACCTGGTTCTTCTCTCTCTGCACCTTGGACTTAGGTAGCATGGTTAAGCTTTGGAAAACGAGCTCTGTCGAGAACCTGAGGACCTCAAAAGCAAAACAAACGCCTACATTCCTCATCAGAGTTTCTAGAAAATGATGGTACTTTCAAGACAAGAGGGGTGGGGAAAGAAAGGCTTTTCCGGCAGAGGACAGCTTTCTCTGAAGGCCCCACTCAAGCAAGCGTGTAAGCCTGTCATGAAGGACCTGGGTGGAGGGGGGCAGGTTAAATAACCTCTCGGCTGTTCCTTTCGCTACACAGAATGGTTGCTTTCCTTTGGCTTTCAGCAAGAGTGGAAACTGAACTAACAATTTTCCCGGCCTTCACAACCCCTCTGCCTGCCTGTCAGACATCTCTTTGCACCAAGCTCACTACTAATGCTAAGCAACTGCTTCTCTTACCCACAGCCCCGTGTGGCGCCTTCCTGTTTTCGGGACCTCAGGACCTTTGCAGATGCTCTTCTGTCTGCGGAGGCCTCTGTGTCCAGTGGAGGCTCACCTTCGAAACTTTGTATTCTGACATCCTCAGAGGAACTGAGCACACTGTATTGACTCTCCTAGTTCATACTGGCTATCCATCCCCGTGAAGCCTCTGTGAACTGCTGGCCTAAGATTTATTTGGTGTTTCTCCCAAGGCGGCCTCAGCTGCACGAGGCAAGGGATCCTTACAACTGGTCTGGCCTCTCTGTAGAGCATGCATCTCCTTTCTGAGCTCTGAAACATTAAATAAAGCTTGATTTGGGTGTGGGCATCTAAAGGTGTGGCTCCATTGGTAGATTGGTAGCTTACCACATAAAGCAGGCATTGTGCCACACACCTATAATCTCAGCACTGGGGTCAGACGTTTAAGGTCATCCTGGGGTATATTGTGAATTTGAGGCTAGCCTGGGCTACATGAGACCCTTCTCAAAAGCAACATGAAATAAATCATAATATTTGGGAAAACCAAGATGCTGCTGGCAGCTCCGAGGCACAGCCCCCACAAAAGGCTGGGTTTTCACAAATGCTGCAGCATCAGAGCATACATTCGTGGACATTCTTCCATTTTCTACCCTGTGTAAGGAAAAAAAATGATAGCAAGGTTTAGCTAGGTTTATCTCCCATTAAATCGTGTGTGTGTTCCCACAGCTGACTCCAGCCTCACAGGGCCTTTGCATACAGCTGGTATCACTGGAGGCTGGGAATGGAATAGCCTGGAACCCCACCATCCCACACACCGTGTCTCTGTCCAGTGCACCCACCCTCCAAGCCCAGATTTCCCTCCCCTGCACCCTCCTTGTACCCTTCCCTGCCGTGTACTCACAGCAGCCCCTCCCCCATGTCTCATTCTTGTGCTGTACAGGGAATGGCCTGTGTGGCTGTCCAGCTGCAGACTTTCCAGCCCAGCTCCATGGTGACCTGTTTTAACTATATGCTTTCCTCTAGAGAACTTCCCCCCACCCTCTCTCCTCCCAGGCCACAGTCTAGACAGGAGCCCCCTGCTTAGCAGGTGCCCAGGGGCATCTCAGCCAGCTGTAGGGACCCAGTGCGCCCGCAGCGTAGGAAACATGGCAGGGCTGGTAACACAGCACACGTTGCCTTCAGATAAAGTCCCAGCCACCGTGCCCACAGTGCTTTGGTGTAGGAGGTCACAACCATGTTGTCACCCTTAAATATTGTGGTTATATTTCCTTGGCAGGAATCTCCAAGGAGTTATTTGTGAGTTTTTTAATACTAAATATTGCTCGAATAAAGTGATTATTTATTTATTTATTCATTTATTTATTTATCTTGGTATTTTTGAGACAGGGTTTCTCTGTGTAGCCCTGGCTGTCCTGGAACTCACTCTGTAGACCAGACTGGCCTGGTCAGAGATCCACCTGCTTCTGCCTCCCAATCATCAACTGTCTGCAAAGCTGACTCATGCTGGCAGTGTGAGCAGGATCTGGGAACTTGTTAAAAATACACATCCCAGGGGTCTGCATTAAACAAGCATTCCACCCCAGGGCCACGCCCAGCCTCCCAGGAACCTGTATAAAATCTCACTGATTTAGACTTAGGCTGGTTTTTCAGTTCTCCAGTGACATGAGGACACGCCTTTGTTGCTATGACTACTACTCTACTCTCCCCAAGTATACGTAATTACAGCTCCTCTGGAAAAGAAGATCTTCTAGAAGTAGGGGAGGCTTGAGCCCTTCAACTGTGTGGCTCCTTCTGGGATCAAGAGAGAAAGAAGAGCATCCCCAAATCAGGGCTGGAGTAGAATGGTTACTCCTCAATAGTGGAGAACTTGTCTCCTTTTTTGTATTTTTTTTAGCAAGAGCAAAAAGTTTTAATGCAAGTAATCTCTGCCGTTTATAGCACAGTGGTCTGAGCTCAGCTGCAAGGGTTTTCTATTCGGCCATCAGTCAGGAAGCCTGTATCTGGCTTCCCTTGGCGTCAAGGGAGTTGGTTCTGATGTTTCTGAGGTGCTCAGGGCTTGAGAAGAATAAAGGAGCTCTCCTAGCAAAAAAAAAAAAAAAGTGAAGAGCTAAGTTGGCCCTGACAACCTGTGTGTCTGACGTAGGCATTTGATTTCTTTTGTGAGTGGGACAGCCGTAGGGATGAGATCCTAAAATTTTGTATCCTAGGTAATCATTTCTCTGCCAAGAAAGAATTGGGCTGGATAGACTCACTTGGGCTGGATATCTGGCAAAGTGTCGGCTCTAAGTGTCCCAGACATGTCTGGATGTTGGGAACTTACCGGAACATCTCAAAATGTCATTCCTGGTTGCCGTGGCTGAGAAACTGTTTCATCTTTGGGACACGAGCTAGAGTTTTTTTCCTGATGAGTCTGGAGAGTCTGCACGAAGAATGATGAGTGCTCTTAGTAACATTAAAACACATTGTTGAACTGGAAATCAGATCGTCACAGAATAGTTCTTTCATGTGTGAAAACTCAGTCCAGGCTCCCTGAGCTCCTGTAACAGGAGAGGATATTCTCTCCCTACAGCCTCAAGGGTCAGGATAAGACTTCGCTCTCCTGTGTGCAGTCACAGGAGGCGTCCTGGTCCCTGAATCCCTTGAACCCATGGCACCTGCAATTAATGGTTAGCAACACCCACTCAGTTCTTCCTGGGTGTCCACTTCCTCTTGCTTTGGGAGTCACCTCTTCCAGGAAGTCTTTCAAGATGCACACATCATAGCTGCCTGGAACTCTGACATGCTGTGTGCCTGCATAATCCTTCATGAACCTTAGAGTGGATTATCACCGTGACACACTTATTCTTAACGTTTCTGTCCCTCTTTGGTGGTAGATCTGGGACGTGTTTGGACTGGGTTTGGCAAACAACAAAGTTTGTCCATCTTGCATGCTTGCTTTAGGCCTCCCATGGGTAGAGAGGGCCTAATTGGTGGAGAGATGGCAGTCAGGTGGCCAGTGTCCTGTGATATCTTGAGATCCGACAGTGCCCTCTGCAAACCTCTAATCAGCAAGAAAACAATTAACTGGTCAACTCCACTGACTCTGCCTCCTTCACTCACTGCCTATGAATTTAAATGGACATGGTACAGAGGGCATTTGTTTGTCTGTGTCCTGAGACTAGAATCTCCGTCTCTGTTCTGGGAATGTCTGCCTGGAACTAGAATGTAGGTGAAAATGGGAATCGCTTAAGCGTCCCTGCCTTAAAAAGCGGTAGAGAGTCTCAGTAACAAGTAAGTAGGCACCTTTCCTCCTGTTTGGTTACCAGTAGAGGAAACCGGTGGGCCCATTTAGGGCCTGGTTTTTAACAAATCAACCGTAGTGAGAAACGGTTGAACATCTCAACCGAAATCGGTAAAGGACAAGTGACATGTGGAGAGAAACACTAGGCCAAGGCACCAAGGCACCTGGAGATGAGCTGGGCCTTACCGCTCATCTAGAAATCCTTGATGAACCGCCAGGTGTTGGTGGTGGCGCATGCCTGTCTGAGTTCGAGGCCAGCCAGGGCTACACAGAGAAATCCTGTCTCGGAAACAAAACATTTGAAATCCTTGATGAGAGGGGTCATTGAGATCCGCAGAAGTAAAAAGCTTGCCTTCCCGCCTCCCCTCCCCCCCCGCACCTCATCTGCCCCTGTCCTCACCCCCCAGACATCTACACTCCTACCCACCTACTCCCAGCTTGGGCAAACATGAGGGAAAACACAAGAGCCGGGGACAAAAAGCAATATACCAAGAGTACACACATCTACAGATGTGCAGGCGTGATGCAGAGGGGTCATGGCACCTGCAAGAGGGCGCGGTTTATAGGAGGTTGGATTCACAAGGTCTCCAAATGGTAGGGGTCCAGCAGTCTGGGCTTTCGGAAGCTCCCAAGGGACTCTGATGCACAACAGGGGCAGGACTCGACCAATCACTGAGTAGACTGGTAGGAGCGCCCCCACCCCCACCCCCAGCACCTCCCTGTGCAGGGCACAGCCTCAAGGCAAGGGGAGATTTTAGACTCAAACTACCCCATTCCTTCCTGCAGTTTTAGGAGTCAGGAAGTAGGGATGTTCGCTGTGCACGTGGGAAACTTGGAAGCCTGGGGTCCTTCAGGGCGCATGCTCGCACATCCTGTTCTCGCTGGCTTTGCGTGTTCCTGTTCCTGCAGATAGACTGGCAGTGTGCTTGCGGGAGATGTGGTGCCAGCTCCATCACGAGCGGATGGACAGCTACCCCAACTGCGTATTTCTCTCTCCTCTGTCCCCATCTGTGTTCCCGCCTTTCCTCGCATTCCTGGACTTTGCCTGGTGTGCCTCGCTTCCACTGGCCCGGAGCAGGGCTGTGTAAAACTCAAGGCACTGTGTAGAACTGCCATTAATACCGACCTAAGAAACTAAGATTCAAATCTGGGGGTGGTTTTGATTTGGTTTGGTTTCATACTTAAGGAGATGAAGCGATTCGTGGAGGAGAGCAGAGATAAGAATAATTATTTGCCCAGGATGAATTGCCCGGAAAGCTGCTGATGTTTGACTTAGACTAACTCCTGTAGCAACACTTGCTGGGACTTGCTGCGGCTCGCTGCCTGGCTCCGCGCCCCCTTCCCTCCCCTGTCTGCGCAGTCTGCAGTTCCCGGGAAGTAAACATCTGGACTGTCGCGTAGAAAAAGTGAACGCTGTGCCCTGTAAATGGGGGCATATTATGAAGGGGTCCCCAAAGGGGAATAGGCACACTGGAAGAAAGGGCCCAGGTTTCCTAATATTTCCCTGAGGAAAATATTAGGATGTTTATAGATTGCACCTCGCTTTATAATATAGTATTATATTTGGGGTTTTGTTGTGGGGGTATGTGGGATTTGTTTATTTTGGTGTTTTATCTTTTGAGACAGAGCCTCACTAGGTAGTAGCCCTGGCAGATCTGGAACTTACTGTGTAGATCAGACTCTGCCTCCCGAGTCCTGGGATTAAAGGCATGCACCACTATGCCCAGCCCTTCATTGACTTTATTTTTTTGAAAATTTTCATTACATTCTATTTGTGTGTGAATCTCTGTGTATGTCTGTGTGTGTGTGTGTGTGTGTGTGTGTGTCTGTGTGTGTATTAAATACTGGTAAAGAAAATTCTGTCTGTATACAGCCAGTTTTTGAAATATCTCTTCAAATTTCAGTGAAAATGCTATAATGGGCCACCAGAGCATGTAAAACATATTACTTATTTCAATTTACTATATTTTTTAAAAACCATAATGGACCACTAGAGCAGTAATACAGTGTCCTTGCCCTTCTGGGTTTTTTTGTTTTGTTTTGTTCTGTTTTTTGGATTTGCTTTTTTCGAGACAGGGTTTCTCTGTGTAGCCCTGGCTGTCCTGGAACTCACTCTGTAGACCAGGCTGGCCTCAAACTCAGAAATCCGTCTGCCTCTGCTTTCCAGAGTGCTGGGATTACAGGCGTGCGCCACCACTGCCCGTGCTTGCCCTCCTGTTAATGTCTCTGTGAAAATTATATTGTAAACGTTGTGTGATTTTTATCACTAGATAAATGGCCTCCTGTCTTTGCATGTTCCAGTTCTTTGTTCTAAAGATACCTTTGACTTTTGTCCTTAATTTTACACCCTTTTATTATCAACACCACTCCCTACTCTCTTAATTTGGGTCTGCTGAATTTAAGCCCTTAAAATGTATCCCCATATATTGCAAGGTAAAGGGGAATAGAGTAAGAAAGAAAAAGAAAAGTAAAATAGAAAATGTTTTCTGCCATAGACAGTAGCAAGCAGTAGAAGGAGAAGAAAAAGACAACAAAACTCATTGGAGCTTCGAGAAGCCCTTGAAACAGATTTGATTTCTAAGACCCTCATAGTCAAATCTTATCCCAAGACAGGAGGTCCCTCTGGGGGCTGGAGAGATGACAGCAGTTAAGAGACTAACTGCTCTTCCAGAGGTCCTGAGTTCAATTCCCAGCACACACATGGTGGCTCACAACCATCTGTAATGGGATCCGATGCCCTCTTTTGGTGTGTGTCTGAAGTGACAGTGTACTCACATACATAAAATAAATAAGTCTTTTAAAAAAAAACAAAATTAAAGTAAAAGATTAAAGAGAGAGAGAGAGAGAGAGAGAGAGAGAGGTTCTTCTCAGCCTCCCTTGCACTTACTATGATGACTTTTAAGAAAGCCTTGGGCCAGCAAGATGGCCCAGTGAGAAAAGGGTCTCGCTGCCAAGCCTGCGCAGTGGAAAGAAATGACTCTGCGGGCTGTTTTCCAGCATCCACCCACGCGCACGTGTGCACAGACCCACCCACGCGCACGTGTGCACAGGCATCACACATGCAGGCTCACCAAAGAAGTCTGTGGAGCAAAAATGTTCCTCAGGTGACAGAATTGCCGCTGGCGGTGCTCGGATGCATTAGATAAATGGGAAGTGGGGCTCGAGACTTGACACTTTAACAAAAGCCCTTCCGGGCACCAAGAGGTAGGATCCCTTGCCTTTCTCTCGTCTAGTCCCATCTTATGCAACATGGTAAGCAAAAAGCCTGGGAAATCAAAACAAAGCAAAATAGAAGAGGTCAGAGTTCCGCTGTGGAATTCAGGGCAGAAATTTCTCAAAGAAACAAAGATGCTCTGGACCAATAGAATTCTCCCACCCCGCCCCCTGGGGGCAGCGAGCTTGCCTTGGCTTTGTTGGCTTGTTTTTCTTGCCTTGCTGTTTACATAAGTAGTAGTTTAGCTCCCTGGGTGATGTTTGCCGAGAAAGAACACCAAGGTCCTGTACCTCCCTTCTGCCTCCCATCTCTTGCCTACCAAGACCGTCTAGATCCTTTCTTTGGAGATCTTCTTTTCACTCAAGCCTTGCCTTGCCTCTGCCTTCTCTGGTCCCTTATTTTGAGCGTTCTCTTGGCCTTTTAGCACAGAGTCAGGAAGTCAGCCTCTGATTCATGACTTGCAGCAAAGTGCTCTTTCTCTCTCTCTCTCTCTCTCCCTCCTCCACGCCCCCCTCTCATGTTTGAAACTATGTCCTTGTTTCCCCTGAAAGATATCCTATTTTCTTAATAAATATTTGTGGCATTATCTTTCACCCATGTTATTGACCCACCAGTCAGGTCTTAACTCCCTGGGCTAACATCCCGCCCCCGCCCCGCCCCGCCCCGATGCTATGTCCAGGCACAGACATTCATCACATGGCCTCGCAGGTGCCCACAGCCCAGCCAGTGTCTGAGTCAGCCTGCTCTGCAGCCAGCTCCGCAGCTCCATCAGCGCAGTGCACATTTTTCTAGAGCGTTCCTCTCCTCTTAGAGCGTTTATTATAGCCCAGCATGAACTCCTGTTATTTCTGTGCATTTTACAGTCTCCACTGATGAGTGCATAGATGTGCTATAAGAGATATCAAACCATGTGCTGTATCGAGAGACAGATGCAGCTTTTGTTTTGGGTTATGTTTGCTTGTTGTCTTATCTTTGTTTTTGTTGTTTTGAGACCGGGTTTCATTTTTTAGCTCTGGCTGTCCTGGAACTCGCTATACAGCGACCAGGCTAGTCTCGAACTCACAGCCATCTCGGCCTTCTAAGAGCTGGGATTAAAGGTATATGTATGCCCAGCATAACAGAAAACTTTTTCAAGGTGGGTGGAATAGTATTTGATTCTTTCACGGGATTTCCACAAAATCACCGCAGAAATAGGTGGCATTCTAGTGTAAAAGCATAGCATACACTATTCAAAGATTAACGAGAAGTCTGCAGAGCCAAATGCCGGGCCGGGCCTTTAATCCTGGCTAAGGAACTAGGACTTCTTTTATGAGAAGTGTGCTTACATAGGTGGCTTTGGAGTTGAGTGACAGACACAGTTTCCATGTTGAGATCTTGGGCAGTGAGGGAGAGGAAACGTTTGGAGGTAGGCAGAAAGGTGTGGAGCCTTTGCTGGCCCTGCTGAGAAGGAACAAGAGGCCAAGCCAAGAAACCAGGAAGGCGGAGGCTGAAGCCATTAGTCTTCAGTGGGCGGAGCCAACCTGCCGGGTGCATAGCGGCTGAGTCCTTAAAGCAGTGGCCCCTTAGAGAGACAGGATGGAGTTTCCTTTCCTTGGTTGATGCTGTTTCTGAAGGCAGGGCTCCTCCTGAATAGATTTGTAAACAGGGTTCTGTTCACCTTTGACCCTGCCTGCCATGGCCTCTTTCTCATTGGCTGTTCCCTATCCTAGAGCGACCACTCTCTACTGCCTGCCCTATACTTCCTCCTGGAGAATCCCCATAGAATCATCGGCCTCACTGCTGTGGTGGCGCACGCCCTTAATTCCAGCACTTGGGAGGCAGAGGCAGGCAGTTCGAGGCCAACCTGGTCTACAGAGTGAGTTCCAGGACAGCCAGGGCTACACAAAGAAACCCTATCTCAAAAAAAACCAAAAAAAAAAAAAAAAAAAAAAAAAAAAAAAAAAAAAGACTCCTCTGCCTAGGAAGAAACTCCAGGCCCACAAGCTTCCTTTCCTTTGTTCCCAAGCCATTTTCTCTCCTTTCATCACTACCAGGGCCAACATAAGGGGCCAAGAACAGACCCTCTCCACTTCTTCCAGGCAACAGCCTGACCGGAAACCAGCTGTAATGCTGCCGAAAAGCCCGGTAACACATAGCAAGCGTCCCCCTTTAAGATGCACAGCCTCGGCTATTTCGTGTGGATCTCTTATTGGTCTTGTTTTAAAGTGGAACTTTAAGTTAAAAGCAGGCGGTGCAGGTGAGTCTGTAGCCTCCACAGTTATCTCTACGCATCGGTTCCCGCCTCTACCTGTCGGGGCACGCTTCCGAAAGATGCCCAAGGTTTTTGTTTTGTTTTGTTTTTTTTTTACAACTTTAGGTGCAGAGATGGGGGAGGGGAGCGGGGTGTGACTAGACCTTGTGATGAAGGGTCAGCGACTATGGAGGCCAGGTGGCTGCCGCTTCCAGGGTTGATGACCAGCTCTTCTGATCTGCCCTGGTAGTGTGAAAGCAGCCACAGGCAGTAAGTAAAGCAAAGAACTTGCCTGTGCACCGAGAGACCACCCATCGGTGTTGAGCAACGTTCAGCCTCCAGCAGAAGTCTGTTGAGCCCCTCTGTGGGTGAGAGTTGGTGGGCGAGCGCCAGCCCCTCCTGCAGTTTCCTGTGGGCTCTGCCTAGCACATCTACGGTTTCTTGTCGGATTCTTAAAGACGTGCCCTTACGACTATGAGGTCAAGCCATGTAAACTCAGAATCCCCAGAAACAAAGAATTCAGAGTAAAACTCATGCGAGTCAGTAAAGGGCAGCAGAAGACCCGAGGGTTCTTCCATACGTGGAACTTAACAGTGATCCGGAGCCGACCGCAGTGATGCTCTTTTCTTTACCTAAGCCTTCATAGATCCCGGCTAGTCAGAACAAGCGTTGTCTGGTATCACAGTCCACTGGAGACTGAGGTGTTGTACAGGAGCGTGTTCACAAGGCCCTGCTGGCTTAGAGACCTTTCACAGCTCATCTGCATCTCTCCTGCTGTGCCTCCTGCTTGCCCCTCCCACGCCTCCTGCTTGCCCCTCCCACGCCTCCTGCTTGCCCCTCCCACGCCTCCTGCTTGCCCCTCCCACGCCTCCTGTTTGCCCCTCTCACATGCCATTTACTAATATATTGGTTTCTTTATTTATTTACTTTGCAATGCTAAGGATTGAATCCAGGGCCCACCTTCTGCCTAACCTATTTTTTTCTTATCTTTTCTTAAATCACCCCTTCTATCATGCTTTTTGACCATGTTGAGATCTGCGCACGCACAGTGCGCACATACACAGACACACACACCTCTCACACCATTCTATCGCTGTGAGTTTAGAGTTGTGCTGTTGGAGATCTGTCAGGGTGGGAACTGCCCACCAGCTCCTGCTGAGGAGTGACCCTTAGGGGACCCCCTTCACTTCCCAGTCCATAAATCTGGAGAGCTCCAGACCCCATGACTCTCACACCCACAGGGCAAAGCTTACTTGGCTGAGAATGTTGGTGGGCCTGTCTGCCACTTTTTGAATTGTGCACTAAAAAGGGATGTGCAAGTCCTCCCTGCCATACACACACTCACGTTTGCACTTTAAGAATGCACAATCCTTGTCCTCTTTTCAAGCAGGTCATACAAACCTCCTGTAAGAGGATCCCGCAGAGGCTAATAACTGATGATGTTGCAGGGGTCTGAAAGCACAGCCTTCTAGGGAACCAAGAAACTTACTTAAGCTGTATGCACAAAATCATCTAAATAATCCCCAACACAAGCCTTTAAAACCCTTTAGATTTGCGGGGTGGGGGTGTAGGAGAAAGGGGGTGATGAATGGGTGGAAACCGGAACAGGCTCATACAGAACAAGGGCGATATTGTTTCACTTGTAGAGTCACAGCCTGGATGTCTCCATGGACATCAGCCGTAGCCCTTCCCCCTGCTGCCTCTGAGGGTATGCTCTGATGGACCAAAGCATGCAGGAATAACAAATTGGTCTCTCCATGTCTGCTGCTTTTCTCTTTCATCCCAAGCTATTCTCTTGGGAAAGCAATGGTCCAACAGTTGGTAGTTTTTGTAATTTTGGCCTGCAAAGTCATAAGCTCCATGCTGATTAAATTATGAGTATGTGTGTGTCTGTATTTGTGTGTGCATTCATGTGTGTGTGTGTCTGTGGTATGTCTATGGCTGTATGTGCATGCATATGTATCTGATGTGTGTGTATATGTGTATGTGCATGCATGTGTATGTCTGTTGTGCATCTTAGTGTATGTACATGTATGTGTGTCTGTTGTATGTGCATGCATGTGTCCATATATATGTCTGCATGCATTTGTATGTATGTGTCTCTGTGTGTGAGTCTGTGTATATGTCTGTATGTGTATATCTGTGTGTGCATACATTTGTCTGTGTGTCTGTGTGTAACCCGTGTGTGTATACAGTTGTGTGTGCCTGTGTGTATATTATGTGTCTGATTATGTATGTCTGAGTATGTGTGTGCTGTGTGTATATGTGTGTGTGATTGTGTATGTCTGTGTGTGTATGTGTGTCTGTCTGTCTGTCTGTGTTGTTGCTCTGACTCCCTCCGTATGAATGACTATTCATCTCCAGCCCCAGCCTCTCTGATGGCCATCTGGTTCTCTTTCAGTCACTCACACATCTGCCCCAGAGATTTGGAAAATGAGCTTCATTTAGGAGCCTAAGAACCAAGTTCCTGGGACTGAAACATGGGAGGGAAGTCACGTTGCTCTGTCCTGTGCATCCTGACCAGCGGGTGCACCAACCCGGCTTCCCCGGGGACGAGAGCCGAGCTGTGCCGTCTCACATCTGCAGAGTCTTTTTGCTTTTTTTTTCTTTTTGGGAACAGTGAAAAGCCCAGCTGTGGACGGAGAGTGACCATCCCCCCTGAGGTTTTCCTTGGGACCAGATATGCTTGTGCAGTGGGAAAGTTGGAGATAAAGGTCATGCTGTTTGTGGGCCGCAGGAGCCGAGGTTAGATGAGTCACAGTGCATTTTAAGGAGATCTCTTAAGTGCTTTGAGTGGTAGCTACAGAGCTTCACTAAATAATAGACTTTAGCATGGCCCAAGGGGCTGCTTCCTGGGTAACACTGAGTAGAGTAGCTGCCTCTGCTCCTGCAAAAGAAATCTTGGCACCCGTGGATTGTCCTATTCAGAAATCATACTTTTTTGGCAGTTCCCCAGTGAAAAAAAAATGTCCACGCAATTATGATAATCAAGTGAGTGCCATCTAACCTAAATCCCTTCACAGGCTGTAAGCTAGGAAAATTAAGAATCAATTGAAAGTAATTGTCATCTAAATTTAAGTTTCCTTGACCTTTTGAGCTTTTTGTTTTGTTTTATTTTGTTTTGTTTTGTTTTGTTTTGTTTTAATTAATGGTTTTCTACCATCTGTACACTAGTCTGCTTCCCGCTGTAACACCCAGGCTTCTTCAGTTCCCACGACGTCAGCTGCGTTGTCAGATAGTCTCACGTGTTCTATACTTTCCAGTGAGGTGTCAATGATCCAGTAACTGCATCTGTTATTAGTCCTGTACCCTTGACGTTTAAATGGGGACAGACTGTAACCTATAGATGCCGTTTGTTCCAGGTAAAATCTTGTTTCCTGGAACTTTGTTTTTCCCAGGACGGTTTTAAGACCTGTTGAACTGTCTGACCTGTTCTGCTTCGTTTTGAAAGTGTTTTCTTCAGAAATCAAGCGATTTTGGGTCAGAGGCAATTTTGACTCTCACTAAAGGTAGCACGGCTGGGTTTTGGCTTTCTCTGGCCTGGGATGTAGGATTCAGTCCCAGGTCAGGGCTTTCTTGTTCTATCAGTCCCCTTTCCCTCTTTAAGTCTTATGGTGCAGAAGGCCTTATAGACATGGACACGCTGCAGACGCTCATCCTCTTCCCTCAGATTAGCACTGGAGCACCTCTTCCCTCAGATTGGCACTGGAGCACGCCCCCAGGCCCTCAGTCCAAACTTCTCACTACTGTTCAGTCTGTTCTCTCAGAGCTCATCTTCAAAGAAAATGTCCCCCTTCCAGTAGCTAATCCTCATGTCTTCTTTTGGTTTTCTGACGTAAGTCCACAGTGCGTTTTCAGGTCCTTGGTGTTGAATGCAAGCCCTCCTGGTTCTACCTATGTGTTTGAGGAGTTCACTGGCAGTGACCCCTGCCTTCTTAGCTGTTAGGTTTGTAGTAATTTGATAGCAGCCTCAATTGCAGGATATTGGATCAGAATGTGAACCCCAAGATTGTGCTATTTACCGGAAAAACCTGTTTTTAGTTGTGGTGTGGCATGGCCTTCGCACACACTTTCAATTCAGGAGCTTTCTGCTTGAATATTGTAAATAGGATTAAATAAAGTCAGCCATAGGTCAAGAGGAGGAGCAAGACACCAGCTGACAAGAAATGAACATAGGATTATTAAAAAAAGAACAGAGAGAGTAAGAGAAAACCAGGAGAATGGAAGGAGAAATGCATAGGAAGTAGAAGTCAGCGACATTCAGTTTGAAGGAGTTCTTTTGAGATTGAGACAGAGACAGAGACAGACAGATGGCATTGCTTCAAGGACACCAGCTAGGGAGGAGGGTGAGCTGGGGAGGGGGAGGAGGGTCCGCTGGGTGCTTTCCTTGCCTGTGAGCTAGCAGGTTTCACTAGAGCGTCTGTCTCCCAGGTCTTCATTGTTGAAATTGAATGATTGAGGTTTGGTTGAAAACCAAGCCCCGCCCCCATATTCAATCCCCAAACATGGCGGCTTCTCTTTGGACTCCACTCTGCCTCTACTTAATTCTCAGATTAAACCTGCTAGCTTTCTGTGGATGAGAGACTAAGATGAATGAATCTAGAGCTTGTCACATGCTGTCCGCTGTGAGCCTCAAATCTAGAGATACCCTGAAGCCTACCTTGGGTCTGAACTGTGTTTTGTTTTGTTCTTACAATTAAAGCTTCCCTCCACCACCCTTGAAAAACCCCCATTAGGTTCCTGCTAGTACATTCACTGAGTCCTCACTTAACCCTAAACAACTGTTACAAACTGTTACAAAGTAAGTGCGGTTATTTCCGCTTCCATAATGAAGGGACAGTCTCAGACATCAGCACTCCATTAATGTATCGTGGGCACAATAACCCGCAGTATCTGGTACATGTTTCTTGTGTGTGTGGTCATCTGTTGAGTGGGACAGGTTCCATACTGCTGATTAAGAGGTCTATATTCTTAAAGTGACACGCACACTAATGAACCTCCCTCCTTTCTGTCTGCTAAGCACCTGAGAAGCTTCTGTTTTCTTGTCTATCTCAGGAGAATTGGGGGCGGCAGCGGGGGAGGGGGCAGGAGAACTGAGACCCCACACCTCGTCCAGCTTCCTTCCAAGCCCTTTGATGTAGGGCAGTGGGGTATTCCAGAGGCCGCCCTGCATCGCTGCCTTAAACCGTGCGAGCTATCCAGTGACTCTGACTCACACCGAATTTGACTTAGTCATCCCTTGCCCTTAGGAATCGCCCTCAGAATCAGCGGGCGCCTGCAACCACCACTTTGCCCTGTGAATCGGTCCCTTAGCTCAGCCCTTCCCTTCGTGCTCAGGGCCTTAGAGCCCCTCTGCAGGGCTTGGGCTTAGGGGCGGGGCCTCTATGCAAAGTGTGTTGCCTCTCAGCCTTCTCTAGTCCACATTTAGGATTCGGTTCCCCAGGTCAGACCCTTTCCCTCACATCTGATTGCTGATTGGTGTCCAGAGTGGTCTCCTGTTCATTCAGCTGTCTTCTTTCTTTTCTCCCTCGCCCTCATTTCCCCTTCCTCAGCTGCTTAGTGTGGCTTTAAAAGGGAAACCTGCCTCCATCGATCAAAAATCTATATAGTTTAATTCTCCCCTGCAGCCCCATATCTCAGATGGGGACACTGAGGCTCACAGGAGTTGGCATATATCACTAATAAAATGGTGAAATCACGGTGTGTGCCTCATGGCTGGCGTCTCTGCCCACCTCCATTACTGCTAAAACTGCTTTTTCACTAAGAATTTCACAGATTGTAGGGTAGATGAGGGTCTGGAATAGGGTCAGGAAAGTTCTGTTAGATTCCAGGAGTGTAATAGCATTGCCTTGAACAAACTAGAAAGTGCTCGTGATTGTAGACCCTGTAAACTGCTGGCCTGAACTGGGGTCTTCCAGAAGAACTTCAGGCTAATTTCCTTCTAGAACAGCTACACAGGCCGTTTTCAGAGCAGCCTCCTTTGTTCTGCAAATCTGGAGGAGTGAATGGGCCCAGCCCATGGATTCTCTCCCCAGCAGGCATTTCCAGACTATTGTCTATTGACTATTGCACAGGACGAACGGGAGGCTCATTGTAGTCAGAAGTACGCTTTGTACACGGCTTCCTGCTAGAATCGGCAGCTAATACACAGCCAGCCCGCTTCCTGTTCACTGAGTTCCGAGCCACAGAATGTGGCAAGCCAGTTTTCTGTCAGGGGAGGAAATGGTCCTATTGAAGCAGAACCATTCTGCTTTGGCTTACGTAAAGCCTGCGTTGGAAACAGCACCTGTGTGGTACTGGGGGGAAGGGCCTGATGAGAGGACCTTGTCACCTTTGCACCAGGCTGTACACTATGACTGGACCCTCAGAAAGGCAGCCGGGCCCTTAGGTCTTTTGTCATGGGAGGGACACAGCAAGTAATACCAGGTATTGACTCCTAAGTTTGGATTCTCTAGCATCCAAAATAACAAGAACTATAACTTATATAACTGAGGAGGACCATGAACTCTGGAGCCCCCTGTCTCCACCTAGGGAGTGCTGGGATTGTAGGTGTGTACTACCTGCAAGACGTTCTTTATACAGACCAGCCCTGTAGCAGCCTATATGGAAACATGACAGGGACTCACATTCCTATGCTAGCATTTCCAGGAAGTTCTGACATAAGTCTTCATCCCTGTCTTCATCTCTATGGTATGGCCTTTAAAGTGCTTTGTGGTATCTCTAGAACCATCCTTGCTAGAGCCACGGTTTACCATAAGATTTCTTTGGCATAAGAAATCGCACAACTGGGACTGGAGCGATGGCTCAGTGGTTGGGAGCTCTGGCTGCTCTTCCAGAGGTCCTGAGTTCGATTCCCAGCACATACATGGTGGCTCACAACCATCTGTAATGGGGTCTGATGCCCTCTTCTGGTGTGACTGAGAGAGAGATGCAGTGTACTCACATACATTAAATTAATTAATTAATTAATTAATTAATTAATTAAAAGAAATCTCACAGCTTGTGAGTCCTAGAAACTGAATATTGTTTCCTTCTTTGTTGTGTTGGGCGATTAAGGGGAGGGGATAGAGAAATCATCGTCCTCGGGGCCTTGATGGACCTGTTTTGAAATCGGCCCCTCCACTCTGCAAATGAATGCTCATTGCGTTTTCCTTGGCATCTCCAGTCTTTAGATATGATTTCGTTTATCTGGTCTCCTTTATCTCAGGTCTAGATGGCTCTTGTTGTTGTTGTTGTTGTTGTTGTTGTTGTTGTTTTTATGGGGGGTTGTTTTAAAAAGATGATTTATTTTATTTTTAAGGGTGATTTTTCTTTTGTGATTTGCTATTATTTTCCTTTGATTATTTATCATCATTATTATTAATTGTCAATGTGTTTCAAGACAGTGTTCCATTTTTTTAAATTGATTAATTGATTTTATGTATATGAGTACACTGTAGCTGTCTTCAGACACCAGAAGAGGGCATCAGATCCCATTACCGATGGTTGTGAGCCACTATGTGGTTGCTGGGAACTGAACTCAGGACCTCTAGAAGAGCAGTCAGTGCTCTTAACTGCTGAGCCATCTCTCCAGCCCTAGATGGTTCTTTTTACTGGGTTTTCATCAAGGCCAGGAGAACCTGTAAAATAACCCTCTGGATTCCCTTCGTGATCTAACCCTGGACACCCATCTGTCCTTGGAAATTAACAAGACAATACTAAATGTTATTTTAGTAATTTCCCAGACCTTGGAAATTAACAAGACAATGTTATCACTGTTGATCATGATAGGATCCAATTTCCTTCCCGAAGTTCTCTCCAAAACTTTGCACACATCTCTTTATTCTCTGATCCTTAATTCCTCATTCTTATCTGAGAAGATACTTTAGAGTAAAGAAGAAAGGGAATTTTCAAACATACAGATAATATATAAAGCTGATAGAAATAATCACCTCATAAAAGACAACTCATTCGGGATATAACTCTAAATGCTTTTTATAGTTTACGCACTGGATTAGATATACTGTGTCCAGCTTTGTGTACAATTCTTGGCATGAAACTTAACTATTTTAATATGAGCCTTTCCCCCCTCATATTAAGTTATCTCAAAAGGAAAATAAAATTCTAAAGGGGAGCATGCTGTTTGATATAGTTAATAAGTTTTAAATTTATCCCTCCTTGAATTTAGTGGGGGGATGTAAATTTCATGTAGGCATCCGTACATGTGCATACTTGCAGGCTAACACATGTGTGAACACTTGCAGGTTTTACACATGTGTGCACACTCGCAGGTTTACACATGTTTGCATGCTTGTAGAGGCCAGAGATTGATGGTGGGTGTCTTCCTCAAAAGAGCTCCATCTTATTATTTTTTTCATCTTTTTTTCAGGATTTATCTTTATTCTTATGTCCCTGTTATATGCATGTGTATATACAGAGACCAGAAGAGGTCACTGGGTTCACTGGACCTGGAGTTACAGGCTTGCGAGACCACAAACATAGGTGCTAGGAACGAAACTGGGGTCCTCTGGAGGAACGGGAAGTCCCTTGACTACTGAGTGGTTTCTCCAGGCCATTCACATTAACTTTTAAGACACTTGTCTCTCAAAAAGCTCCAGACCCTGGCCCGCATCCGTAGCCCCTGCCTCCTGCCCTTTCATTCTGGATTTAGACTCAGGACCTGGGGCTTGTCTGAGAGGCCCTTTATTGACTGAGCCCTCTCTCTAGTACCCCCTGCCCCTGCCATTTTTAGCAAGTACTCTCAAATACCCAAGTTTCCAGTTCCGGTCTGCTAGAGTACATTTTAGCGTGGCTGGCTTCTCTGGGATACCTGACACCATGGCCTTTGGGGCGATCTTCTCCCACTCACTTCCTGGAATCAGATGCCTACAGACATTTGGGCTGACCCACACTTCCACAGAACCTGGATCAGAATCAGGAGTGTGGCACACAGAACAGCGTGAGTCGACTGAAAGAAATACTCACATAGCACAGGTGGCACGCAGTGTTTCAGTCACTGGTGGGCTATGCTCGCAGTGGCAAGCCCCGGAAGATTACGGCAGCACTAAAAATTCCAGCGTAGTGGCATTGCAGTACAACGTATGTTGATACCGACATCACCTGTACCACTAGATATAAACATCCAGCATATGTTGTTATGTGCAGCCCATAATACCTGACAATAAAGGACCATATTACTCATTTGTGTATTTTCGATACTACACTTTTTATCCTCATTTTAGAGCATCAATCTCAGATCTACCTGCCACTGTCTCCCAAGGGCTGGGTTAAAGGCACGCCCACCCCGCCCAGCTAGAGTTAGCTTCTTATAGTAAAAGGTGAATGTAAAGTGTTGTGCCTGGTGTGGGTCTCTTGAGTGTCCAGAGCACCCCGCCCCACCCCCACCCTGTGATTGGTCTAGATCATCTAAGTCTTCCTCACAGGATACTCTTCAGTATTTCCATAATGGTAAAATTGCCCTAAAACCACATTTCTAAGCATACACTGTCTGTCATTGACATAAACCGATGTCTTAGAAACAGGTTTGGTTTTCTGATTTATCTATGGCAATTCGCATCATACAAAAATCCGTGAGCCGTAAGCTAAGAGACCTGGACTCTCGATCTAGCTTCACCTCTGACACCCTGGGGTGACCTTGACCCTGTTCCTCTCAGGTAATGGAAAGAGCCCCAGGGGTCCTTTGCAGTTTGAAACCTCCCTGGTAGAACTTGCCAGTTCCTTGCACACTGGTAATGTGAAGGGTGGGACTTTGAACCTGTGAGGCTTTTCTCTCACATGCCGTCTGTCTTGCTGCTTCTCCAGCCTGTCTGAGATAACTCCTCCGAGGCCTCGCCTCTCCCGTCAGCTCTTTGCTCTGCCTTTCTAGATGCCCGGGTCAGAAGAATCCCAGGATGTAGGCAGCTCTGAGGAATCCAAGGGGAACTTGGAAAGTCCCAAACAGGGCAACAGTAAGATGAAACTCAAGAGCCGACTCTCAGGTAAGTGGGAACACTCCCTGCCCGTGGAAAATGAGAGAGGCTTACAGGCTGTGGAATGGCGGCAGTGGTGGTAGCGGGGAGGGAAATGAACCCGTTAACAGGATGACCACTCTGGGGAGAGAGCAGTGTGTGCTCAGGCTGGCCTGAACTCACAGGCCCCCTGCCTCATCCTAAGTAGAGAGTTGACAGAGACATGAGCTCTCTATCTCCTCAAAACCTCAGAACTGTTTTTCCACCAGGGAGGCAGGCCCTGGAAGTGTGTGTGTCTTTGTTAAGCCTCGCTGCTCAAATGACTTTTCGTTTTGGTTTGGTTTTTTGAACCATTACAAAGTGCATGTCAGTGTGTGTGTGTGTGTGTCTGTTGAAACTTCAATTTCCTGAATGTTTGGTTCATTTATCTTGATGAGGTTTCAGGTGACCCTCTCAGGATTGACTCTCAAGTGGCCCATATTCCTCTCAACATATACATGTCTCCCCACCCCTGGAAAAATCCTCAGCCAACTAGAACAAGTGGCAAAGGATTTTATCTCCCATCAAGTTTGCATCTCTGCTAAGCACGGGAAAATAGAGAAAGAGGTTGAAGCTTTGAGAACTGATAGAGCCCATGGTCTACATGCCCTGAGTATTTCCTTAGACAACCCGGCCTGTGCTCTGGAGGAGACAGCAGAAGACACAGCACTCTCAAAGGTCCTTGGTACCTCTGTTTTGTTGGATACTTTGCCTCCCTCAAAAAAAAAATTTATGACTGTGTTCATACGAAAATATATTCTGGGAACTGGGGAGATGGCTCAGTGGGTCGAATACTGAGTTCAGATCCTCAGTACCCCATATAAAAGCCAGGCACGGAACACTTCTGTAACCCTAGCGCTGGGCAGAGACAGGCGAATCCCTCGGGCTTGCTGGCTGGCCAGGCTATCCGAAACAGCAAACTCAAGAGTTTAGTAAGAGACCCGAACTTAAAACAGAGGTGAACGGGTGGTGGTGGCGCACGTCTGTAATCCCAGCACTTGGGAGACAGAGGCAGGCAGATTTCTGAGTTCGAGGCCAGCCTTGTCTACAGAGTGAGTTCCAGGACAGCCAAGGGCTACACAGAGAAACCCTGTCTCAAACAAACAAACAAACAAACAGACAAAAAAGACAAAACAGAGGTGAAGACCAAAGGAGAAGACATCTGCCATCAACCTCTGGCCTTCTAGAGGGTATGCAAATGCGAGTGAAGGTTTACGGACAGATGGACGGACAGACGGACGGACAAACGGACGGACACACACACACATGAATACACTGTATAGAAACCATGTGTAGCTAGCAAACACCTGACAGCGTCCACCTCTGCCTGGTTCCACATGCACACGCATATACTGCATGCGTGTGCACATATACCACACACAGTAAATTAAATAAATGGTGCAGAATAATCGAGAAAGATACCTAATGTCAGCCTCTAGCCTCTGCACACAGCTGTGGACTTGCATACTTCCACACGTGTGTACACACGTGCGTATAGCACGCACAGGGGAGACATAGACTTGATCCATGACTGGCTGCTTGCTACTGTCGTGCATTTAAAGAATGTATTAAAGGTTTTTTACGGTCTCCAAATGTGTCATGGGCTCCTGGCACAGCACCTGCTGGCACCTCTAGCACCTTGGCGCAGGCTACCCTCTGGCTACCCACTCATAAGCATCTGGAAATTGAGGCAAACCGTAGCTTTGAGCCCTTAGCCATTGGTAACCTTGCATCTTCAGCCCGTTTTAAACCTCCCTCAGCTTCCGTTCCCAAGAGAGTTGCTGTCCCATCTTTCAAAGATTGGGCAGTGTTTTTGTTTTATCGTTTACTTTTAAAATTTCTTTTCATATTTATTTCTACAGATGTGTGTACAGCAGTCCTAAGGGCACACCCTCGCACAAGGCGGGAGCCCAAAGGACAGTTTGGACTTGGTTTACCCCCTTCCGCTTAGAACTCAGCTCATCAGGATTGCACAGCGAGTGCTTAAACCGCAGAGCTATCTTGCTGCCTCCCCCCCAGTCTTATTTCTAACTCACAGAAAGTCACCCAACACAAGGCATCATTTGTTAATAGCCCCCATTCCACCATTTTCTTCTACACCCAGATCCCTGGAGAGGAAAGGGGCAACCAAGAGGACCTGCCCCATCCCCCGGCCTTCTGCCTTTGTTCTCAGAGAAGATAAATAGCATGGGACCATGCAGTGCAATGCCTTCAAGCTCCAGTTGCAGAAATGAGTTATTCTGTATTGATAAATGGGAATGATTAGGCAGTATCCTGTTTAAGTGAGCAGTAGAGACTGTCTTTTGGCAGAAAGGGAGAGAGGTAGAGAGAGGCCTGCAGAGACTCCCTGAAGGCCCTCATCTCAGGGCTACAAGCAGCTTCCCAATAGAATCTCTGAGAGAGACCCCTTTAAACCCTGTGTATGCAAGGCCAGAAAAGAGGCAGTGGTCAGCTGGTTGGAGTTGATCAACCCCGTATAATCAGTTCCCGGGGAGGCTCTCCAAGTTCTGGAGAGACAGACACAAGGACCTTTGGAACCTCCGTCATCACATTCCTTATTTTATAGATGAGATCCGAGCAGCTAAGGAAATCCCAAAGGTCACTGGGTTGGAGCCAGGAAAAGGACCTGTGTTCCGGACAGTTCCCGTGTCCAAGGCTTTCTGGATTCAGATCGGTGTGGGGCGTGTGTCTCTGAGACCTTCTAGATGTCTGGTTTTTCCAACAGTGTCCATATTGTCAATTTGGAACCAGCAATACCGTGAGTGGATAGACAGTCCAGGGCAGGGCCACTGTTGGCCGGGAAGGGATCTCACCTTCTCAAGTCATCAAAGCCTGTGGTAGGGAGCCGCGGAGCAGGGAGGAGACATGTGCAGACAGCAGCTGCGCAGACAGCAGCTGGAACTGGGCTCAGCTTCCAGCTCTGCCCCCGAGACAAGTGACCTGGGACCAGTGTCTTCTACGGGCCTCAGCTCCTTTATCTGTGTGAGGAGGTTTATACTATGCTTGTGTTCTTCCAGTAAATGTGAGAGTTATCCTTGAGTCCAGCCTTTCGGAAGACTCACGGGAGAATGTTTGGCTCTAAGCGTGGCAGCCACGGGGCCCTTCCCTCGGAAGCACCCATTGTATTGTTGGAGCCATTAATATTGCGACCACGATTTTTATTCTTACTATTTATGCCTCTTTTTCCTCCCAAGAGGGGAAAATAATGTTTGAATGGCTTCAGACAGGAAGGCCTTCGTGAGAACTCTCGGTCCCCTGGGAAGGCAGCCCACACGCAGGCAGTCACGCATGGTGACGGCTTAGCTGGTGCGCATCGGAGCCGCTGGGAGGCTCTCTGGCCCGGGTGCTGCTGGATGCATTCGGAAACGGCAGGATAAAGGAAGCCCTGGTAGAAGACTAGAGACCAGCCGTCTAGACGTGGAGAAGAGTGGGAGATTTTTTCCAGGCAAAGAGAAGGAAAGATTTTTCCGGCAACTGTTTTTAATCCTCTCTGATTTGAGAGGCTCGTAATCTTTGAGGGCAATAATGATCCGGTCCAGCCAGGCTTGGCAAGAGGGTGTCGGGGACGGACTGTTGGGATGGAAGTGACAGTGCTGTGCGCGCAGTTGGGTAGACCCGCGATATTTATATTCTCAGTTGTGGAAATGAGCACAGAGGAGGACACATCCTTGGCAGCCAGCAGAATGGATCGCTTTCGGGTGGGAAGAGGAGATGGGCAGCTTAACCTTGCTGGAGACATGCTAAAGAGAGCTGGGCTTTCACAGCACTGTGAACTGCTTCACGCTAAAGACCTTTGCCTGTAGGAGTCTGCTTGGTTTGGGGTTTTTTGAGACAAGGGTTTCTCAGCGTAGTCATGGCTGTCCCGGAATTCGCTCTGCACACAGGCTGGCCTTGAAGTGTTGAGATTGAAGGCGGCTCTTACCATCTCCCAAGTTATCTGTATGTGTGTATTTATTTATTTTCTAAGTTCACTGTAGCTGTCTGCAGACACACCAGAAGAGGGCATCAGATCCCATTACAGGTTGTGAGCCACTGTGTGGTTGCTGGGAATTGAACTCAGAACCTCTAGAAGAGCAGTCAGTGCTCTTAACGACTGAGCCATCTGTCCAGCCCCACCTTTTTTAAAAAAATATGAATACATGTGTATCTGCCTAGAGAGGTGAGAGACGCGTCGGCCCTCTGAAGCCGCAGCTCCAGGAAGCTGGGAACTGCTTCATGTAGGTGCTGGAAACCAATCAAGAACAATAATGTGTTCTTCACCAGCGAGCCGCTTCTCAGCTCCGCCTGGGAGGTTTTGCTACCATGGGATCCTCACGGGTCTGGGTGTTTGTCTTGTGTTCCTCTTGCATGAGTCACTGTGAGCCCGCATATCTCAGAGTATTATCAGCGGATGCTACCGAATGTGGCTTCTCTCCGGATGATGACAAGAGCCTCCCTGTCAGCTCGAAAGGAATTTTCTTCTAATAAATCTTTTTCAGATGAGTAAGCTGAGAAAGATTAATCTGGCCCATGGATTACTAAGTTATGATTTGTTGTCCAGCCATTTGCATGAGAGCTTTGCCCAGTCTGGATCCAAAATGACGAAAGCAGCGTCCTCTTTCATTTCACAGAAGGGTTTTTCTAATATGCTAGCCCAGGTTCTCCCTCACTGCCTACCTCTCCTCTTGCCAGCAGGGACCTCCTTTAATTTCAGTACTTTTGATTTATCCGTGTTAACCTCTTGAGTTTTTGATCTTCTTAAATGCAAAACTTTTATCCGGACTGTAAAGGAATTTCAGGTGGTTGAAAACCTACTTTTACAAAGTGAATATTTAGCATTTGAAAAGCTAGGCCTTAAGTGACCTCCATTAACCATATCAGCACCGTGTCCCGTCATTGTTAAAAACTCGGCATCATGTGACTTTTAAAAGTCTACTGTTCTCTTGCCTTATTCCATAAAAATGTCTAGAGAAATTCTCAGATGGAAATTGGATACTATCAAAGGAATTACACAGCCCGGGAGAAATCAGTTCACTAAGGAATCAATGTATGGAACCGGAGAGATGGATAGATAGCACACAATGCTCTTACAGAAGACCTCAGTTCAGTTCCAAGAACCTATATAGGGAGATTCGGAACAGTGTGTAATTCCAATAACTCTATCTCCAAGGGATCTAACACCTCTGTCTTTTTAGGTACCAGCACTGGCATGCATACACCCCCCCCCCCCAGACACACCCAAGTACACATAAAATAAACTCTTTTTTTTAAAGATTTATTTATTATTATACGTAAGTACACTGTAGCTGTCTTCAGACATACCAGAAGAGGGCATCAGATCTCATTACAGATGGTTTTAAGCCACCATGTGGTTGCTGGGATTTGAACTCAGGACCTCAGGACCTCAGGACCGGAAGAGCAGTCAGTGCTCTTAACCACTGAGCCATCTCTCCAGCCCAAAATAAACCTTTAAAGAGAGAATTAATATATGTATCTAAGCAAGTGCATATGTAATATGTAGTATTTCATATAGAAATAGTGATTATAGCTTTAGTCATATGTAATTGATCTATCATTTCAGATAGTATGTAGTCTAAATTAGGTGTTTTTAAATTATTGCAGATTTTGTGACCATAGGTCAGTGGTAGAGTGTCTGGGTTGCAAACATCCCATACACAGACAGACAGATGGACGGACAGACGGATGGACAGACAGATGGATGACAGACAGACAGACATATAATTATTGCAAAAGTTTCTTAAATAGGATAGAAAAGCATCAGTTATAAAGTAAAAGTTGATTTTCAGACATGCTTTCACAATCATATTTTGATCCCCAGCGGGCAGTGTATACAAGTGTGGTCCCATATAATTATATCACATAGTAACATTATGACCACCCACAATAGTTAGATTTAATTGTCAACTTGACACAATCTGGAATCAGCTGGAGGGATTCTAAATGAGCGATTCTCTAGATCAGGTTGGCCTGTGAGAGATTTGCTTTGAGTCTACCTAACTCAGGTCCGACGACCCAGCCTGGATGGGAGGGTACCATTTCATAAGCTGGGTCCTGGACTGAAAAGGAGTGAGCTGAGCGCTAACGTGCGAGCATTTGATGCTCTCTGCTTCCTGACTAAATGTGAATGATATGACAGTGCTCCAACCCTAGGACTTCCCTGCTGTGATGAACCCCAAACAGAACAAAGCCTTTCTCTCTAAGTTGTCAGGGTCTTTTATTAAGGCAACCAAACACAGACTATATAACATCTGAAATGTTAGGAAAGGAACTGACTCCGTTTATTTTGTATAAACACACTCTACCCTCCTCGAAACATCCTGTCATTAAGCCATAAGTGACTGCATCATACTGCTCAAATCATGGCTTCCTTGTGCTTGCCAGAAAATACCATGGGGCAATGGAAGGCACGGATGAGGAGAAAATCTTTGTAATTCCGAGATCCCACAAGGGATTCATAATCTCACATATTAAAAATAAAGAAAACTTCCCAGAATTCAGAAAGAAAGTTTAATTAAAGAATGGACAGGAAAACTAAACAGATACTTTGCCAAAGGGAGCAGCCGCCGGCAGCTATATACACCCGAGGGTGACCTCATCACTTGTCGGCAGAATGAAAGGAGGAAGCCACGGAAAGACCCTTGTGCGTGCAGGAGAGCGGCTGATGGTAAAGACGGACAGAGCAGGATGATGGGGGAGACAGAGTCCATCCTGCAGAGACAGTGCTGCAGAACGAAGAGATGCCAGGAGCCGGCGACTCCGCGACAGCATCTCATTGGGACATCTCACACTCTGCGTGAGGACACAATAGTCCTGTTCAGGAATCAGCAAGCAGTTAGCCCACAGAGGACAAAACCAAACCCACGTACTATGCATGTCAGCCCACGTGTGTGCTCGCACACACACACACACACAGCTTGGTGGAGTCTCACAAATTCAATATGTTAAGGGTAGGTAGACAAGCTGGTGTGGGCGGTCAGGTTCCTAACCCTGATCCTAATGGCCAGAGTTCCATTCCTAGGACCCACATAGCAGGAGGAGCAAACCAACTCCTCCATGCTGTGCTGTGACACACACACCGTGGCATACGTGCCCCCACAAGCATACACACGCAAAGTAAATAAAGATATATGTGAAGAACAAGGAGCTCTATATGCAAACAGTCCATATCCATTCATATAGAGTTCGAAAATACGTAGAAGTGGGCAGTGGTATCTCAGGTAAAGACTGTGTTATCATTGCGTGGGGTGCATTTAGGAAATAAACCAAGGGGGCTTCCTAGGCTGTGGTTAATGCCTCTTGATCTGTGTGTTAAAGGTCATGTGGAATTCCACTCAGGTACTTTTGTGCACATTTAAATTATATTTAATAAACACCAATAAAAAGACGTTATTTAGAAAGTCATTACTAAGCCAGGCACGGTTATCTCAGCACTCAGAGGTTGGGGTCACACGACACAAGAGAATTCTGAATTCCAGGCCAGCTTGGCTGCATAGCAAGACTTATGCTGACTGTACCTCTCCAAAAAAAAATCACTATTCTACTTGTATATGGAATAAAAGCGCCCATTCAGCAGCAAGGCCATGCAAATATAAAATGATGTTCTGCCATTACTACAGGGCTGCGTGCCTGTGCCCCCCTCCCTGGTTTATTGCTGTCCCCAGCGCCCGCATCTGATTTAATGCATGCGTTGTTCCCTCGTTGCCTTGTCACTTCAGAAACTCCCAGTTCCCTTATAGCTCGGTGTCATCATCTTTGAACAGGGTTATGCAGGGCCCGGCCCAGGACTGGACAAGCTTGAGCCTTTGTCCATTTTCAGTGATCGTGAGTGTGGTGTTTCGGCCTGGCCATTCTGCTAACTCTTCTCATCCCTTGTCAAGCTATGCCGCCACCGTCTTGTGTTGCAGGAGGTGTCCACCGCCTCGAGTCTGTTGAAGAATATAATGAACTGATGGTACGGAATGGGGACCCTCGGATCAGGATGCTGGAGGTCTCTCGAGATGGCCGCAAGCACTCTCTTCCCCAGCTGCTGGACTCTACCGGGACCTCACAGGTTAGTCCTGGGGTGGTGGGGCATCACAGGTTAATCCTGGGGTGGAGGAGCATCACAGGTTAGTCCTGGGGTGGTGGGGCATCACAGGTTAGTCCTGGGGTGGAGGGGCATAACAGGCTAATCCTGGGGTGGAGGGGCATCACAGGTTAGTCCTGGGGTGGTGGGGCATCACAGGCTAATCCTGGGGTGGAGGGGCATCACAGGTTAGTCCTGAGGTGGTGAGGCATCACAGGTTAATCCTGGGGTGGAGGGGCATCACAGGCTAATCCTGGGGTGGAGGGGCATCACAGGTTAGTCCTGGGGTGGTGGGGCATCACAGGCTAATCCTGGGGTGGAGGGGCATCACAGGTTAGTCCTGAGGTGGTGAGGCATCACAGGTTAGTCCTGGGGTGGAGGGGCATAACAGGTTAGTCCTGGGGTGGTGGGGTATCACAGGCTAATCCTAGGTGATGGGGCATCACAGGTTAGTCCTGGGGTGGTGGGGCATCACAGGTTAGTTCTGGGGTGGTGGGGTATCACAGGCTAATCCTGGGTGGTAGGGCATCACAGGCTAATCCTAGGTGATGGGGCATCACAGGTTAGTCCTGGGGTGGTGGGGCATCACAGGTTAGTTCTGGGGTGGTGGGGTATCACAGGCTAATCCTGGGTGGTAGGGCATCACAGGCTAATCCTGGGTGATGAGGCATCACAAATTAATCTTGGAGTGGTGGGGCATGACAGGTTAGTCCTGGGGTAGTGGGGCATCACAGGTTAATTCTGGGTGGTGGAGCCTCTGGTTCACTTTTCACAGAGATGAAAGCACAGACTTCAAACCCCTGTGTCTCCATGAGTGAGTGTGTCTGGGGGGGATTGTGTGTGTGAATGTGTGTGCTCACACGTTACTTCTTTTCAAAGACCGCCGTAAACCCCTCTTCAGAAGAGCTCAGAAAGCTGATCACTGATAAGAGCCGTGGGTGTTTAGGCCCAGAGAGAGTGGAGCCAGAGTCACACAGAGAGTGTGTGGTATCTACCCAGAAGGATTAGAAGGAAGCCAGCTCCATAGCTGAAGAAAATAGGGAAATAATCCCTTAATGGCTCTGCGGCTCGCTTCCCTCTGTGCTGTGTGTCTTAGAACTGAGAGTTACGCTCGACTGCCAGGAGACCATTGGGTCCCACAGTCTGTGGCAAACCGGCATCGCTCATTCGCTCGGAGGGTCCTGTGTGGTTCATGGCGAGCACCCATGCCGATGCCACGCCTGGGGTCCTACCTTCTCTCCAGCAATGGCACAAACAGCCAGGATCGGGGGCACCATGGAGGAGCGAAGAAAGCGGTTAGCATTACAGAGCCTGTTCCTGTCAGGAGCTCCGGCTCTACAGCTCTGAGTAAGGGCTCCTCCTCCTGCTGTCTTGTCCCTGGCCCACAGGAAACCAGGCGGCAGGCAACTTGGACGTAAGCTCAGCCTCCAGGGAACTTGGGTTCCTTGAGTTCTGGTGCCATGACCCACATGAGGGTTCACTGGCGTTTTTTTTCTCTAGGCCTATCAGAAGAGCAGGGCCGGAAGAGGAGGTTACAGCAGCAGAGGTATCCCTAAGTATCACACTTGGGGACTCATAGGAGACAGGGGTCTAAGGGTACTGGGCCTTACTTTTGGTTTTTTGGTTTTTTTGGTTTTTTGGATTTGTTTTTTTCGAGACAGGGTTTCTCTGTATAGCCCTGGCTGTCCTGGAACTCATTCTGTAGACCAGGCTGGCCTCGAACTCAGAAATCCACCTGCCTCTGCCTCCCAAGTGCTGGGCTTAAAGGCGTGTGCCACCACCACCCGGCTGGACCTTACTTTTAATGTGTTATGACCGCTTGGCCGGTTGGCCGGTGGAACAACCAAGACTCAAAATAGCTGAATATTTCACTCAAGGTTATATGTCAGAATCTGAGAAAGAAAAAGGTTATAGTCTGTAATGTCAGGATCAAGTATTTGTTTTGTCTCTTGCTGGGGTGGGGGGGCATGTTTCAAAGCAGGTGCTGATCAGGTTATTTTGTGTCAGTTCTCTCCAAGACAGACTGACGTAAGGGAAGGGCTCAGAAAACATCGGAATAAAGATTTGAATAGGGTCTATCAAAACTCATCGGGACCAGCAACAGGAGGAGACAGTCGAGTCTGTGTCTGCATCTGTGTCTTCCTCTAAATAACCCAATAGGACTCAGAGGAGCGGGGTGGGGGAGTCAGGAAGTAGTTATAGAGCTTCATTGGCTGCTTTAGGGTGAGAGAGAAGCCAGGGTTACCTTCTTCGTGACTGAGGTCCTCACACACATCTGGCAGCTTCTCTTCTCTCTACTGAGGAAACTCGTCCACGTTTATATCCAGAAACACCGATTTCTGACCAGGCCTCAGAGATCAGGATGCTCATGCTGGGGTAGAAAGTCTTAGCAGATTCCTTCTTTAGATTGTCCTTCCTCTTCTCTTCAGACTTTTCCTTTTTACCAAGTTGGGACCTCTCCTACGCGTTTTTTTCCCCTTCCACTTAAGGTGCTGCCCAGTGTGGAGCTATCCAATAAAACTTTGTGTGTAGGTATAAGTGGGCGTGTCAACACCATCCAAGATGGCTACTATGTGTGTCTCGGCCTGGGGATGCAGCTGAAGGGTTTTAATGAGCCTTATTGCAAATATATAGCCACCGGTGGCCCGTGGGTCGTGAATTAGATAGCACAGGTCTACGAGGTGCAGAAGCACCCTTCAAACTCTTAAATGGCCGAATGAAGCACTCAGGCCTTTGGCCTCCACTTGTTTCCCAGAGAGAGGTGGCGTGAAGCAAGGGTGGAGATTGGTGCTCAGAGAAAGGGTTCCCCGAGAGGGCCATGTGTGAACCCCTGTGTTTGAGGGTTGGCAAACCCCAGGCTGTGTCTGGCGCCCTCCGCGGTGGTTTCAGTAAATGGGTGGTAACACTGCCAAGCCCACATCATTTATTTCATGAGACCAAGTCTGGGCATTCTCTGTTCCTGGCACCCATTCCGTCAAACTGCACGGTACAACTTCGAAGCTGCCCAGGGATGCAGATCACCCCTGGCGGGAGAGAACGTCTCATTCCTGCATATGAATGAATCAGACACAACCAGGGATAAGAACTATTTTGTGATGGTTCTTTTCTCATATTAAACATGAAATGGTTTTTTTTTTCCACTTGTGCTATGATCTCGACACCACAGAAGACATTTATTATTCTAAGAGAGAGTCGGAGAATTAAAGGCATGCTTTAGCCACCATCGGTCTGTTGATTATGCTGTCCGGATGCATTCTGCTGACACACGTGAATGTCATGGGCGAGAACATGAAAGGGGCACTGGGGTCGGAGCTGCTGGCCAGAAGGGCAAGGGTGGTCCATGGGAAAACATTTGATTTTTCCAAATACGAGGGATTAGAGCTGAAACGGTTGCCGACTCTCAGCAGGGTATTTTATGTGGAAAAACAGTTGTCTGGGTTTGTGGTTTGTAGTTTATAAGAAACATGGGCTTGCTGGGGTTTTCTGAATGAGAAAATTAAGCTTAAAACAGTGACATAGTTTTAAAATGTGATTTGAAACCTGGAGTTGCCACAAAAGAGCTTCAAGAACAGCCCAACCCCAGGGTGGTCATCTTTGTCTCCTGGTTCCAGAAGGACCTGTGACGTACAGTTAAGGACAGGGTGCTTGGGGTCGCTAAGCAGCTCTCTGTGACGAGGCAAACAAGGCACAGCAGTGGGAGACCCTGGTGCATTAAACATGTAGAGGGTTTAAGCCCGTGGACCACAGATGGGCCTGTGGGAAACTGCTCCCGCAGAAGGCAACTGAGATTTTTTCAAAGCCTCTTTGTATGCCAGAGCCCACAGCGGAATAAATGCTAATATCTGGTCCTGCTTGTGCTGACTTTCAGGAATACCACATTGTGAAGAAGTCCACCCGCTCTCTGAGCACCACCCACGTGGAGTCGCCGTGGAGGCTCATTCGGCCATCCGTTATTTCCATCATTGGGTTATACAAAGAGAAAGGCAAGGTGAGCTCTTTCCTGCAGGCTCTCCCCCCCCCAGTGCCACTCCCACCCCCACCCCTCACCCCCCACCCCCACCTCTCACCCCCGGCAGGTGAGTGGAAGCATATTCATTAAGCAGTCAGTCTTCGCTTTGGTTTGTTTGGCTTTTACATTTAGAAAAGTAGCGTCAAAAGGGATGATATGGCGTCCCTGGCATTCCTTCCCACGTCACAGGGAGAGGCTGTCTCCCACGCTGCTCTGTTGATAGAGGGAGTTTCCAGCCCCTCAGTAGGTACTAGGGGGGAAGAAATGATCCCCCAATTTTTTTTGGTTCTGTTCCCAAGTCTTTCCCCCCCCTTTGAAAGAATTGTACCCCCAGCACCCTTAGAGAGTGCTCCCGTTATCATTTTGCGTAACGGTCATGGCTTTGCCATTATACAAATGCACAGATAAGTGGTATTAAATACTGAAATACCCCCTTTGACCTCATACAAAAATGGAAACATTGAAACAGATATGGCACCTGCAATGGGCGAATTTGGTTCTTCAGTAGGAAACTGTGACTCTTGGAGTCAAAGACTGTCAAATATTAGAGATTTCCAGTGTACATTTTAAATCCCTCCCTTAATATGACACAGGCCTAGAACACTACATCTAGATCTGAGGACGGAAACAGGGAATGGGAACTTGAGTTTTAAACTAGACCCTACCTAAACTCCAGACCTGAGGAGAAACGATACCTCAGTCAGATACTACAGTGGGAAGGGTTTTGTAGTTATTCTGCAGTGACAGCATGGACCCTTCCACTCTGAACTGTCTTCTGCTTTGAACGCAGGGCCTTGGCTTTAGCATCGCTGGAGGGCGAGACTGCATTCGAGGCCAGATGGGAATTTTTGTCAAGACCATTTTCCCAAACGGATCAGCCGCAGAGGACGGCAGGCTCAAAGAAGGTAGAGTCTTCTTGGGGTGATCTTTAGTGACAGCCTGAGTCCTTAAGAGTCTGTCCCCTTGCAAGATGGTGACGGCACAGCAGCTGAGGTCATGGTTTTGAGAGTGCCCTAGGTCTGCGCTGAATCCAGTCCTGAATCATCTGGGGCAGAGCTTCACCCTCCTGGGGAGTGTGAAACAAACTTGGAATGCTAATGCCTACCTTGAAGCATTTTTTTTCCTGTGGCGATTAAAAGAAATCATGTATGGGAAGTAGCTTGACACTTCTGTTGCCAACTGTAGGTTGTAATGACAATTTTGGAATTTTGGTTTCCCTAAAAAAACACAGAAATCTTTTAAGAATATGTTTTTGTTTTAATCCCCAGTGTGGGATATGAGGCTGCTTCAGACCATCTGCAGCAGCTCACTATGATTTGCCTCGGGCTCTAGCAGAGGTGTGATCTTGCTGGTGATGGCTGCGATTGTGTGATGTTGGGAATTCTGGGGACTTTTGAGAGAGTCTGTAAATGCTAGGGCTACTGTTGGCTCACAGTTTGTTTAGTACTCGTGCACAAAAGAGAAACAAGAAGAACTTATATATCTTGCCTGTGAAGATCAAACTTTCCCCAAGGAATCAAGAGGAAGCAGTCTAATGTACTCTTACCCCTTGATCCTTTTTCTCTCGTATGGAGTGGTAGGAGTTGAACGGGTAGAAAGGGGTAGAGAGGGGCAGAAGAAAGAAGAATCCACAGAGAAGCCAAAGTGTGACGACGGAAGGCGCTCACCCTGACTGTGGGCTCCTTGTTCAGCGCCTCTGAGGATTTGGCAGTCCTGTCTTCAAGGCTGACGGGAGAGCAAAGTTCTTTAGTAGCTATTTAATGTCTTGCTGTTAAAATCAATACTCCATAGCTGGCTCCTGACTGAATACCTTCCCATTCTCCAGAGTGCTGACCGTGTTCTCAGACAGAAAGACAACAGACAAGAGATTTGGGGTGCAGATTAAAGTAACCCTGAGATTTTTAAGTTATACCTTTTGAATAGTTTCCAAATGTTTGACTACACCTTGCCTTTTATGGATCATTCAACATTTACAAAGCATGTCTCTGTACTTAAATTAGTTCATCAATGGCATTCCTCGCCCATTGAGTAGCTATCTAGGAACGATCCTTTTATAGATGAGCAAACCGGCACTCAGATATGTTCAACAGCGCTGGGCGGTGGTGGTGCATACCTGTAATCCCAGCACTCTGGGAGGCAGAGGCAGGCGGATTTCTGAGTTCGAGGCCAGCCTGGTCTACAGAGTGAGTTCCAGGACAGCCAGGACTATTCAGAGAAACCCTGTCTCGAACAAACCAAAAGAGATCCCCCCAAAAAACACAAAAACAAACAAACAAAAAAAAAAAAACAAGAAATGTTCAGCAGCTAGGAATCTGCTCCTCTCTGTGTGCAGCCCTGGCTGGCCTCCAACTTCCTATGTAGACCAGGCTGGCCTCTAACTGGCAAAGATCCACCAGCCTTTGCCTTCCTGCATGCTGGGATTGAATGTATGCATTACCACGCCCAGCCGTAGTAGTACTTTTTTATAGTAAAGAAATTCTTCTCACTGTGTATGTTTACATATCTTATAAAATATTTATCTGGAACTTATCTAAGAGTTCATTTTCATGACTCAAAATTGTCAGTGAATTGTGAACATTACACAACACTAACAAAGGCATGAATCCTGCTTTTCTTTTTTCTCTTCCCTTTTAATACACTTTTTTCCCCTCATTTTTAAGTTACAGTAACTTACTTTGGTATGTATGTGTGCATGTCCAGTTGGATTACAGTGCATGTGTGGAGGTCAGAAAACAGAGTAGAGGAATCAGTTCTTCATTTTTATATGTGTGTGTCCCAGGACTCGAACTCGTGTCGTTAGGCTTGGCAGCAAGCTCTCTTACCCGTGGAGTCATTCCACTGGCCCAGCATATGTCTTTCCTGAGGTGATTATGTCAGGATATTTCTAGTTACCTTTAGAAATGATACAACTGTCCAGTCCTGTTGGCTCAAAGCGTAGCGTCCACTGGATTATACAGGTTTACTTCCCTTTTTAAAACTGGTAAAGTGTCCTGGTTAGGCAGAGCATGTAGAAGCCTTGGGGTAACAGTGCGACTTGACCAGGCATAATACTTCTTGGGCAAAATATTTATCTCTACCTCTCTGAGGAAAAGTTAGCCCCCAGGTGCCGTTGGTGTCCGGTTTCAGAGCAGGGTAAAAACCCAGCGCAGAGGTCTTAGAATGGATGGACCATGTGTTCACTTGATTGAAATTCATCCTGTGAGGTTAGAAGAATGAAGCAAAAATGGAGGCGGGGAAATCAATCATTATGAAAGGTTAATAGTGGATGATTCTCCTAAATACTATTTTTTCATATGTGTTCGTTTATGAGAAACGTAAGTCGCTGGGCTGGATTTCCAGTCTGTTGAGTGATACTCCTTAAAAGCGCTCCTATAAATTATAAGCTCATGAATGATCACTTCAGTGTTTCCGCCCTTGTAGATACAACCTGCAGCCATAATTGAATAGTCGGTGGTGGTGGGTGGTTGTTAAAGGGAGATCGCATCACTTACAGTAAGGTTTGTGCAGTCGCATTAAAGGGAAATGCATGGGGTATTGCTGCATTTCTATACTCATCTGGAGGGTTCGTATATGCATAGCACGCTCAAAGATCGGCCGTCTGGAGTGCACACAGGCAGTTTCCTGCTGATTTGCACTGTCTCGTCATATGGAGTCTCCGCTTCTGCACTGCCAGGCGGTCTGGTTTTTTTCTGGGACATCTTTTGATTTTTGTTGACCTGTTATTCCAAAACACAGCCCATGTCCTAAGAGTGCAAATGAGAAGCGAGTTCCCAGAAGGCAGCAGGGTGTCCACATCCTCCGACATTCCCAGAAGACACTATAGCAGCCTGGAAGATGACCAGACTGGATGTTCACAGGCTTGGTGATGAGAAACTAGTGAGCTAGTCAGCGGGATACGCGTGAGCTCAGCGCACAGTCCTCACATCCTAGCTTGCCCCTGCGCTGCTTTGGCGTCAACCTGCAGTGATCTCTGGGGGTGGAAAACTGTAGTCTTGGCCAGCCTAAAGATGGAGCCCCAGGACTGCCCAATAAGACCAGACATCCAGACGATTTCTGGAGGTGGGGCTGTCAATTCTCAGGCGTATCTCAGCAAGAGTCTCTCTCTGCCGTTGAAACCCTATTTCGTATCGTGTTAATCCTCTGCACTTGCATAGCATGACTTTCTAGGGCAGTGGTTTCCCAAGTGTAGTCTGTGTCTGTGTTTCCTTACATTCTCAACAAGACAACTGAAAACCGGAAACCCTGTTTGCAGTTCAGTCTCTGAGCAGATGGTATTTCTTGTCAGAGATGCCAATGGTTAATAATCAGGTCTTCAAATTTTCCGCAGTTGTTTGTAGCGTCTGTTGGTGGTAGTGGTTGATTGGTTAGTTGGTTGGTTGGTATTTTAAACTTGTTTTCTATTTGTGAATGTCTCTGTTGTTAGTTGCTTTGGGACTTTGGGTTGTTTTGGTTTTGGTGATGGTGGTGGGTTTTGGTTAGTTAGTTATCATTTGGTTTGGGTGGTATTTTAGCTCTATCTTATTTTGTAGTTCAGGCTAGCTTTGAATTCACTTTGTTATCCCAGCTAACCCTGGTCCTCTTGTCCCAGTCTGTCAAAAGCTCAGATGCAGATGTGCCCTACCAAATCCAGTCCCACAGTTTTCATTAAATATTGATTATTGAATTATTGCCGAAGAATATGTTTTTTTTTAATTTGTATTTGTTATCTTGTTTAAAGGATATTCCTAAGGGCTAAGTTACTTAAAATGGATCAAAACCATAAAACCTATATTTTGACAGTAGTAGTCCATGGCTTGTAGAGTACGCCAAGAAGAGTCTGGTAAATCAAAGCTTAACGTACTTCTCGTGTTTGGCCACCAGGAGATGAAATCCTAGATGTAAACGGAATACCAATAAAGGGCTTGACGTTTCAAGAGGCTATTCACACCTTCAAGGTAAGGTGTTTAAGTGGATTTCGCTCGTCCCCCTCTGGGCTCTGCCTGCTCGCTGTAAGGGCAATCTAACCCTTTCCATCCACCCGCCTATTTGTTTTGCAGCAAATCCGAAGCGGGCTGTTTGTCCTCACGGTGCGCACGAAGCTGCTCAGCCCCAGCCTTACACCCTGCTCCACTCCCACACACATGAGCAGATCGAGCTCCCCAAGCTTTAACAGCAGTGGGGGAGCCCCAGCAGGCGGAGGCCAAGATGAAGGTGGTTCTTCATCCCTGGGTCGGAAGGCTCCCGGGCCCAAAGACAGGATTGTCATGGAAGTCACACTCAACAAAGGTAATGCTGACTCTTCCCCACTCCCTCCGCCTTCTCCCGAATTACAGGCTGGGTTTTCTTTAAAATCAGTCCTTTGGAACCACCTGCTGTCAGTGACAGATGCTGTTCTCTACGTGGCTAAGGTAGTCAAAAGGAGAGAGATGTTTAATCGTTTTTTTTTTTTTTTTTTTTTTTTTTTTACAAAAGTGAGGGGAGGGGAAGTCGCCAGTAACACAGTCTTTAAAGCTCTCCCAGGATGAATCACTGTGTGCCAGAGACTCCTATTAAAAGGAGTAGCTCAAGTCTAGCATTCGTAAAATCTAAGAATTAAAGAAGACAGTCAAGAATAAGTTAACACCCGTAACTTCAAATCAGGGGTTCTCAGCAAATCCTGCTGCTTTTTCACATCTCTCCCTTCCCCTCTGGGACTTACTGTCCAAAGATGATCAACAATTATAACTAACCAAGAAATTAGTTGAAGGCCAAAAAAGTCTAAAAGACTTTATATTCGGAATAAAAAAAAATATTAGTCATTTTCCAGCTGTTCCCAGAGACAGATTTGAGGAAACTCTTTAGAATAAACAGAGGGTAGGACATTGGACACAAAAAGCAGGATTTACATTCTGCGTCTGGACCAAACTGGATGCTTATTGGTCTGAATATCTATTAGCACTGTTTATATTGCTCGCACATTTTCTAGTTACTGTGTGACAGTTGGTCCTGTTGCCTTTGTGTCGTGCTTATCGCAGAGCCAAGAGTTGGACTGGGCATCGGTGCCTGCTGCTTGGCCTTGGAGAACAGCCCTCCAGGAATATACATTCACAGCCTTGCGCCTGGCTCTGTGGCCAAAATGGAGAGCAACCTGAGGTTAGTTACATCCCTGGCACTACAGAGTCCTAGTGTGGCCTTGAGTTGTAAAGACACACGTTAATATCTGTTTATACAGACACAGACAGAGAGACAAAGACGTATAGCCTAGGCTGGCTTTGAAAGAAATATGTGTGTGTGTGTGTATATATATATATATATATATATATTTCTGGTTCCCCTCCTTGTACTTCCCTAATGCTGGGATTGTAGCTATGCACCAATAAGTCCATCTGCTCTATTTAATTTTTTCCTGTGGAATTCTATATCTTTGACTTTCTTTGTAATAAGATAGCCAAGACTGACATAGCATTTCTAAAGATGAAAAGTTCAAACTAATCAAATTTGGTTGAATCGTAGGACCTCGAATCTTGTTTTCTGTGATGATTCTAAATTTTAACTTGGAATAATCCAGAATCACCTGAAAGTCTCAATGAGGGACTGTCTAAACCAGGTTGGCCGGTGGCTGTGTTTTTGGGGGATTATTTTATCTTACTTTAATTGTGGTGGGAAGTCTGCCCACTGTGGGTGCCACCATTCCCTAGAAAGGGGAGTTTGAATTGAACCCTGAGAAGAGTGGAGAGAGCAAATCAAGTGCGTGCTCTCAACTGCAAATATGACTAGAGCCTTCAGGTTCTGCCTGTTTGACATCCCCAGAGTGACAGAATTCAACTTGGGATTGTGAGCCACATACATCCTTTGTCATGTGTTGTCTATGTCGTAGTACATTATCACAGCAACAGAAAACAAATTTAAAACAGCTTTCCAACCTACCTTTGTTATCGTTGGATTCAGAAGTTCAGAATTTCGACAACATAGAAGAACTAACTCTATGCAGGTTATCTTTGGTTATTTCAATCTACTCTTCCACTTCTTATTTATTTATGTAAACTTCATCCTATAAGCTGGAACTGCTTATATGGGTGTAATGACAAGGTACAAGTGAGCCCTGAAGCCACATCCGTGTGGGAGGTCTGATTGGTGTTTGTGCTTTTAAAATTGCTTTTACTGTCGTTGGAGTGATTGTGACTGAAGTCACTGTTTGTTGTCTAAGGTCATAGATCATCAGATTTCTTGATGCAGACAGTTGAGTTGTATCCTCAGCATTCTGAGGACACAAGAAATCTTAATATTCTCTTCTACTGTAATTGCCGTGGTTCGTGCCCCCCCTAAATCTCACAAAAATGTGCACAAGTAACACAAAGCACTCTGTACAAACAGTATCACCTTTCTCCCTGTAAGCGTCGGAGTCCTTTGGCAGTTGAAGAATTGTCAAAACAGCATGCATTGAGGTTGCCATCTTGGAGGCTGTGTTAATAGATTATATTACGTTTTTCGTTCTTCGTCAGAGTCAATTTCCATATGAAAAAAAAAACTTAGCAAATCATCCAAAGTACATTAAAGAAAATATACTTTTGGAACCCAAGGAAAAAAATTATCCTTTAATGACATCCCAAGTTGATGTTTCTTTCCTGAGTGGTTCCATATGCCTGGGGTCAGCCAAATGAACATTCCTCAAACCCATGCAAAGGGTCTTTGTTCTTCCCTGCCGGGCACTCTCCCGATAATTTCAAGTCAAAAGAGGCAACTTGTCCTAAATTTCTCATTCGTTCAAATTTGAAATATTTGTACAAATTCTTAGGTAACCTTGGAGCGCCAGATATTTTCTCCTTTGATTCTATTGCAATAATCATTTCAAGATGGTAGAAAGAAAGAAGAACCTGGTGCTGGTCAAGAGACTAGCGTGCGATAATTAAATCACACAGACCTCAGATAGCTCAAGTGTACTGGATTTGAGTGGCCCCTGTAGGCCTCCAATTTGAAAGGAAAACTTAGACATATCTGAAGTGTTATTCTGTAAACTCCTTTGTACAGGATCTCACATACAGTAGGTACTCAATAACTGTTACCTTTCCCTATTATCTTTTTATCAGTTTTTACTCACGTCTACTATTTTGATAATGGCCTCAGTCAACTTAAAATGTGGCATTTGTGTGAATGTATTGCATTTGTATAAGTATTATAAAAGATGAAAGAATATCATTTGCTTCTTTGAAGTACTCAGAAAAGATTTCATATTCTAAACCCTTCCCTGAAAGAAAGCTGTCTTAGCTTTTTAAAATCTGACTGTTGCCACAATGTGTCTTTATGTCCCTTCCCTAGCCGGGGAGACCAAATCCTGGAAGTGAATTCTGTGAACGTGCGCCATGCAGCTTTAAGCAAAGTGCACGCCATCTTGAGTAAATGCCCCCCAGGACCTGTTCGCCTGGTCATCGGCCGACACCCTAATCCGAAGGTAACGGTTTCCTCCTGCCTTGAGTATGGGACAGTGGTTTGGCGGCTTGTTTGGTCAAAGGCAGCATTCATACATGAGCCTATCCACTTCAGTGAGAGAGTTCACTTGGCCAGGACTGGGTATCAGCCTGTGACTGAAGCACGTGGGAAAACAGTCTTGGATCTGGACTTCTTCATCTTCATGGTTTAAAAAAAGTTATTGGAAAATGTCAAGGTTATTTGGCAAATTTAAAACCTGATCTCATGGAAAGTAGAACTCTGAGTAACCACCGTGGCTGGTTGACTGTTGGTGAGATACTTAATACCTACATCAAGAAAACCTGATTGTGCCAGACTAGCTAATTTCTTTGAGATAAGAAATCTTAGGGGTGTCACACCTGGGAGAGGGTTCAATGAATAAAATGACTGTCGGGCAGCATAAGAATCAGTGTTCGGGTCCCCAGAACCCATGTACAGTTTGATGCGGTAGTTCATTCACATCAGTAACCCCAGAAAGCCTGTGTGGAGATAGGAAGCAGAGATATGAGAATCTCTGGAAGCTGGTGGACCAGCTAACTGAATGGAACAGGAAACAAGTGACCCTGCCTCAAGGTAGAAGGTGAGGAGAGACACCCCAAGTTGTCCTTGGCTTCCACACAGGTATTCACACTTACACGCCTGCACACATACAGAGTACATACATATACACGTTAAAAAGAAAAGAAAAAAATCTTTTGAGCCAGTCTTTTGTGATGGAAATTCTATCCTTTATAAATTCAATGCTAATTAATTTTTAAAGCGAATCGAGAGAGAATTTTAAACTTTATTCAGGTAAGAAGTAAGAAGGTGCATCCAGAGGGACGGCAGAGCAGTTAAGCGTACTTACTTGCTATTCTTGCAAAAGGGCCAGAGTTGAGTTCCCAGCACCCACATGGTAGCTATTGAGATCAAATACTGGGGATCTAATGCCCTGTTCTGGCCTTTGAGAACCTGAGGCACATAAATGGTGCATGTACATACATGTAGGGAAGCACTCATACATATAATATAAAAGTATGTAAATCTTAAAAAATGAAAATGATAAAAATATGTAGTTTAGTGGTAGAGTCGTTACCTGATGTGCTCAAGCCCTTGGTTTAATCTCTTAACGCCACAAAAGTAAACTGATTAGCTAATCAAAATAAACGTGGCAAATATATTTAATTCTATTCCCACTGACTGTTGATGCATTCCTGTCAAAGGTCAAGAGTCCCCCAAGGAACAAATGTCTCCAGCTCTGAGAAGGAAGAATTTCTTCATGTTTCATTGTGGAAGTTAAAAGGGAAAGGGAAAGGAAAGGAAAACCGCTTTGTCTTATTGGAGGGTTCTCAGCTCATACAATTAAATAAATAAAAATAGGTTGAAATCCAGGTGTGTAAACCCGCTCACTACCTTTGCACATGCTTCTCTGTGGTTTTTACTTTGATCAAAGTTGAGGAAAATATGCGCCAACATTTCCAACACACTGTAACAGACAAGTTATTAATTTTATTAGATATCGTGAAGGGTCCTATTTTTCTGTCTCATGGGCCAAGTCCTCAACACTGAATTTCTTTTTTTTTTTTTTTTTTTTTTTTTTTTTTTTCTTCTTCTTTTTTTTTTTTTTTTTTGTCTTTTTTTTTTTTTTTATAACACTGAATTTCTTAACCCATGCTAAGATCTTTTCCTCCAACTACTTACACAACTGTTCTCAGAACTCCCCAATAGCATAGACACATACTGAAGGCCCCACCCTCCTGCTGCCCCCACCTCCTACCCAAGCCCCCAGTCCCAGTCACATAGATTGTACTCATTTTGTTCGTAACTGGTTTTGTTTGTTCTGCTAGACACAGCTTTAAGGTGTGACAACATTCTGGGCTTGTGTCGGGTGGCTAGCCCCCTAGAAGAGGAGAGGAATTTCCATGAATTGAATCTAAGAGATCATAAAATTCCCTGAAGTTCAACCCATTTTCTGGTTGTGAGGACGTGCATATATAGTCTTCAGTCAAGAATGAATGATTAAGCCACCCTATCTGGCTTTGTGTTTAACTTAGCAAGGGAGAAAAAGGATCCTTCTAGTCTGAAGTTTGCTGGGAGCTCAGCCCCAGGTATTGCCAGCCTTTGTGGGAAACAGGCAAGCTCTGAGCATCACTTGGAATGGAGAGTCTGCCCTTCCATATATCCTGCCAGTCCATGTTCAGATCACAGTCCTATCCTGGGTGAAATTCATTACCTAGTGGTCCATTTAGCTTCCACTGGGTAGAAGCCGTGATAGCACCCCAGAGCTGCACAGGTAGATAAGACCACAGTCTCCTTAATCTAAAGTCCATGGAGTCCTGTGAAGACTTCACAGATTATACCAGTTTGGCAGTATTTTTGCATTTGTGGGTGACAGTCACTTATATCAAACTTTCAGTCACCCATGCCCCCCAAAAGGCAACTGCTGTGTAAAGGTATAAGGACTTTAGACATAGGTAGAACTGAACTAGTTGAGAGAGATCCCCTTTTGACCCCAACAAATGCTTCTGTAATTAAAACCTAAGAGCTCATTAGTAAAAAATCAAATTCACTTTTTTCCACTGTTAACCCATAAAAACTATTTGGTCATCTCTTCTCTGTACAGTTGCTTTTAAATGTTTTAAGTAAATCTCAACAACTTCAGTTCAACACACTGTATAAAATAATTTTTGCTGAATATATTATTCAGTGTAAAGAAAAAATAGTTTATTTCCAAAATTATAACTGGATTATATTTGAGCCTCAAAAGCTCAAAACATTGGCTCTTTCTGATACGCAGCACATGAGATGTAGTATCATTTTTATTATTTTCTGGGTGGTCCAAGGCTACTATGAGAATCTTATGCCTATGAAGGTCACATCAGCAGCTTCTTTTGTTTGTTTGTTTGTTCATTTTTATTTTTTAAAATAGGGTTTCTCCGTGTAGTACTGGCTGTCCTGGAACTCACTGTATATACCAGGCTAGCCTCAAAGTCATGGACCCACCTGCCTCTGCCTCCCCAGTGCTGGGAGTAGACATGCACTGAGTGGTGGTCCTTTGTAGTATTGGTCCTGACCTATGCAGATAAGCACTGACAAAATCCATATCTCGGTCTAAGGGTATGAAGATGGCGAAGACGCTAGAACAGACTGCACTGGTGGCGGATCTTGTTTGTTTGTTTGTTTGTTTGTTTGTTTCAGGTTTTTTTTTCAGGTTACTTTACCCACATTCTTAGAAATGTCTCCCCTAATATACTTTTAAAAAAATTTTTTTTTGATTTAGACTCTGTTGTACTTTGTAGACTCTTGTTGTTGTTGTTAGATTTATTTATTTATTATATGTAAGTACACTGTAGCTGTCTTCAGACAGTCCAGAAGAGGGCATCAGATCTCATTACAAGTGGTTGTGAGCCACCTTGTGGTTGCTGGGATTTGAACTCGGGACCTTCGGAAGAACAGTCAGTGCTCTGAATCGCTGAGCCATCTCTCCAGCCCTTTTATTTATTTATTTGTTTGTTTGTTTGTTTGTTTGTTTGTTTATTGGTTTTTCGAGACAGGGTTTCTCTGTGTAGCCCTGACTGTCCTAGAACTCACTCTGTAGATCAGGCTGGCCTCAAACTCAGAAATCCACCTGCCTCTGCCTCCCAAGTGCTGGGATTAAAGGTGTGTGCCAGCACTGCCCGGGTCATAGGCTCTTTCTGCTCTGTCCTTACTACAGTTCTCCCTGGGTGACATTTAACATTTAACACCACTTTGCTCTGTGATTCCAGCGAGTGAGAGCGGTTCCCAGCTCCTCCCCCACTGAGACTTCAATGTTCACCTGTCACCTCCACCCACCGCCCAGCATGCCATACCTGACCGAATGCCCCTGACCTGGTGGCATTAAGACATGTCAGCCACAGGCGTATCTGGCTTCTAGGGTCGGGATTTGTTCAGAGTGCTTCATCTCGGCTCCAAAAGCTTTTTGCCAACATGACCCAGATCAAAGCACTATTTCAGTGCAAAGTCTAATCACCCTTATAGACGGGTGGTCCGAGACCCCACTGAACACACAAATGGATTCTTTTTTCCAGCCACAGTAAAATGGTCTGTGACATGCTGGAAATGTGCCCAGCAAAACTACCCTTCAGTAGTGGACCGACCTCCGCGTTTCTTTCTAGGTAAACATGATGTTCTTAGTTGTCATATGATACTATATTTTTCTTCTGGTCAAGATTCCTTCTTAGATTTAATGTATTTTTGTACTACTTACTCAGCATTCCCAGCCGGGGAGACGTTTTGATACAGAATATATGTGCTGCCTTAGTTTTCTCGTGGTTCCAAGAGAAACACCACAGCGTTTTCCCTTCTCCCGTTTCTCTGTGTGCAGCAGTGGCTGCCCAGCTGGGATATTCAAACCTTCTAGGTCTAGACAGCTAGGATGTGGACTGGTTAGGAGAGCGGCTTCTCGCCTGTGTCGAGTAGAACATGAAAGGGAGTTATGGAAATTGGCTTTTCTCCTGCTCAGAAAAACAGTTGCAAATATTGAAAGTCTGTTTTCAAGAAAAACACAAACACTGTTGTTGATGCTGACACTCTTCCTGTCTGATTTGTTCAGCTATAGTTTGTTTTCTGGAGGTGTGTGTGTGTGTGTGTGTGTGTGTGTGTGTGTGCACTCGTGAGTGTGTAGGGGGGTGCGCCAGCCCATGTGTGTAAGTGTATGTATTTTATTTCCTGTGAGGGCCTCTCTAAAGTATTACATAAGGGTCATGGCGTGGCAGGGCGGTGGTGGCGCACGCCTTTAATCCCAGCACTTGGGAAGCAGAGGCAGGTGGATTTCTGAGGCCAGCCTGGTCTACAGAGTGAGTTCCAGGACAGCCAGGGCTATACAGAGAAACCCTGTCTGGGGGAGGGGGGGAGAGTCATGGCATGATTGTGATTTGTCTATTAGGGTAAACCCTGTATTTATTTTATTAAGACAAATCCACATTCTGATCCAAATAGGATTTATGTTAAATATTATTCTAGTGTACAAAATTACTATCCTAAATTTAAAATAATCTTACTTTTGAAACAGAAACTAAGTGTTCTGATTATCTGTTGAATTAGGATCACAGTTTGGTATGTCTCCAGCTTTATAAAGAAAACTTCCCACAAATAATGACAGTTAAGGATAATGCTTAGGGACCCAGGAAATAGCTCATCGGGTAAGATGCTGGCTATACAATCACAAGGACCTGGCTTCAGAGTCCTGCCACCCATGTAAAACCCAGGTATCTCTGTAAAGGCACCCAGCTGTGCCTCTATAAACCCAATGCTAAGGGAGGGGGGCAGCCTCCCCAAATGGTCATTCAGCCTAGCCAGTCATGGAGCTGTGGGTCCAGCGAGAGACCCTGCCTCAAAAACAAGACAGAGTGATAGAGGAAGACATGTAGTGTCAACATCTGGCCTCCACATGTGAACACACACATGCCTACTCACAGAAATACTTGTAAGTCGGAGTAAACTAACATTTTTTAGAAGAATGGATAACAAAGGGGAAAGGATTCCGTGGATGCACCACTGTACTGATAAATATGGAAAGAATAGAAGAAATGTAAAACTCATTTTTAAAAAATCTTCATAGTAGGGCTAGAGAGATGGCTCAGTGGTTAGGAGCACCAGCTGCTTTTCTGAAGGGCCTGAGTTCAAATCCCAGCAACCACATGGTGGCTTACAACCATCTGTAATGAGATCTGATGCCCTCTTCTGGTGTGTCTGAAGACGGCTACAGTGTACTTACATCTAATAAATAAATAGAATTTTTGACTTAAGTGAGTGGGGCCAGAGAGAGAAGAAAAGACATCAGAAGACAACTACATTGTACTTACATATAATAAATAAATTAAAAAAAAAAAAACTTCATAGTGATGATTGTCTCAGCAAAAGCAATCAGTATTGCTCAAGCCAGAGACGACGCCATGATGAGGCCTGGTGCTTTGCATGCTAACCTAAAAAAGCTGAACATGCAAACACAGTCACATATGTATGGGTACAGGAAACGGCCACACCCTCAAACTATCTCTATACACACTCACCGAAGACCAAAATCCCAGCAAAGAAATCTGTCTCATTCCAATGTAACTAAGGTCAGAGCATGCAGTTGTAGAGCACACGGCCCCAGAATGACTGATGGAAGCCGTTTCTGAATAAACAAACCAGAATCCAAAGCTATGTGTGAGATAACTATCGGTGAAATCCTAATAGAACACTTCGATTGTCCTGGGCTCCTTGTGAATACCAGTATCTTGAAAGAAAAGACTCAGTACAGGGTCAGGTTTCTGAAGGTAGACATTGGAAGGCAGAGGACGGTAGATCTCTGTGAGTTCAGGGCAAGCCTGGTCTACGTAAAGAGTTATTGGATAACCGGAATCACATGGTGAGACTTGTTGTCTGGGGCTGGAGGGCAGGGTGGGAAACACACTGAAGACTCAGGGCAGCCAGGTCCTGGATGGCCAGAATCAGTCTTCCTATTAAAAAAGAGAAACTGGCCCGGTGGTGGTGGTGCACGCCTGTAATCCTAGCACTCTGGGAGGCAGAGGCAGGCGGATTTCTGAGTTCGAGACCAGCCTGGTCTACAGAGTGAGTTCCAGGACAGCCAGGGCTATACAGAGAAACCCTGTCTTGAAAAGAGAGAGAGAGAGAGAGAGAGAGAGAGAGAGAGAGAGAGAGAGAGAGAGAGAGAGAGAGAGAAAGAGAGGAGGGAAGGAAGGAAAGAGAAAGAAAGAAAGAAAGAAAGAAAGAAAGAAAGAAAGAAAGAAAGAAAGAAAGAAAGAAAAGAGAGAGAGAGAAAAAGAAAGAAAGAAAGAAAGAAAGAAAGAAAGAAAGAAAGAAAGAAAGAAAGAAAGAAAGAAAGAAAGAAAGAAAGAAAGAAAGAAAGAAAGAAAGAAAACAAACCTGGGACACAAGGATGCACGGCAGGTAGGTCTAAAACAAGTTCAGACCTGGCACCATAGCATAAATCCTTACCTTGCTTTGCACATTAGCTCAGGAGGAAGTTGCGTGCTAATTTGCATTTTGGAGGATCATCCTTGCCTCTGTGCAGGCTGGGCACACACTCTGGGAGCTGGTTGCAGCTATAGTTACTTCTGAGTAGGATTTCAGGAGACGGGTGTTAGAGCAGCAGCCAACACCGGGATATGAAATGTGTGGCGTCCCGTGACAGCACTGCAGTTCCTGCATCTTCCAAAGGCTCCCTGCTGGGGGGCAGCTTCGTTTTCAGCAGATCCGTAATTAAATATTTATCAGCAAAAGGCCATAGTGTCTGCAACTTGCAGGTTATGTAGACAAAAAAAAAAAAAAAAAAAAACAAAACAAAAAAAAAAGAATACTTTAAATTGGGCGGGAAGTTAACAATGAATTTAGGGCACTGAAGAGATGGCCCAGTGGTTAAGAGTTCTGGTTGCTCTTGCAAAGGACCCAGGTTTGGTTTCAGCACAAAAGGGGCAGTTCACTACTTTAACTCCAGTTCTTAGGTATAATATATTATATATATTAAAATTATATATATAAATCTTAATATGTAGATTTAATATAGAAATGGTGAATCCAGACAGATAGTGCGTACTCTTGTTGCACTGTTCTTGCATATTTTATAGATTTTTGTTGGAATAACATTTTTTAATTTACATTTTTATTTTTGTGTGGGTGTGCTTGTACTGTTGGTCCGCGTGCACCTGTAGAGCTCAGAGGGCAGATGGGAACTGAATCTACCACACGGCTGTCAAGGCTGAAGCTGTGCTCTTAGGCTGTGGTAGCATCTTTATCTCTGAGCCATGTCGGCCATCACCAGGGGTTGGTTTTTTTTTGTTTTCTAATATTGTTTTAAAGATTTATTTATTTTATATATGTGAGTACATTGTTGCTATCTTAGACACACTAGAAGAGGGCATCGGATCCCATTACAGATGGTTGGGAGCCACCATGTGGGTTCTGGGATTTGAACTCAGGACCTCTGGAAGAGCAGTCAGTGCTCCTAACCACCAAGCTATCTCTCCAGCCCCTTAATATTCTTAATTTTTAAATTTCCATTGATTTGTTTCTTTTGATCTTTTGAGACAGGGATTCTCTGTAGCCCTGGCTAGCCTGGAACTCAGGCTGGTTTCGAACTCAGACTTCTGTCTCCCAAGTGCTGGGATCAAAGGTGTGTGCCACCACCACCTGGCTGATATTCTTAATTTTTTAACTGCATCTGTTTATTTTGTGCATATGTATGCATATGTGCATGTGTGTTGGCATGGGCAAATGTGGTACATGTGGTACAACTTTCAGGGGTCAGTTATTTTCTATCAGGAAGGTCCTGGGGACTGGACTCAGGTCATCAGGTGTGGCAGCCGCCTTGCTGGCCTGACCGTAGGTTCTGTAAGAGGATGCGATCTCAGTGTTCTGCAGAGGGGCGGGAGCAGTGAGCTGCAGTTGGCTGTTTCACAGTTGGCTGTCTCGTTGTATACACATCGAAGCTGCCTGTCACCCAACTGGACATAAATGCCATCAGAGTCGCTGCTTCTAAGATGTTCCCAGTCTCTGACTCCCTGGTTCTAGCTATTTTTATTGGGGAGAAATAAATACATAACAACATCTAATGTGTGCTTTCTGCTGAAAATCAGGTCTCTGAGCAGGAGATGGATGAGGTGATCGCACGCAGCACTTACCAAGAGGGCAAAGAAGCCACCTCCTCACCTGGCCTAGGTACGGTGACTTACTCGTGTTCACCACTGAGAGAAGCGTCTGGTTAAATCCACTCCCGGGCACTCCCCAGCAGTAACACGGGGGTCTCTGTAATCACTAGGCTAGTGACAGTTGCTGACAGAGTCTTCTCTCTCTCTCTCTCTCTCTCTCTCTCTCTCTCTCTCTCTCTCTCTCTCAGTTCCTTTTGATTTCTGCAGTTATTTCATGTGTCTCATTAAAGGTCTAATCATGCATGCTGCTTATATGACTTTCAGATAATTCGAAAAATAAGTGAACAGCCATTCATGAATCTTTCTGACTCCTTTGCATAGGCAAAGGATATTTGACACCAAAAAGGAGTCATTTAGTAATGCATTTAGTATTATCCATTCAAATGCTGAGATTTCTCTATATGGATTTAGAAGTTTCAGTACAAACCACCTCCAGTTTGCTGCTGGAGGCAGAAAAAATTCTTTTTAAGAAAAGATTTATTTATTATTACATGTAACTTTAGACACCCTAGAAGAGGGTGGCAGATCTCATTACGGATGGTTGTGAGCCACCATGTGGTTGCTGGGATTTGAACTCAGGACCTTCGTAAGAGCAGTCAGTGCGCTTACCCACTGAGCCATCTCTCCAGCGCCCGAGAAAAAAATTCTTGAGTTTTTCTCCTTATGTGGAAATTTTCAGGCAGGAAAGGACTGCAGATCTCTTCAGCTTTTTGTATTAATTCAAAGCATTCTATTGAGTTTTAAAACAGTTTCCTTAGTGTGGAAGCCTACATTGCTCACTTGGTTAGAGACTCCTCTGACATTCAGGTTGATACCCTGGAGGAAAAGGAACTCGGAAATATGAGTTACTGGATGTCAGAGGAAAAGGAACAGGATTTGGGACAGCCGTGAAATCCCTGCTGATTTGCATCCATAATTAATATATTTAAAGCGGACTCGGCCATAATAGGCTCTTTATTCTGCCTGAGCTCTGGGTTCTCTTCATCCCAACATCTCCACTTGATCAGGCAGCAAAGGCTTTTTTTTAAAAAGCCGGAATTCTCATGCCCTAAATCTCTTTTGCCTGTGACATGTAATTTAAAGTCTACAGGCTGAGCCCTTCACCAGTCAGTCAACTCAAAAGTAAGCTGGGCATCCCGCCACTTCCCAGGTTCTTTCCTGAGTTTCTTGGATGGGTTACATTCACCAAATGTGGTGGGGTCACTTAGCAGACGGCAGGTGCAGCGCGCAAGGAGATGCCCCTGCTCTGTGGGCTGCTGCAAGGCGGAGACAGGGAGATGCAAAGATCCGCCCACCATTGAACTGTCCAGTCAGGTAGAACACTCAGCGGGACTGAGGAAGAAGCATCAGAGACAGGGTTGTGCAGCCCGAGCAGGGTCTTGAGGGGATGAGGGAGGAGGGAGGGAGGGAGAGAGGGAGGTGTGATGGAAAAGGGTAGAAGGGTGCCCCAGGTAGACTAGAAACAGGTGTGGCTACCCAGGGAGACTCTGCGCATGCGTAGGAGTGGCTACCCAGAGAGACCTATGCACGCGACTCATTAGCTGCACTCGGGCATAGGACAGTTTTATTGAACATGCCTGGTCTCTCCTATTTTCAGTGAGCGCTATGAGCCTGCTTACCACTTGCGCTTCATCACATTAACAGTTTTATGAATCCCTCCCACACAGGTACCCCCTTGAAGAGCCCCTCTCTTGCCAAAAAGGTGAGTCAAGATGCATTTGGGAACCACACACGGATTTTTCAGGAACCTCTCAGCCAAGCCACAAACCCTAGTCCATATTTCCGATTAGCACGGAAAGGAAAAAGCCCCACCCCCACCCCACTCCCAAGCCTTTCGAACTGCTCACTTGGTAATAAAGGCAGCCTGGGTTCCAGAGAGCCTGAAGCTGTGACCGCTGGCATTTCCTCAGTCCCACTGGCCAGGGATTCAGACTGGACAGCCCCAGTCCGTCCCACCACCAGGCGGTCCATCAGTTGGGCCGTAAACCTTGACTTATTTATTCTCCTTTCCTATCTCTCCTTGCAGTGGTTTTGTTTTTTGTTTTGCAGAGATACTTGATAGTTGTAGGAGCTAGAGATGGCTCAGAGGTTTAGAGGTGGACCATTGTACCAGAGGATTCCCAGGACCCACATGACAGCTCACAACTGTCTGTAACTTCAGTTCTAGGGGATCACACAAGACATACATGCAAGAGCATCACACAGAGTGTCATACATGGAAGCAAAACATAGGTGCACATCAAACAAACAAATAAATACATAAATAAAACTATTGTGGGTTTTTCTGGTCATTGCAAACATGTGCCTCCACCCCATCTGAAAACAGTATCTGGCCCATGTTCTGAAGTGTTGATGTGGCTGTGGCCACCATGCAGTAAGTGGAGATGGGTGGTCACTATTACAGCTGTCCCAGTGATGAGGAATCAGACCATGGTGCCCCTGAGAAACTGGGAGGTCACTAATGTTGCTATACTCCTTGGTGTAGCCCCCTAAACTCCAGCGTGTTCTTTTCCAACAGGACTCACTCCTCTCCGATTCTGAGCTCTCCCAATACTTTGTCCATGACGGCCAGGGCTCCCTGTCTGACTTTGTGGTGGCTGGCTCTGAGGACGAGGACCACCCTGGAAGTGGCTATGACACCTCGGAGGACGGCAGCCTGCTTCTCTGCCCCCCAGGTGAGCAGGAGGGCTCCGGGGGACCCCAGACTTAGCAGTACAATAAGGAATTAATAGTTCCCCCATCCCTGCGGGAGGCCGCTGGGTTCTGTCTTACCCAGAACAGCAAGGAGAGAAAGCTGGAATGTGTGTGCCTAGCTTGAGTACAGGCGGCATCTCCTCTTGGCCATGGTGACCATGATTCATGCAGCAGTGAGTGGCTGGACACGCATTCTAGTACCAGTGGTGCAGGTGGCTTATCCAGACATTTTACAGGCCATTTATAGCTCATCATCTTGAGTTTCCTGGCATCAAATCAGAGTGGGCAACCCAAGACGCTCTCGATTGAGGGAATCCCAGGCAAATTCCAGTTCTCGTCCCTCACTGGGCTCTGAGCTGAATTCTACTTAGGAAACAGTAAGTCTGAGAAGTGCAACCGTGAGGAGCACCGTTAGCCAAAGGTCACTTCTGCTCACGAATCCTCAAGTGTCTCTGCCCGAATGACATCATCTGACGTGAACTGCATGGAGCCGTCGGACTTCGGCTGTCAAGGGGTCCCTTTTCATCTCCAGTGCTTGAGCTTCAGAGGGGCAGACGATGGCAGACTCAGGGGGGGCCACAGTAGGCTGTGCAAGTGGCAAGCCTCTAAGGTGCACTCTAGGATGGACAAAAAGCACACAAAAGACTGGCAGGGTGGTTCGCATACGTGCCATGCCTCAATGATGCCCTTTCTCTTGAGAAGTAGACAGCTTGGGCTGTGTGCCACGCCCTTTTACTAAAGATAGAGAGGGACCTCCGGGGATGAGAACATAGGTGGGAGGGACATGTTACCTGGGTTACCTGGGAGAGAAGAGTCGTACTTATGCATCAACATTTCGGGCGAACCCCTCCCTCCCCCAACAACTTGGGAGACAAAACGAACGTGAACTATAAATTCGCCATCTCTAGAAAGCACGCCACTCAAGTTAACTAACCTGGAGTTGGTTTCCGTTGGCGGTCTAAAGGGTGAGGAGACCGCTCGGTGGGTAAATCACTTGAAGCACAGATGTAAGGGGAGGGTTGAATCCTAGAAGCCACGGAAAGGCAGAAATAAGTAACGGCAGTACAGAGAGAGACGGGAGGCAGACAGAAGAATCCTTGGGTGTTGTCAAGTCAGCTTGCCTGCCGTATGCAATAGCAAAAACCAGGAGACCCTGTCTCAAGCAAGGTCGAAGGCAAAGACAGACCCCCAAGGTTGTGCTCCAACCTCTACCCATGGAATAATCATGGGTCCACCCACCCGCATTTACACTCTTGTGTCCCCCAACACACAAAGATGCGCATGTGTAGGTGTGTATCGATATGTCTATGTGTATAAAAAGAAAGGGGGTGGGGCAAGAAAAAGATGCAATAAACTGGCTGCCCGTGCTGTTTGGAGCACACGAAGCCGTGTTATTTACGTGGATGTCCGGGGGCCAGAGGTCAAGCCCGGCATGTTGAATTCAGAAGTGCTTAAGTACAGTCACAGGACTGGTTCTGTCAAGTGGCTGGGCAAGGCAGGCTTGACCCTTGATGAAGAGGGGACACTTGCAAGTGCAAGCACTGAGATTTATTTCATTGAGGTTATAAAGCCAGGCCAGATCGGAAGCTTGTGTTTTTGTCTGAGTCTTTTCTCTCTACCCCTTGCAGCTCACAAGGAGACAGGCAAAGCCCGGGCCAACAGCCTTGTGACACTTGGAAGCCAGAGGTCCTCAGGGCTCTTACACAAGCAGGTGACAGTCGCCAGGCAAGCCAGTCTTCCCGGAAGCCCACAGGTCCTCAGGAACCCCCTTCTCCGCCAGAGGAGGGTGCGTTGCTATGACAGCAATGATGGCAGTGACAATGAAGACTTTGATGGGGAGGGGGACTGTGTCTCCCTCCCAGGAGTCCTCCCTGGTCCCAGCAGGCCTCTGGTAGATGACGACACTAGGCTTGCCTTGACAACCTCTTCCAAAAGTATTGATGTGAACAAGCAAGAGGAGCGACTCCAGAAACCACTGGTCAGCAAGGCCTGCTCCGTGCCTCTCCTCGGCAGCTCACTGGACTCAGAGCACAGCACTCATGATGGAGCGGCAGGTACCCCTCCCAAGGCAGCCTCCCTGCCAGGCTCTGTCGAAACCCCCAAGAACGGGCCCAGAGGCTCCAGGAGAAAGGAAATGTCAGGGTCAAGAAGTTCCCCGAAGCTGGAATACAGAGTCCCTGCAGACACCCAGAGCCCAAGGAGCCCAGAAAACCGGACCTCCCCGCCACAGAAGAATGAAAATCTATCGCCCAGGCACAAACCCGTGGCCAGGATCAGCCCACACTACCAGAGGGCTGATGCTGAGGAGACCCCGGGTGGAACGGCCAATGGACCGTGCGCTCAGGACTTGAAAGTCCAGGCGTCTCCCACGAAAGATCCTGTCTCCGGCCGAGCTGCAGAGAAGGTAGCCGACTCACTTCTCTGGCTGTTGGGTATGAATATTGTGGGATGGCTACGGAGCGCTTTGTAAGACGCAGGGTAACCTGGGGAAAGCGATGACTGGAGGATTACCTTTCGACAGTCATTTAGTGGGTGCCCGTTCCCACGGTGGCAGGCTGTTTAGTCATGAGATCTCTCAGCCAAAGCTGAGTGTATACTCACTAGCTTTGCAGGGTACAGGGCCAGGGTGGTGATGGGAAGGTGTTAGGGAGTGGCGGGGAAGAGGAATAAAGCCCTGGGCCTGGGGCCACCTCACAGACTAGTTGGCACAAGTTGAATGATAACATGGACAAGTCACTAAGCCTCCCTGAGCCTTGATCCTCTGGGCTCTGAGGCAGGGGATTGCTGTCTGCCTTGATTGGCTGAGGGGCGTGACTGGCAGATGTTAACTGTCCTTCTCTCCAGCTAATGAGATTAGGAGGGATCCTTGATTACTTTCAAGATCCCTACGGGAATCCTGTGGGATTAGAGCCACATGAAACCCTCAGGTACGTCAGCACATGCCTGTGATCCCAGTACTTAGGAGGTGGAGGCAGGAGGATTGATGAGTTTTAGGCTAGCTCAGGCTACATAATGAGACCCTGTCTCAATAAGAGAAAAAAGAAGCTAAAATACTGTCACACCAAATAACAGGGCTGAATCCATTCAAAATTTATAGTACACTGTGCTGAATGCAAGTTAATTGATACTACTAATTGTTTGTATGTTAGTTATTATCGAATTGTTCACTCAATTTTTTTCAGTATATCCCTTCTCTAGCAAAGAAGGAAGAAGAAATTGTTCAGTCTCTGAGCAAAGAATCTGATAGGACTTTTAAGGCCATATTAGTGAAGATAGTTTTTTGTCATTTTAAGTGGGTGTGTAAATACATTCACAAAATTTCTCTGAGGCAGAAGGGTATGCTTTCATGTTTCCTCCCCTCCTCCAAAATGGCGTTCACCTATAAGCAGCTCATGCAATTAGAGGGTGTGTCCTTTCCTTTCAGAAAGTGTCCTGGGGGCAGAACAGGAGGTGTGGCTCAGTGGCACAGAGATATCTCCTCACATCTGCCTGCACACAGCTCTGGGCTCCACCCCCAGCACCCCGGCCCTCCCCTGCACACACACACACACACACACACACACACACACATACACATACACACACCCTGGCCCTCCCCTGCACACACACACACAAACACACAAACACACACACACCTTGGCCCTCTCCACACACACACACACACACACACACACACACACACACATACACCCTATACACCCTGGCCCTCCCCTGCACACACACACACACACACACACACACACACACACACACACCCTGGCCCTCCCCTGCACACACACACACACACACACACACACACACACACCCTGGCCCTCCCCTGCACACACACACACAGGCTCACCAGCAAGGTCTAGACAACCGAGAAGGCCAGATCAGGGTTTTTATTCTTAACTACTCACGTGTATTAACAATAGTTCTTGCCAGATGTGGTGTCCCATTGCACATCTGATCAGACAGGGCTACAACCCAGACCCTTTGTCAGCACAAACACAGACAGACAGGGAGGGTGGAAGGGAGAGGTCTGTATATTTTCTAATTGTATTTAGTGTATGCATTCATCTTCTCTCTCTCTCTCTCCTCTCTCTCTTCTCTCTCTCTCTCTCCTCTCTCTCCACACACACACACATCCCAAGCTGCAAGTCCAGTCAGTAGTCAGAGGCCAACTTGAAGGAGTCAGTTCTCTCCCGTCACCATGCAGCGCCTAAAGATCAAACTGAGGTCACCCGGCTTAGAGACAAGTGCTTTTACCATCCCGGCCTAAGACTTAATAGTTCTGAAATATTTGCAGTAAGAACTTTTGGGTGGCTGGAGAGGTGGCTTTGTCACTATGAGCACTGCGTACTCCTCCAAGGGACCCGGGCTCAGTTCCCAGCCCTGTAACTTACAACGTCTGTAAGTTCAGTCTCAGGGGGCCTGATACCCTGTTCTAGCTTCTGAGGGCATGAGACGCACAGACGTGCATCGAGACCAACACTCAGACACGTAAAAATAAATAAAACCTTTTCAAAATGGAGGAGGGGAGGGCGGCGATGCGAAGTGGCTTTAATCCCCACTCCCGGAGGCAGAGGGGAGCAGAGCTCTTGAGTTCAAGGCCAGCCTTGTCTATAGAGCAAGTCCTGGGACAGCCAGGGCTACACACAGAGAAACCCTGTCTCAATCAATCATCAATCAATCAATCAAGCCAAAATAAATAAATGTTAAATACATTTTTTAAAGTGGGGTTTAAAACTTTTATTTAAAATGTTTTTGTCATAAATCTTTTTGTTCTGAAGTGTGACATTTGTGACAGAGAGGGTAGCGTGTGTAAGGCATCCTCGGGTAGGAGAAGCTGAAAACTGAAGCAGACGTCTTCTCTTTAGTGTTCTCCATTGTTTATAAGCACTTTTTAAAAATTTGTGATGTGGTGGCGGTGGTGGTGGTGGTGTGTGTGTGTGTGTGTGTGTGTGCACGCGTGCGAGATCGAGCAAGTGTGTTCATGCATGTGTGTAACACATCCTAGTATGCACTCGCATGAGCACATGCAGAGGTCAGAGAGGGCATCATGTGTCCTGTGCTATTGTTGTCTGCCTCATTCCTTACTCAACTGGAGCATACTGGTGGAGCCGAGTGAGCGCCCCACCCCCTCGCCCCCAAGCCGGGCTACCCCGCACGAACACCGTACCTTTCCATATAGGGTACCACACCTTGCTACCTGGGGGCTAGGGTTTACGCCCTCGTGTGCACAGCACGCAGTCTTCCTTTCACCTTAAGGTGAAATTCGTCTCTGGAAAATCAGCTATTTTAAAATATCCGACACAGGGGCACTCGCACTCTCCCCTCTGTCCCTCGACCACTCTTCCGAGCTCTTCTGTTTGATTTCCCTTAGCGGGGAAAGCATCGACCTGAGCTGAGCGCTCGCTTCCCTTGGCTGGTGACTGACACTTCGCAGGATGAGTTTTAACAAGAGTTGTGAGAGGCGATTTTCACTCCACCCGCCCTTCTGCCGCCTCCTTTGGGCCACTTTATGACACACAGACTCGGTGGACTAGTTTTAAATAAACACAGCCGGACTCTTGAGTAAGTTTGAAAGCTGTTTTGTGCCAGCATCCCATGGAAGAAAGGAAGATATAGTAGGCTGTGCTCGGCCTGAGGGAAATCTTGCGGTTCCTTCCACACTCTGGTCTCCTTTCTCCCAATTTACCCTCTTCCTCACTCTCAGGCTTAGGAATTGGTTTTACTATCTTGGCCCCCTTTACAAGATGTCAGAAGGCGCCTCCCCCCTTCAGAAACCTTCCCTGCTGTTTTTATAACTCTCCTCACTTAATCATCTTTTCTTTAAAACTTCTGAGATTCAGCAAGTCTTTTTATCCCCCATATGAAAGTTGAAAAACCTGAGGCTTAGGGAGGCGGTGCGGAGCCCAGATCGGCGGCTCCCAGCCCGATTCTCCTCTATGGACAATGGCTGTCGAAGGACGCAGAAACCCTGAAAAGCTATTAACATGGTTTCTGCTTCTCCTTGTGCCAGGAACTTCGGGGAAATCCCACCCCGGGGGACAGCTCTGTCCCCACCAACTGTGGACCAGCCAGTACCCCATGCCACCCAAACACTGGACTCCCCACAGAGAACCCGCAGGGAGCTGCACCAGAGTGCGGGCCACACCCTGGGACTGGTAAGACTCCGTTCTTGTTGGTTTCATTGAGAGAAAGGGAAACAAACATGCGTCCTAAGAAAAGTGTTATGAGAAGATCATTTTGAGGAGGGAAGAAAAACCACTTAGGGAAACCAATGTCGACAAGAAATCACCGTCCTTGAACCGCTATGCTTATACCCTGCCCGCTCCGCCCCACCCCGCCCTGCCCTGCCCGCCCCGAGCTTAGACCCTCGCCTGCTTTCCCCACTAAGTGCATCCGTGTTTGTGCTTCATTTTGTGTCACAGACGAGACATAAGAAATGGGGCTTTTTTCCTCCTCAGAATCTCCTTACTGTGCTTATATGAAATCAAGTGCACAGAGAAGTGGCAGTAAAAACCTCCACAAGGAAAAGTAAAAACTAAATAAGTAATAACGTGGGGAAAATTACCAAAGCATGATAGGAGACAGACTGATGGCACAGAAGCAGAAATCGTGGCTACTTCCAGCTCGAAGTGTTTTTTAAGTCAATCTGAGTTGACTGACTCTGCTGCTTTCTCAGCAAAAGGAGAAAGTTGTCTTAGTGGCTGGTGATTGCTGTAATGGTGTGAGACCCCTGAAGGAAGGGCTGGAGATCTGTGGTAATAGAAAAATGAGATAGCTCCGTTGTCAAGGCAGTCCCATAAGTTGTTATTTCATCTTATTTATTTAGTGTGTATGTGTGTCTGTATAGATGTGTATGTGTACATGTGTGTGTGCATACATGTGTATGTGCATATGTATGGTGTGTGTGCATATGTGTGTATGTGCGTGTTTGTGCGTACATGTGGTGTGTACACATGTGGTATGTGGATGTGTGTCTGCATATATGTGATGTGTGTGTGTGCTCACGTATGCATTTGTGTAGCTATGTGCTTCTACACACATGTCAAAGTCACAGGACAATGTCCCATACTCGGTTCTCTCAGGGGGATTGAACTCAGACCTGAAGGCTGACAGCAGGTGTCTTTACCCACCGAGCCACCTCACCGGCTCAGGGATGTCCTATAGTTTTAAATTTTGGAACTGTAGAATATCCACCACAGGCGTTTTTTGAGGCAGAATCTCATTTTGTAGCCTATGCTGATCTGGACCTTAAGAGCTTCCTGCCTCAGTCAGTCCTAGGTGCTTGAAGTCACCACACCACCACACCCATCTTCTATGTGTACACTGTTGACTACCAAGAGGAAAAACCGCAGATGCCGGAAGCACACCGTAGCACCCTGTTCCTCGGTCCATGATGAGTCCATTACCATGGTTCCTACTCCATCCTTTAAGTTCAGGTCACAAGCATTCGCTACTGAGTAAACATTAAAGGACAATTTTCATTAGAAATTTGAAACTTTACAGTGAAGTGTGTTAACTTAAATGGGGTTCCGTTCAAGTAACATGGGGTTCCATCCATCCTAAAGATGTCATCTTTCAAAATAGCCTTCATTTGAGACCAGAGCTATGGACTGTCCCACGAGAGCTCATTCTTCAGGATGATTCTCTGGGTGTTTTCCTGGGACTTGTGTGGCCCTCAGAATTGAAGAACAGCAAAGGGATTACTTTCTTTTATCACCAGAACCGATCTCCTCCTTATTTGAAACAATAGAAAATCTATGCACTCAAGTCTAATTTTCCTAGTCCTGAGGGTTTTATACCTTAAAGAAGTGTTTATACAGACAAGCTCTTTGGACCAGAGAGGAATTTACTCTTCCGGCCCCAGAGCCAAAGAAAAGACATAGCCTCTGTGTTCCCAGGTACTTCTACCTGTTCCGTCGCGATTCCAACCCACTGCAGGTGTTTGTCTGTCCTCTCTGGACTTCCCACCAGTAATAAGCCTTGGAGAAAGAAGCAACTGAAAAAATGCAAGTTCCATTAAACTGATGATGTTTAATATGTAATAATACACGTGCTACATTTAATATGTAAATAACCTTTAAACATGCTGTGCTTGGTTATCATTGAGTTCTTACATGCAGGGAGCCGGAGCCGGTTGCAGTGATGGAGCTCTGGCGCCCTCTAGGGCTCTGGAGGTATATCTCCAGTGTTTGACCACGTGTTAAATTACCTTTTACAATTTTTCCCCCTACAATTTTTTTACTCCTGCAATATGATTTTTACAATTACCTTTTACTCCTACAGTTTTTAGTGCCTCTGTCTTTTTGTGATGTTTCCATTCTCTCGGGTAAAAGGCCCAGCAGTGACCTTGACTATTGGGCATGGCCTTTCCTCCTCCTAGTTTTATCACAAATGGCTTAACTGCTTTCCAGTGTACAAGAAAGATAGTCTTCAAAAATCTAACGTTTTTTTTTGGGGGGGGGGGAGAGGAACACACTTTTGATAAAGAATTCTTTCTTACCTTAAAAAAAAAGTTTGAAGCTAGGCAGTGGTGGTGCATGCCTTTAATTCCAGCACTTGGGAGGCAGAGGCAGGCAGATTTCTGAGTTCGAGGCCAGCCTGGTCTACAGAGTGAGTTCCAGGACAGCCAGGGATACACAGAGAAACCCTGTCTCAAAAAAACAAAAACAAAAACAAAAAAAACAAAAAAAAAGTTTGCTTTTTAGGCCCCTGAGTTGGCTCGGCAAGTCAGGCCTGAAGACTTGAATTCATTCCCCAGGACCCACATGGTAGGAGAGAGCTGACTCCTACAGAGTGACCTCTGACCTCCATAGATGTGATGGCACCAAATGCCCACACACACACACACACACTCTAAAGATATTAATTTTTAAAAATCCTGCTTCTTAGAAAACGTCTCTAAATGATACCAGGCAGGCAGCACGTGGGCATCATGCTCTGGCCAGGGCCAAGTCCACGCTCTGACAAAGGCTCCAGGACGGTCATGCGAGCCCTCGGCAGCCTGCCTCATGGGCTTGATCGGAGGCCTCTGTGAGGCTTCCGTGTGCACCGTTCCAAGCACTGTCTAGTAAAACAGTATGCATCGTGTGCATGAGCACAGGCGATTTTCCCAAGAACAATCAGGTATGAATGTCTATGCCTAGCAAATAGGCGCTTGGTAAGATATGTGCAGGCATGCACAATTTTCCTGAGATTGTTTTCAAAAGTGAATAAGAATTGATTCATCCTTGGACGCAGGCATATGGCCGCCTGATTATAGCTACGCTGCCAGTGAGGGCTGACCTTGGCAACTATGACTTGTTCTCTTGGTCAGCCACTCTTAAGACCAGGAGTGGGGGCGAAAGCTACGTTGAGAAAAGCCCTGGAGAGGTGTGTGAGGGTAGCCGCTGTTGTCACTATCTCTGTAATGGATTCAGGAGTGTATATTATAAAAATTGGGAAGTGTGTGTGTGTGTGTGTGTGCGCGCGCGCGTGCGCACGCGCGCACGCGCACATTGAGGAGGAAATTTTAAAGTCACCAGAGCCCTCTGAGGAAATCTGTCGTTTTATTCTGTGTGTCCTTTTGTCCCTGCTGTGTGTACGGCAGCCTTTTCCTTTCTCAGTGTGGTACCTCGCATACTTTTTAGCCTCAGATGGGGACAACAGTTTTCAAGCAGCTGCTGTGGCAACAGTGCTCCTGCGTGACGGGTGTGGCCTGGCAGGTCATGCCAAGCCCTGGTGACTCAGCTGCACCTGTGTCGCAGAAGCCTCCCACACCCCGGCATCACGGGTAGTCAAGGCTAATTGGGCCATCCACCCTGGGGATATTCCCATTAGTGGGTCTTTGGTGGGGGTTCCAAATGAAGCATTATTTAAAAGGCAGTGCAAGGGCTGCCTCCAGATAAATTCATCTCCCTCAAATAAAGCCCTCTGTAGGGGCGAGAGACGGTGGAGCACTTTCCTAGGATGCACAGAGCCTTGGGCTGAATCCCCGGTGTCACATACATTGGGTTGTAGTGGCTTACACTTATGATTTCGGCATTTAAGAGATAGAGGCGAGGATTAGGAACTCAAGGTCATCTGGAATGTAGGGAATTCAAGGTTAGCCTGGGCTACTTGAGAACCTACCTCAAATACTAGACAAACAAACAAACCTTTGAAGACACACTTTGCAGGAACTCACATTGCTAAAAAACACTGCAGAAAGTTTTGCCTGTTTGTGAATGTTAATAAGCAAGTCTGATGGTGTTAGATGATCTTTAGCAGCCAGAGACATGGCTCAGTGATTAGATCCCTGAGCCCACAGGATGAAAGGGCAGAACACACTCCTACAAGTTGTCCTCTGACCTACACACACACACACACACAAAAACACACACACACACACACACACACACACGCAGTTACACTCATACCACACACATGCAGTCACATACACACACACACATACACACACACATGCAGTCACACGCAGTTACACTTACACCACACACATGCAGTCACATACACACACACACACACACACACACACACGCAGTTACACTCATACCACACACACACATGCAGTCACATACACACACACACACACACGCAGTTACACTCACTACACATACACACGCGCGCGCGCGCGCAGTTACACTCACACCACACACATGCAGTCACACACACACATGCAGTCACATACACACACACACATACACACACACACACACACTGCACACACAGACTAAGTGGCCTTCAAGTCCCTTCCTCTTGTCACACTGCCACTCTCCCCTGTATTGGTGTCAGCAGAAGCAAGAACGTTTTGCTTGAGAGTTCAGTCGCTGAGCAGAGACTAGCGTCTGGGTCGGCAGGTGTTCCTGGCAGCATCTGGCCTTCCACAGCAGGCCCCGGGGAGTTCCGTGCCATCTCCATGGGCATGTTGATGAACCAGCCTTGTTACTGCCACACGCTCCACATGGAGGCCACAGGGGTCGGGGTTAGCCAATCCTGGCTCTCCCACCTGTGACCTGTGGTGAGCTTGGACGCGTTGCCTGACCACCTGCTGACTCCCTTCCTCACCCTCTCAGTGCGCAGGGCCCACCCGCCTCCCATCACTGGGAGGAACATTAACTGTGTGGAAATCTCCTACCACAGTGCTAAGACTTCATTATTGGCTAATAATTCCTTTGTCATTATTCATAAAGGGACAACAGGAGGGGAACAAAGAGGCAATTAAAGCCAAGCCTAGTGACACAAACCTATAATCCCAACCAGTTGTCCACAGGCCAAGATGGAAGGGTAGCAAGTTCATGGCCTGCAAGCAACTTACTGAAACCCAGTATCAAAGTGTCATGTAAGCTGGGGCCAGTAAGATGGCGCACTGGTCATCGCAAGGTCATCCTCTAGTACATAGTGAGTTCAAGGTTAGCCTGGGACACTCAAGACTCTGTCTTTTTATTTTTTTAACACTTTTTTTTTTAAAGATTTATTTATTATATGTAAGTACACTGTAGCTGTCTTCAGAAGAAGGAGTTAGATCTTGTTACAGGTGGTTGTGAGCCACCATGCGGTTGCTGGGATTTGAACTCAGGACCTCTGGAAGAGCAGTCAGTGCTCTTAACTGCTGAGCCATGTCTCCAGCCCCAAGACTCTGTCTTTAAAATTAATTTATTTTTTCCTAATTAATTTTAGGAAAGCTTTGAGGACATATGCTTAACATTTGGGGTAACACTGCTCAAACCAAGACCTCTCCTGGGTCACATGTCAACGTGATGTTAGCCCAAGAGAGTGCGGTGCATGCTGCTGGGCTTTCTGAGGAGACACCGTAGGACAGAGCAGTCGAGCTCCCTCCACCATTAAGGTTTCCTGGACTAACTGGCTTTCAGATCCCCTGTTTCAACAAGCTACTTCAAGGCTGAGCTAGAGTTCTGTGTCAACGAGGACCCCACCTGACACATCAGCTCTGTCTCCTATGCAAAAAAAAAAAAAAAAAAAAAAAAAATGGCCGCCAAGTGTGCAGGTACAGGCCCATCATGGAGGCCAGTCAGGAGAGTCAAGGGGCACGAGGTCAACCAGGGCTATACAGAGACCATCTCAGACGTTAGAAAAAAAGTAAGCCTCTTGGGTTTGCAGGTTGAACTGTTTCCTGGTAAAGTTGGAGTCACTCATGGTCAGGTAGATGGATGCTGGAACGAGATAAGACAGGAAACCTCTGCCCCGTCTAGGCCAAAGCTAAGGAATACTACCAGCCATGCCTGTCTTCCCAGAACTTGTGCCGGCAGAGGTGCTTGGGTCAAGAAATCCGGGCAGGAGATTTCTGGCGTCTCCTATCTGAAAGCAAACAAAGAGAGACACGGGCAAGTTTAAAATGTTCGTCCAGTTTGTCCGAGTTACTTTAAGGTGATTAAAGCGGACGGGGTAATGGCTGCTAGATGTGAGCGCTCTACAATTGGAGAGGCAGAAGCAGAAGGTCTGGATGTAGGCTGTGGAATGTCTGAGAAACAACAGTGAGATTGTTTATACGTTGACACAACTCTACCGGGTTACTGTTTGCTTACATTTCCCCCTTTACTCTCCCCTACCCTCTACAGGACGGGATGGGTCCCCAGACCATCTCCTTTCCCCCGGGAAGAGCAGGGAAGTTCATCCTGACTCCAGCCAGACTTCTGCAGTCACCGAGCAAGTCTTCCGGCATGAACGCCTCAGCCAGCCTGTGTGTCCCGGGACCTCGGAGCCTGAGTCCCAGGACATATCTAAAATAAGGCCACCGAGACAGAGAAGCGTATCTCCCAGGGAGAGGGCCTCAACTCCTCCTGACTCCAGCAGGGCTTGGGCTGCCCCTGGGGACAGCTCTCCCAGCACCAGGAGAGCAGCTGTCCCCACGAGCACAGGAGCAGCGCCAGCTACAGCCGTTCCTCAACCCTCCCTTGGGGATCAGGAAAGGAGCCGAGGCCTCTCAGGTCCCAGCAAGGCCCCGGAAGCTGCAGGACTCTGCATACCTAAAAGCTTGAAGGACAGGGCTCTGCTTGACGACACAGCTGGAAAGGTATCGCATGCCAGCCCCTCTGTGCCAGTGAAGACCGACAGGACCCTGTCGGAGAGCACAGAGAGCCCTGTGACAGACATTGACAAGTTCATCGGGGAAGCCTCTGAGGCAAGGCTTCCTCAGTCTCCTCTGAAAGCGGACCACAGGGCTCACCAGGACATTTTTGAGAGTCAGCCACCAGGTGGAGCTGGGGGTGACAGTTGCCACCACCCTCAGACAGTCAGGAGTGACCAGCTGTCCTCCCCGAGGAGGACCGGAGGCACAGACTCACCCCCAGCCCTTCAGTGGACCTTCCGGCCTTCCGTGCTGGATTCCATCCATCCCGACAAACATTTGACTGTGAACAAAAACTTTCTGAACAACTACTCGAGAAATTTCAGCAGTTTCCACGAAGACACTGTCTCCCTCTCAGGCCCCGGTGGAGGCTCAGATCCGTCGCCCTCGTCCATGTATGGCGATGCTGAAGACTCCTCTTCGGACCCTGAGTCTCTTGCTGAAGACCCGCGAGCAGCTGCCAGGAACAACTGGTCACCTCCTCCTTCCCAGGAGTCCTCCCACAAGGAAGGGAGCACCGAGTCTGAGGATGAGCAGATAGAAATCTGTGCCACAGGCGGTTGCCCTGAGACCCCAGTGCCTGCCCAAGCTCCTGCCCAGGCTGCATTCAATCCAGGAGCCTCATACACTTCCACCCTGGACCCTTCCGGGCCATTTTCCTTCCTGGATGTAAGCCCTCAGGAGCATGAGACGTGGGCGAGCATAAATGCTTCACCGAGCCACACCCCTGAATGCACAGAGGAAATCATGGCTGTCACCGGCACAAGCTCAGTCATGGGAGACGGCCAGCCTTCCCAAATGACCAGACCTTGTCAAACCCCACCCTTTGTCCTTAGGAACCCAGATATGGCAAATGGTTTGGGACGGGACCTGCTGGATGAGGGAACCCCAAACGAAGGGGCGGCGCCTGCGAGTGTCATGCGCAGTGTGTATGCCCTGGGCGCCGAGGGCCCTAAGAATGGGGAGACAGTTTTGGCAAACCTCCACATCGCCAAGGGCTGCGACCTGGACGGCTTGCTGCAGAAACCAAAAGCCATCTCCAGGAGACCTATCATGACCTGGTTTAAAGACATAAATAAAGACAGCCAGGGCACACATTTGCAGAACAAACCTGAGAAGGAACAGCCCTCTACCCTGGCTATGAGTCCTGGCTCGAAAGCGAACACGGCGAGCACCACCCACAGAAAGGGAGTGGCTGTGCCTAAGAGCCCTCCTCCACGGCAGAAGAGTCAGGAGAACAAAGACCTGCCCCCCAAGAGTCCAGTGGAAGCACTAAGTAACTGTCAGAAAGCCAAGTGCAGCCCTCAGCTTAAGAGGCTGAACAGCAAAAACAAAGGCAGTCCTGAGGGACCTGGGGCCAGTTCTGCTAAGGGCAGCAGGACCGAGCACAGGAAGTCCTTGCCTTCACCCCAGGCATCCCATAAAATGCTTCCTAAGGCAGAGTCACACAGGTTCCACGTAGCTGACCAAGAGGAACCTAAGAACACTGCTGGGGACGCCCCTAAGTCTCTTCAGTGCGATCCAGAGAGCAAGCCACCCCCGGCTGCCTCTGGGTCGCTGAGGACCTCCGCATCCGACACAAGCATTCGGACCTTTACGTGTCCCCTGACCTCCCCCAAGCCCCTCCCTGAGCAAGGTGCGAACAATAGGTTCCACATGGCTGTCTACTGGGAACCTGACACAAGTTGTCCAACCACCTCCTCCAGGTCCCCTAGGTATGGAGCAGAGGGCAAGGTGCCCCATGTTAACTCTGGGTCAGCGAGTCCCTCAGCATCGAGGACCAGCATAGCCTTGGCAGGGAACAGACAGAGCAAGCAGTTGGCGCCCAGCCGGGTAGACGCGGTGATATCAGAAGCAGCCCAGCCCCAGGGCGTCGGTGAGAAAGGAGCAGAAAAAATGGCTAGTGACCCTCTAGAAAGGACGAACCAGCTGAAAATCGTTGAGATTTCTTCTGAAAGAATGCCAAAGAATGTGTGTGGTGACAAGCCACCCGATAGTGACAGAAAGGGAGGACTCTTGACCCAGAGCACCTGTCAGGAGAAGAATTCGGTCAGACTCCGGCAGTCTGCGGAGTCGTCCCCAAAGCATCCACCCTTCCCTCCGTCCCAGGTGGACCGGGAAATGCGCTGGTCCTTCAGTTCAGCCAGACTGGCCGCCGCCTCCTCCCCACAGCTGCCTGCCAAGATGCCAGAGGCCTCCCAGGACAAACCAAGCCAAATGCCAGCCTCTGTAGGGGTGCCCAAGAACGGGGTACCCATAGGCCTGGCCGGAGAAGAGCATCCCTACTTTACCCCAAGGCCAGCCACCAGGACTTACTCCATGCCAGCCCAGTTCTCAAGCCACTTTGGGCGAGAAGGACCTTCCCCACACAGCCCAAGTCACTCTCCTCAGGACCCCCAGGGCTCTGCGGTGAGTGGCAATCTCTCTGAGAAGACAGCCAAAGGCGTGACTCACGGGCAGGGCGTATACAGTGTGAAGCCTCTGCTGGAGACCCCAAAGAACCTGCCCCCGGTGGATATGGGGGACATCGGTGCGGTCCCTGAGCCGAGCTGCCTCATCCCAGACAAAGTCCAAGTCGCCAGGAGACACTACTGCTGCGAGCAGAATTGGCCCCATGAATCTACCTCGTTTTTCTCTGTTAAGCAGCGGATCAAGTCTTTTGAGAACCTGGCCAATTCTGACCGGCCCGCGCCCAAGCCTGCCCCATGCCCGTTCCTGTCCGTGAGCTCCAAGCCCCCCGTTAGCAGACGGTCATCTGGCAGCGTCGCTTCGGGGAGCCCCGGTGATGTCACCGCAAGGTCCCTGAGACGCAGCTTGAGCTCCTGCAGTGAGAACCAGAGCGAGGCCGGCAGCCTTGTCCCGCAGATGACGAAGTCGCCGTCCAGCATGACGCTGACGGTCTCCAGGCAGAACCCACCAGACACGAGGAACAAGGGCCCCAGTCCAGACCCAAAGAAATCACTTGTCCCCGTGGAAACTCCTGCCGCCACGGGGAGCCCGGCCTCACCCATCAAGAGGAACAAGTCCTCCGTGCGCCACGCCCAGCCCTCCCCAGTGTCCCGATCCAAACTCCAGGAGCTGAGAGCCTTGAGCATGCCGGACCTGGACAAGCTGTGTAGTGGCGAGGACTGCTCTGCCAGCCCAGGGGCTGTGCTCTTTAGAACCCAGCTGGAGATCACCCCCAAAAGGTCGCAGGGCTCCCCAGCCACCTCTCCAGCCGGCTCCCCAGCTACAGGCCATGCAGATCTCAACGGATCAGCCTTCCTTTCATGTCCCGTGAACGGTGGCACCAGAGTCTACCCGAAAGGAGGCAGCCCTCCTCCAGCCAGTGAGCCTGCGGTACCCACTGGATCCAGGGAAGGGCACGGTGAATCTTTGCGGGCCATGCCTGCTGGGAAAAGCTGGTCAGTGAAGTAAGTATCTACCCTCACTCCCCTCTTACTCAAACAGGCCTGCCTCCTTTGACAACACTTTTAGGTTTATAAAACAGTTGCAAAGGTAATGAGGGGAGTCCCGAGCTCCCTCTCACTAACTCTGCCTGACTTCCCAATCTTACACAACCCTGGTCCGTGACTGAGAATTGAGGATTTAACCCCGACAACCAACCCTAGGCCCCAAGCCACAAAGTTCAGAGCTTGCCGAATCAATCCCACCAGTGTCCTTTTCGATTCTAGGATCCGATCCAGACGCCACCCTGCGTTTCAGTCAGGATCCAGCCGGGAAGCCACACATGCTTGCCACTGTGTGGCTCAGAGGACAGGAGTAACATAGGGGGACAGTCCGTGCCTCAGGGTGTCTGTGGGGGCTCCCAAAGCAGCTGCAGCTTAGCGGGAAGCTCTCAGTGTTTAAAATGTTTCACTGGGGCTTCCAATTTCTAAACATGTCAGAAGTTGTCTGCTGCCAGGCGGTGGTGGCGCAAGCCTGTAATCCCAGCACTTGGGAGGCAGAGGCAGGTAGATTTCTGAGTTTGAGGCCAGCCTGGTCTACAGAGTGAGTTCCAGGACAGCCAGGGCTATACAGAGAAACCCTGTCTCGACAAAAAAATAAAATAATAAAACAAAAAGTTGTCTGCTACACTCCTGTACTGGTCCCTCAATATCCCAGAGGAGTCCTCAGGAACATTTCCAGATATTTATGCCTGCCTCGTAGGGTTCTCTCCGTAACTGTGGAGTAGAACCTATGCCCAACAGGAGGCAGATAGGTGGGAAATACCCACAGCAGGGCAGAGGAAGACCTTCCAGGCTAGCCCTTAGGAAATGGAGTGGCTGCTGTTTGTTTAATCTCTGTCCAATGTATTTTTTTACTTAGTCTGGGTCAACTCCTATCCTCGTCGAGGGACCAGCAGAGATTACAGGCCGTCTTGTCATTAGTGGGGTCAGACTCCCCCCTCCTCACTCTCATTCAGGAAGCGAAGGCACAATCAGAGGTGAGCAGGGTGCCCAAAACCCAGGGATGGAGCGGAGGGTGTTGGTGAAGTGGGGGAGGGGCAGGTGCTGGGCGCAGTCTGTTGCTTGAGGGCCGGTGCGAAATGTTGGATTGGAGGGCCGTCCTAAGTCCCCTGCAGCAACTGTTCACCAGCCTTTCTACCCTAAGTTTGCAAAGGAATTGCTGAATGACCTCTGTCCCTTTCAGTGTGGACATAAACTAGGAAGCGGCGCCACCTGCTGGTGGAAGGCTCACACTGTTCTAAACCCGGCTTATGCCCCGAAGTTTAAGAGCTCCTAAGCCCCAGTTTATAAGGTCAAAGATTCAGATGTTAAATGAACCGTATTGTGACAGTGGACAGTAGTGACAACAGAGACCATGGGTTCCCACCTAGAATGTTCCTCAGGGGACAGTAAAAATTTGTTATTTTGTCTTTTTGTTGTTGTTGTTGTTTTGTTTAACAGAGCTGAGGACCGAACCCAGGGCCTTACTACTGAGCTAAATCCCCAACCCCGACAGTAAAAAATTGAACCTCGACAGATGAATATTTGTTGAGAACAGGGCGAATAGAAATGAGTGATGAGATCCTGGGTTACTAACGTTTACAAACACTGTTCCGATTCCCCCACATCTTCCTCGGCTCCATTTGCGGTTTCTCAGTTAAGCCTTCCCATCTCGTGGGCCAGGATAGCGAGGAGGTGGGGGGAGCCTGGGAACAGATACCTATCGGTTTCCCCTCCCATCAGATTCTCAGCCCACTGGTACAGTCAGGACAGCCTTCGAGGAAGCAAGTGCTTTCATTAGAGTGACAGGGACCGCGCTGTCGGCTCTAGCTTCAGCGGTGCGCATGCGGCACAGGCCCCAGGCTCACTCTGGGACAATATGCACCCAGAGCTGGAGTGCAGACAGAATGCCAGGCGCTGCTATCGGATCGGTACCCTGAGCAAGTGTGCAGTTTGAACGGCGTCCGGGACCATTCCTGCTTGCGTTAGACCGCAGGTTTCTTTTCCCGTGTTTTGTTTTCGGTAGGTTTGCAATGGGAGAGAGCGCATAGCTAGCCCGACCTTGTTTCCTTTGTGCCGCGTCTCCCTGCTTTCCCCAGAGAGTATGGTGCGCTCAAACCAGAAAGGCACAAACCAGGGTCCTGTGGCCTTCTGGTGTACCCCGAAAGGTGAAAGAGGCCAAAATCCAGCCTGCTTTTCTCACAACCACACGGCCAAGCTTTGGAGGGAGGGCCCTGTTCATGTGGCATCCCAGTGCTGTACAGAGTTACTCAGGCAACATCAGACCTCATCCTCGGCTGCTTGCTTCCCCAAACCCACCCCCATTCCCGCAGAAATTAGTAAATGTAAATTTTGATGGCAGTATGCCCATTCTAAGGTACACTGTCACTGCTCTACAAGTATTCGCATCTCCACCTCTTCCGGAGGTGTGCAGAAACCATTCATTAAGCCATGAGCGCCTGCGCTTGTTTAGAAAACCTAGTGGTCAGCGTCTCCTTTCTGTTCCCCTCGTCTGGATGACTGAAGGTACCCAAGTCTTCATGACTTACCAATACAACTAAACGCTCCTCCATTAGGCTTCCTGGTCAGCTGACCCCACAGGTGGTTTTCTGCTTCCTTTTCTCTTAATAATTCAGTCCTCAAAGGTTATTTATTAGCTTTCTCGAGTGACAGTGTGCTTCCTATCATCTTGAAGCTGGTGATGCTTGCTTACTTCATGAAAAAGCAAACAATGTAGAACTTTAAAGTGTTGCTGAATCGTGTCTAAAATGGGGGCGACGTCAGATTCTGGACTGCTTAACCAGTTGTGCTCAATCTTCTATTTCAAAATATCCTCTGACTGGCGCTTAAAGCAAGACAGTCAAATGTTGTATAACCCTACCACACTAAGAATGTTCTAGTCTCATATGGTTGACAGTTTCGCCCACTTTATGACTACCAGCTAATCAAGTGTACCTGCAGATAACTCAGGGACCCAAATGTGGAGACATGGCTGCGGTATGACACCTTACCCTGCCTCTTCACTCTCATCTTTCTGTCGTAGAAACCCCGGTTTGCTAATAACTGTGGACTTAGGGAGTATAGCTCACCTGATAGCGTGCCTGCATAGCATGCACAAAGCTCTTGCTATAAGGAGCGGAGGCATGTGCTGTGCTCAGATCCAGAAAGGCAGAGATTTTCCTTAGATGGCTTGAAAACTTGGAGACCCAGGAAAGCTTCTGCCTCTGGAGGCTTCAGTCATGGTCACCTTTTCCTGGTCCCACAACTGCAGGGTGGGTCATTAGCCTCGCACATGGGCTGGAGAGATGGCTCAGTGGCTAAGAGCACCGACTGCTCTTCTAGAGTTCAATTCCCAGCTGCCACATGATAGCTCACAACCATCTGTAATGGGATCTGATGCCCTCTTCTGGTGTATCTGAAGACAAGCTACAGTGACTCATTGTACTCATAAATAAATAAATAAATAAATCCCATCTGGGACAAATACAGAAATACAGGAAGGCCAAGCTGGGCTCCCCCACATTTCTGGGTTAAGTAGAGAATTACTAAGGGTCCTGTCACGCACCTCCATGGGGACTTAGTCGCTTAAGAGTTTCTCACTCTGGGTGCAAGAGTAAATTGTCTGTTTCTCTCCACTAGAATAAAGAAGATATTTGCTTCATAGTCTTGAATAAAAAAGAAGGCTCGGGTCTGGGATTCAGTGTGGCAGGCGGGGCAGACGTGGAGCCCAAATCAGTCATGGTAAGCGGCAGTGTTGCAGGGGTCTCGGGGCATCGCCACATAAGCAGCAGAATTTGAATGACACAACAGAGATGGCAGAGTTTCCATCCCGTTAGCCACGTGAACATCGGAGGGTGAGGGGGGCAGTGCATGGTATCTCAGCTGTCAAAGATGTGTGTTTTTATAGACAGCTAACGTGCCGTGGAGGGCAAATGCAACATCTGTCAGCATAATCACCTGCATTGTGGTCATTTATGTTTAAGTAAGGAAGGAGAGTCCAGTGCCCACACTCGCAAACAGTAGCACTTTGAAATCACTTGTCCACCTTCTCTGGGCAAGCCCTTCGTCTGTCTCTCTTGCTGTTACCCTGTGGATGTAACAGAGGAGCGGCCATAGGCTTCAGAGACCTGTTGGTTCACCCTGCACACTGACAGAGCGAGAGCTTTGTGACTAGGAAGCTTGCCTACGGAAGTTCCGTGACTTGATCTGCTGTTACTCTCTTCTCTCACCAATAGTTACCAGGGCTGTGGATGAATTTGTTCTCTTCCTTTCTGCCCTAGGTCCACAGGGTGTTTTCTCAGGGCGTGGCTTCTCAGGAAGGGACTGTGAACCGTGGGGACTTCCTTCTCTCCGTCAATGGCACCTCCTTTGTTGGCTTAGCCCACAGTGAGGTCACGAAGGTTCTGCACCAGGCAGAGCTGCACAAACATGCCCTCATGGTTATCAAGAAAGGGAGCGAGCAGCCCAGGCCCTCCTTCGGGCAGGAGCCTCCCTCGGCCAATGGGAAGGGTCTGTTCCCCAGAAGGACCTCACTGCTGGAGTCCGGGGCTGGTAAGTTATCCTATCCGCTGATAGTGAGCAGGGTGTGAGCAGCTGGTGGATAAGGACTGCACTAGCAAGATAAAACAGCTTTTGTAATGGGATTGGTGTTAAGGGAGGTTTCTGAATGAGGAAATGTGTTCCATTTCCTGTTTTAGCAGCATGTAAGAAAACTGAAGCAATAAGCGCGTTTTTTGTGTTTGAAAATAGACTGTAGCCTAAATAGAGAAGGGGTTCAGGATGGACTCCCCTGTGAGCATCTAAGTACTAGTTCTGTTCCAAGCCCAGGCTCCCACAGCCTTCAGATAAGCCCCTCCCACTCTCCCAGGTAGCCCCTCCCACTCTCCCAGGTAGCCCCTCCCACTCTCCCAGGTAGCCCCTCCCACTCTCCCAGGTAGCCCCTCCCACTCTCCCAGGTAGCCCCTCCCACTCTCCCAGGTAGCCCAGGGGGCGAGGCAGGAGGGCCTTTGTTCTCAGCATCTGTCCTGACAGCCAAGGGTGGCCGAATGCCTCTGCTCGCTCGGTGGCCTGAGCTCTCCATAAGAGCTATCCTCCTGCCGGTGCACTTTGCCAGGCTGCAGACAGGATCTAGAGTGGGCCTAAGGGCAGCGGAGGTCGCCAGAAAGCTGTTTAAAACCCCGATGACCAGAAAGTTCCCTGCTCACCTGAAACAGACAGGAAATCTGTCTAACAGTGCTGTCAGGTGATTACAAGAGAGAGCCCAAGTTGGGAACCACTGTGAATGCTTCCTTACCCCCCTTTTTAACAGCAAGTCACCCCACTAAAACAATTATACCACTCCCAATAGTAACAGATGTCTTTCAGGCCATGCGGATTGGCTTTAAACGGTGCTAAGGAGCTAACTGGCGGTGACGGTGCTTCAACTGTCATCCTAAGGATTTTATTAGGCAGGAGTTTCATTCATTCACGGTCCCGTTCCTGCCTTCCAAGCAGCTACGTACACCTTTCCATTCAACTCCACAGTGCAGACCTAAGGGAGCTAAAAGACAAGTTTACATCCAGTTCCTATTCAGTCCCCAGCCTGGCCTTTCCAAACAAGCCTTAGAGCCAATATCACCATGGAAACGCTCTCCCCACACCAGAGCCAGATGCCAGTGAAGGATGCCTGTGTGAGGGAGGCAACCATGCCCCAGGGATTCAGGGTTTCCTCTCAGAAGTACAAAAGGCATAGCTAGGGCAAGGAAGGAAGGCCCACCCAGTGCCAGAGAGCTTCCCGCTCAATTATGACAGTCTCTCATGACCCATGCACTTCAATGCCTTTGCTTTCAATAGCAGATGGTGACATTCTGTTGCCATGGTAGCCAGGGTTGGCAGGAAATCGAATTTGATTCACTGAGTGTGACTTCCATCCTCACCAGGATGTGGTGTGAGGCTTGGCAAGAGCAGTGTGTCTTCCCTGCATTGCGGGAACGTAGTAAAGGAAGCGTTGGGTCCAGCAGGACACAGCTGCGCTCCCTTCTGGGAGGTCAACCCTGATGTCGGAATCAAAGGTTATAAACGCTTGGCAGCACACAAGACTGAGGGATGCCCCGAGTCTAAGGTGCCAGAGGCAGTAAGTTCATTCGAGGGGCACTGGATAGGTGCCTAGGGCAACAGCCAGCCTGTCGTTTTTTTTTTTTTTTAATCTCGACTAACATCCGTCCTTGCCGCAGGGAGAAACGGAGCTGCTCCGGATGCTGTGTGTGTTGAAGTGCTGAAAACCTCTGCTGGGCTGGGACTCAGTCTGGATGGAGGAAAGTCATCCGTATCTGGAGATGGCCCACTGGTCGTCAAAAGGGTGTACAAAGGTAAGGTGTAGCTCCGTGAGAAGCTACCCCTCCTGTACGGAATCTAAACTGGTGTTCCAAACTCTGCAGCGCTTTTGCGGCTGCATGATCTTGAGCTGTGTTTTGCCTGTGTTAAAACTCCCAAGGCCCAGGTAGGTACCGAGGGGAGCAGTATCGCCAGCTACACCAGTGGGAGCGCTTAGCATCAACCCGGAGTCCAGTGATTTCAAATACTAGGCCGCAAGAAAAGGGAGGGAAACCGTTGAATGGTTTCTTCATGAACCTAAAAGTTTTTATTTTATATTCTTGGGAAATTGTTTGAGCTAGAGGATTTTCGTTTTTTTGCACGAGTGTGTACGGTATGCATATGTACATGAATATTCTGGCGTGGACACATGTGACAGCCCAACGCTGACATCAAGTATGTCTCGTGATTGCCCTCCGCTTTATTTCTGTGTCCGAATTGCTCGGTGCATGCCAGTTGGGATGCCTTCACTTCAGAGTGCTGGGGTTGCAGGTGATTCCCACACGTGGGTTCTGGAGATCCAAACTCTGGTCCTCACGCTTGTGTTCATTCGCTGAGCTATCCCCACCCCCCCACCCTCCCCACCCCCACCCCCCTTCCCCCCCACCCCCCCCACCCCCTACTCCAGTCCCCCAGGGAAGCCTTTACAGTGTTCAGATGCCCAAGCAGTCAGGAATTATTGTAATTGTATGGCTGATATCAGCACATAAACACTTAGAAATGGATCTGAAACTCACAAATAGGTCAGATTTGTTTGTTTAATGGGCACTGGTGTTTTGCTTGTATGAGGATGTTCGATCCCCTGGGCTGGAATTACAAATAGTTATAAGCTGACATGTGGGTGCTGGGAATTGAGCCCAGGGTTCTCTGGAAGAACAGGCAGTGTTCTTAACTGCTGAGCCATCTCTCCAACCTGCAAAAACTCATTTATGGTTAGAAGATGTAAGTAAGGTATCAAGACATAAGTTTGATTGTTCTTAAGACTGATTGTGGGTGGTGTGTGTATGTACACACCCATGTATTTTCAGTCAGGGTCTCACATGTAGCTAGCCCCCTGCCTGGCCTGGAACTGATAGAGATCCAACTGCTTTTTCCTCCCTGCTCTGCTCTGATCATGTTTCTCAACTTGTGATCTGTTTCTGTACTTACATAGCTACCCTGAAACATCTCTCCACTCTAGACACACTGTTAGTATGAGCTGTGCTTTAAAAAAATAAAATAAAATAGGGAAAAGAGGCCCAAACCGCCAGCTTGTGTACCCCAAGAACCCACGGGACCAGGAGTAAGCAACAGGTGCCGGCCCGAGCTGTCGAACTGGTGAATTCTAGGATGTCTCGCTGGATAGAGCCTTCATCTCAAGACCATCTCTGAAAGATCCACCTTCCCAAACCGAGACCATCCGTCCTTCCCCTGGACCTGTCATATTTCATTCAAGCTCTATTCTCAGTGTCTGCTAAACACTGCGAACAGCAAATTTCTCACATCTTAGGCAGATAGTTACAAACACATCTGCAGCTGGGCCTCTAGAGTGGTTCACGCCTACAGTCCCAGCACTCAGGAGCCGGGGGCAGGGTTGTGGCAAGTCTGACACCAGCCTGGGCATCATACAGGGCCAGGCAGAGCTACATAGTGAGACCATGTCTGAAAACAAAAGAAAATCTAATCTCTGTGGAGAGGGGAGACAAAGCCCGTGGCTCAGAAATGTTCAACAGGAACTGAAGCTTACAGGCCCACCAGGGGCGGGGCCTGAGCACCTTGACTCTGGGCTGCCAAAAATAGGTATCCAGTGATGGGGAGGACTGCGGCTTCCCCTGACAGAACCAGAAGCAAGACGGCTTGCTTGGTAGCTTGCAATAGCATTCAAGACAAGCTATTACAAAACCCTCATCAGGTTTTGTAATCCACTGTAAGCGCAGGTATATAAAGATCACGTTTTTTAGATTCTAAAAATGTGCATGCATGTATACACCATGCAAGTGCAGTTACCCAGAGAGGCCAGATGTCGGAACCCCCAGAAACTCAAGTTACTGGTGGTCATAAGCCACCAGATGTGTGTGCTGGGAAGTGAAGTCGGGTCTGAGCCTAGGTCCTCTAGAGGAGGCACTAGTGCTCTTAACTGCTGAGCCAGCCCTCCAGCACCTTTTATCATCCTGTGTCCGTGCTGCGCTCGGTGCCAGTCAGGGCACACACTTCAGTCTTCACCGTTACCCCCTGAGCTCTCTTGCCAGTCCCAAATCCTCAAATGGCTTTGGGAAATATGCATCTGCTCAGCCTTTTGAGATCGGAGATTTCTAAGAAAGTTACTTTTCCCTCCCTTACCTTTTTCAGTTCAGATCTTCCTGTGGGTAGTTCCCCCAACACACACTTGCTTTAGGTATGTACATAACAGCAGGGAGGAAAGAGGCCAGCTGACTCCCAAAAGCTCTTAGATGTGCTGTAACTTCCGCAGAGCTGTCACCACAGCCCCCACCACCTGATGAGCCTGACACAGCCCTAGCTGACATTTTGGATGATGCTGTTTCTATGAGCTTGTTGGATGTTTGCTGGTGTGTTAGTTCCTGGTTTCCTTTGACCAACTCTGTGTATTTGCGACGCATTTGCTTTTTAAAGTGATTTTCCTGTTTGAGTATACACACTATCATGGAGGCTGCGAATGATTCAGATTTGAGTGGGAGGACCTACTTAGTTTTATGCTGGCTGGTAAATGCTATGCTAGCCAAGTCAGGCAGAATTTAGAATCCTTATCCTTTGTGTGTGTCATGATTTATGAACAGCGACTACTTTTTTAGTCAGACAGTAGACACCTTCAGGAAGAACAAAGGTCAACGTCCTGAGCCCTGTGAGCATGCATTTGTTGGGGTCAGGCTTTTCTTGGCCAGTTCATAAATCTGTAATCGTTCCTTCACAGAGTCAGGTATCAACTCCAGCCCGGTAGGGACGTGCTGGAGGTAGGACAGAACCCTGCAACAAGCCCTTCCCTGGAACATGCAGTTAAAATAATACAAAATAACTGTATAGAGAATGTCTGTTTAAAAAAGAAAAAAGGGCCGGGTAGTGGTGGCACACGCCTTTAATCCCAGCATTTGGGAGGCAGAGGCAGGCAGATTTCTGAGTTCGAGGCCAGCCTGGTCTACATAGTGAGTTCCAGGACAGCCAGGGCTATAATGAGAAACCCTGTCTTGAAAAACCAAAAAAAAAAAAAAAAAAAAAAAAAGGAAACTAGTCCCCTATCCTAAGACTACAGGATCTACAGACATCATTGAGAAATATTCTCATTTAAACTTGTAGTTGCCTTTTTGAAAGATGCAGGTGTAAACAGTTGATTCTGTATCTGTTCTGACAGGTGGTGCCGCGGAACAAGCTGGAACAATAGAAGCGGGTGATGAGATCCTTGCTATTAACGGGAAGCCCTTGGTTGGGCTGGCGCACTTCGATGCCTGGAACATTATGAAGTCTGTTCCAGAAGGGCCTGTGCAGTTAGTGATTAGAAAGCACAGAGATTCGTGAGTTTTTACAGGAATCTCCTTCCCCTAGATTCACTTCTTTATCAGAATGACTTTTAAACAATGGGTTCTTGAATCAACAAACAGCTTAAACGGATATCCACGATTGTACTTTTATACGAAGCCAAGCCCGAACTCTGGAAACCACCTACCTGGACCGCCAGGGCTGGGAGGTCATCATTTCATTCAATTCAGTGCCTCGGATGGAGAGTGAGTGCTCCTCCCCTGGAGCACTCAGCTGCACCTTCGCAACCCTCTTATCACCTCTCCCAGCATCAGTCCTGTGAGTAGGGAAGAGGGGGATAACACAAATGCCCCAGCCAAAATGATCTATGTGTGTAGAGTTATGTGATTTTGTAAGTAAACGACATAGTGCTTTTAGGTACATGCAGTGGAAGGCAGAGCTATGGGGTCTACGCATGTTACCTTGAAAAGGAAAATGAGACTTAAAGAAAATGAATTTATGACCTAATTGTTAGGCAGAGCTCAGGAATTACCCAACAGTGAAAGAGATGACAATTTTTAAAAAGTGCTATTTTTTAATGAAAGTAATGTCTGATGAGAACTAGGAAGTTCTGATGGTTTTTCTGTTTCAGAGTGTAAGTCATAAGGCTGTCCCAGAGCGACAGTTCGGATGAATTGCAATAAATAGCTGTGAGCTTCCCTGCTTGGGAGGACGTTCTAGCCTGAAAATCTAGGTTTTCAAACTTGAGTACATGGTCGAATTCAAGACTGGTCAAATACATATAAGCAGGCAGAGTTGTCACCATTTTTCTGTTTCCACACACACGCCCCACCACCGTAAAGGAATTAGAGTGTTAAATCCTCAACTTACAAATGTAGGCATTCTACAATCCAAACTGAGGAACGTCTGGGCATCCTCCTCAGGGAAATTTTTTCTCCTTTTCCCCTCCAGACCTAAAGAAGCATAGAGTTTGTCGTCCAGTTCTCTTCCCTGACAGAGCTCTATAGTAGCTATTTTGTTTTTTTCCCATTTTGCAATTCTTTCTCTTGCCAAAACTGGGGTCCCACAGACCATTCTGACTCAAGCTGCTTGTGAGACTCCTCGGGCTGTGACGGCTCTGGAGCCCCTCCTCCTCCTCCTCACAAGCTGGCTTTTTTCTCCCTTTGCACTGACCATCATTTTCTTAAATCCCAAAGCCTCACCAGCTTCATTTACCAAACAAGGAAAATGGAAAAACAGGGTGAGTCATTCTCAAGGAAAAGGACTACAGATAGTGTTCACCACCCTACCCTCAGGTGGTGCCACCCAGTGCTGGGTCCTGGAGGGTCTTGGGTGGAAACTGCGTTTGCGAATCCCGCATGCGTGATGCCACGGTTTCGCTGATCTCGTTAAACAGCTGAGTCTAGGAGAAAGTCCGCTGAGGTGCTTGAGCTGCTGCTGCCTTTGTATCTTATCATCTGAGCCCGATCCTGCTGGCCGTCTGCAGAGGAGACCCAGAGAGGGCGTCCCCTCCCCCACCACCCCCTCACCCCCCCACCTCCCCGTATGTGGGCGCAAAATAACTGGCTTGTTTTCCAACAGGTCTCACAAAGAAAGCTACAGTCCAGGAGTTAGCTAGGAGAGAGATCCTGGCTTAGCATCTACTCTTCCTTACAGTTACAAGTAGGATACTCTAAGACGTCAGTGCAAGGTGCATGCTAGGTTGTTGTTTAAGTCTCCGGGTCAGTTTCTGCTTTCTAACCTGAATGATAATTTAAAGTCAGCATGGAAAACCATTTCTTTCCTTCCTTCCTCTTTTGCCTCTACCCCTTCAGAGTCATGCCTATTAAGTCCTTTGTGAACAGACAGGACCTTCGGGAGCAATGGTCTCTTTCCAAGTGTCCCCAAAGCTCCTATCTGAAGAGTACACGGACGACCTCTGGCTTACTCTTATTAAGTCATCAGGCATTTGGACCAGATCTTTCCAGAAAGTCTTCCCAGCTAACTGGGAATGTAAGGGAAGAAGCCAGACCTAGCCCCGTCTCCCTGACCCTGAGGTAGAAAGCTATTTATTTGTGTTCAGTGTTCAAGGCATGACTAGGATTGCTAATTAGTCTAATAAATCCCCACATTTCCTGCAGTGAACACTAATGGTATTGTTCAAACCCTTTTTTCTTTCTTTGTAAGTGGTCAGTCATTCACAGTAAGCTCTGAGGTAAAATGTGCTATAACATTCACACCATAGTTGTAAGACGATACCGTGAAGGCTCACAGAGGTTGGGTTTCATTCCCACCCCCGCACATATCGCATTGCATTGTAGGGTTGACTTTAGTTGGCGCCACACCTGTACATTATACATTATTCTTTATTTATGTAAAATAAAAATGCCTTATATATTAAAGAGTAAGTGCAATAATACGAAATGGCCTGTACATTTAAAAAAATGTTGCCAAGTTATGTAAATCCACATCTCTGTAAACAATTTTTTAAATAATTTTCAAAAAATAAAACACTGCTTACTACTTGGCTCTGTCTCAGTATTGTGCGATGAGTAATACCAAGATGTTTTTGATGTGCTATAACCATAGCATAGCATAGCTGCACCAGTCACACCAGCAAGCTCTGGGCACAAGAGGAAGACCTAGCTTCAGCGTATATATATATCGTGAGGAATGACTGAGGAGAACACCGTACATCAAGTCCTTAAACACCTGCACACACCTACACATGTAAAGAACAAAAGATGCATGGGAGGACTCTGGGATACTAAAAACCAACCAGCCAGAAATTAAGACGAAAACAACTGAGACACCACTGAAAAGAATTTACCACCTTCAGCCAGAACCAGAACCCTGTATTAACCCTGGGAGAAATATTCAGAAGCCATACAGAATATATTCACAAGGGAGAGAATATAAACACCAGGGTTTGACAAGAACGTGTTATACCAAAAAGGACATTCAAAAGCTACTTAAAAAAAAAAAAAGCAAACCAACTTCCAAGGAAAAGGTCACAGCCTATGCTCGGTGTACAAGTTTGGGCTTACATTTTCACAAACCTGATATAGGAAGCTCTGATATAGGCAGGTCTCAAACTTGTGGGTTAACACAAACCACCCTTTCACAGGGGCCACATATCAGATAGGACAATTCCTGACAGCAGCAAAATTAGTTGTGACAATTAGCAAAGGACAGAGTTTTATGACTGGAGGTCACAAGTGTGTCATGAGGAACTGTATATTGGAGGACTGCAGCATTAGGAAGGTGACATGGGCAGGCAGGGACAGTTTCTGATGAGCAGTGAGTATACACACCTGAGTGAGGACTCCCCAATTCTGAAACCCAAGAGGGCTGCTCTTACACTGCAGACACAGCCATTCCCCACCCAGTCCCCACGGTGAGGTAAGCCGTGGCACAGCTCAGCCACACGGCGCTGACCAGCACATAGGCACACGTTCTCAGGTTCAATCCCAGCACTGCCAATAAACCAACTCTGCTCAAAGGATGCCGCAAGTGTAAAGAGAAAAGGCAAACTGAATGTACAGTACTTTAATTTGCGCACCACTAATCTTGATAACTAGATTGTTGATATGGACAAGACAAAAAGAAAACTCACTTCACAGTTCTTTCTGTGAATCTGAAGGATCAACAGAAAGTCATGAAATACTTTTTTAAAACTTGTCAATATGGTAAGATACATAAAATGTTAGAAGTGTACAGTTCAGTAACATTAAGTGTATAGCCACCACTATCTCCAGAACTTCGTCTTTATACATTATACATTTATACATACTCAATTTTTTTCTCTAAAAGCAATTCTCTCAGTAGTAGCAGTAAGTACATTGAGTGAGTACAAAGTGTAGCCTTGAAGTACTATTTCACGGGAAAAGAATCCCTAGCTTGCTGAAAACGCTAACAGAACTATATTCATCCAGACAGAAAATGTCTTTTAATTTTTTTATGTGCATTGGTGTTTTGCCTGCAGGTATGCCTAGGTGAAGGTGTCAGATCCCCCAGAACTGGAGTTACAGTTGTGAGCTACTATGTATAGGTGATAGCATTGAACCCAGGTCCTCTAGAAGAGCAGCTAGTGCTCTTAACTGCCAAACCATCTTTTTTTTATTTTATGTATAAATATATTTATATATATAAATTTTCTATATTCTGTTTACATTCCAAATGATTTCCTTTCCCAGTTTCCCCGTCCCCATATGTCCCATAAGCCTTCTTTATCTCTCTAGTCCCTCAGAAAATGTTTTTTAAAAAGATCTTTGAAGAGAAATTGTCCAAAGATAGGAAACTTGAGTATTAATGTGGATAATAGAACACAAAATGTCTACTGCACTATATGATACACACAAATAGGCATGCAGCTATTAAACAACTATAAAATATATTTTTATAGGAACTATAGGCTATAAACAACTAGCTTTTATGTATATGTGTGTGCAGGTGGCCATGGAGGCCAGAAGAGCGCACCAGCTCCCCCAAAGCTGAAGTTACAGGTGATTGTACACAAACTCCCAATGTGTGTTCTATGAACTGAACTCTGGTCTTCTGCAAGCATTCTCAACAGCTGAGCCATCTCTCCAACTTCTGATGTCATAAATTCTTTAGACAGTATCAGGAAACCAACTCCTCTTTGCGAATAGGCATGTAAGCTCTAAGAATGTATCCTACCTTTCCTCTGTGACGTGTGCAGGAAGGTAATGGAGATAATCTTCCTGTAATAAACTATTTTTTTGTTTGTTTTTTGAGACAGGGTTTCTCTGTGTAGCCTTAGCTGTCCTGGAACTCACTCTGTAGACCAGGCTAGCCTCGAACTCAGAAATCCGCCTGCCTCTGCCTCCCAAGTGCTGGGATTAAAGGCGTGCGCCACCACTGCCCGGCTGTAATAAACCTTTTAAGGAATAGAGATGGTAAAACTTAGAATGCCACGACTCCACAATCCCAATGAACTTCAGGATTATCTGGGGACAGAAGCTCACAGCTGTAATTCCAGCATTCAGGAGGATGAGGCAGGAGGATTCCGGCTTCGCTCTGAGTTTCAAGGCGGCCCTGTCTCAAAAGGGAGAGGAAACCGAGAATAGGGGCAAGGCTTTATATTGGAAAGTACAAAGGAAGACAACCAAAAACCAGAATGAGAATTCGTTATCAGGTCGATACTGGAAGTATACATTACCACTAGAAACAGAGTCACTGACACAAAAAAAACCAAACCCCGGACACCCACCCTCCAGTGCCAATTCCCAGTTTTTGTTTTTTTTTTTGAGATTTGGTTTTTTCGAGACAGGGTTTCTCTGTGTAGCCCTGGCTGTCCTGGAACTCATTCACTCTATAGACCAGGTTCGCCTCGAACTCAGAAATCCGCCTGCCTCTGCCTCCCAGAGTGCTGGGATTACAGGCGTGAGCCACCACCGCCCGGCTCTATTCCCAGTTTTTAAGAGATTAAATAAATAAGTACATAAATAAATAAAGTACCTTAAGTTACAGCATGCAAGATGCAATCAGAAAAGTCTGAACTTTAGAGACGCCCATAGGACAAACATCCATCCCAGTGTCATAAACATCGGTTTTTCAAGAAAAAAATGGAAAACATTCAGAGAGAACCTACAGATTTAAAAAAGAAATTAAAGATGAGTAGAAAAAGGAAAGTGAAAAACACGCAAATTAGGAAGGGTGGAGTTGGGGGAAACCATGAACAGCTTCCCCCAAGGCTGCCTTGGAACCCAAATAACAGTCTAGAGTATACCTGCCTGAATTCATTAACCTATGTGTTTTTGTATTTACCCTTACTTTTAGAAAAAAATTCCTATGTAGACGTGTCTATAAACCACGGGGTCAGCAGGCTGAAGGGTGGCACTCACTAGACCCAGGCTTCTTTTCTGAGTGATGAAAGTTAAGGCACTTGGGGTTCAATTCCGAGTACCCACATGGCAGCTCACAACTGCCTGGAACTCCAGTTCCAGGGGATCAACATCCTCACACAGACATATGTGCAACTAAATAAGTGCACTTAAAATAAAAACAAATCATTGGAAAAGAAAAACATATATCCACCTGTTCACAAATAACAAAAAGACCGAATGAGGGAATAAATCAGAAGTTCCTAGTCAATTCTGCCTCAGAACAGTAGTATTCTTGGCCCTTTAACATATTTATAATTCCTCTAGAAAGAAGCCGATTTCTCACATCCCTATCATTTAAATAAATTACACCAGCACAGCCTCTAAAATGCCTGAAGAACTTTTTGTGTATCTGCAAGTCTGGTTGTTTCTCAGAGAAAACAGCCCCTCCAGGTGCCCAAGTAAGAAAGGAAAACTAACTGGATGCTTCCCTGTTTCCTTAGTCACTCTGGGATCAGCGCTTAAAGAGCTACTAGATATGTGAGACTGAGCAGATTATCTCTGCGGACTAGGAATGAGGTGTCACAAGGACTTTGCAGTGAGACTGAGCAGGTCATCTCTGCGGACTAGGAATGAGGTGTCACAAGGACTTTGCAGTGAGACTGAGCAGATCGTCTCTGCGGACTAGGAATGAGGTGTCACAAGGACTTTGCAGACACAGAGAATGTCTTCACACAGTTTCTGCTAGACTACTGCACAGGTCAGGTTTATTTTGTTTTTTCTTTTTTAACAGAAAGCTCGTCTATTAAACACTGCATGATAAAGCCAAAAGAAAATAGTAACTTCATTCTCAGATACACAAACACCCACACAGACCTTATTATAAAAATACATTGCTGCTGCTTGGGCTAACAGCTTTAAACTGTGACATGAGCAGAAGGAGATACTAGTCCTAGCACACAGAATAATGATTTCCATTAAAGAGCCATCACTCTTGAAGAGGCTCCTGCCGACATGGTTCAAATCCCAACATTTGGGAGGCAGAGGTGGAAGGGTCTCTGAGTTCAAGGCCAGCAGGTCTACATAGTGAGTTTCACTATTGAGATTGAGATGAGATTAAGTTAGAGATACAGAAACAGAGACAGACAGACATAGAAGCAATGGTTTCTGATGCAGAAGTTTCTCTTCTGGTACTGGAGCCACTCACAGGCTGAGCCAAGTATAAACTCCATCCTAAAGTACACACAGAGGTGCAGGCCCAACCCCCCAATGCCTATGTACCACTGTCTAAGCAAGTCCTGTTACTTTACTTCTAAAATCCTGCAAAAGAAAAACAGTGAAAGTTTCACCAAACAAATAAATGTCAGTATTGGGGAAGGGGGGCTGGTAACATTCCCCTTTAATCCCAGCACTAAAGAGGTAGAGGAAGGAAGATCGCTTGAGTTCCAAGGCCAGCCTGATCTATACAGAGTTCCAGGACAGCCAGAGATACAGAGAAGCCATGTCTCAAAAATAAACAAGAAAGGAAGGGATGGGGGGAGGAAAGGGGAGGGAGAAAGGGGGAAGGAGAGAAGGAAGGAAGGGTAGGGGAGTGGGTTAGCCTAGAAAAGAGAAAAGGGGGAGGGGAGAAATGGGGGAAGGATTGGAGAGGTGGCTCAGCATCTCAGATGGGAGAGAAAAAGGGGAGGGAGAGAAGGAAGGGTGGGGGAGTGGGTTAGCCCACGGCAGGAGAGATGGCTCAGCAGTTCCTTGGACTCACTGCTCTGGCAGAGGACCTACCTGGGTATTGTTCCCTGCACCACAGGCGGCTCCCACCTGAGGCACTCTTCTGGCCTCTGGCAGGTACTCCCGGGAGTAGGCTTACACAGCAAGCAGGAAAAACTCATACTCATAAAATAAGAAAATTAAATTTTCTTAATTTATTCTTTAATTTTCCTATGCATCATTATAAAGGGAATGGCAAACCCATTTGGTGACAGACACACTGCCGGCTTCTCTAGTGTTTGCTGCCTTTTATTTGTATTGTCAGTGACAGCTTTCATTCAGCAGAAGTGAGTCTCTGCAACAAACACCGTATATGGCATGCCAAGTTTAAATATTCCCTATCTGGCTCTTTAAGACAGTTTCCCAAGCCTTGCTGATGAAATGTTACCATGCCATACTAAGTAAAACTTCATCTAAAGCAAAGAAAATCTGAACACAAAAATCAAAGACATGCTTGCTCTGATTCAGGCACTTTCAAGATCATAGTTTATTTATTACTCCAGATAAAAAGATAGTATACATATTAAGGAGTCCCTTAAAATTCAACTCTAAAGTTATACACATCTAGTATTATTTTTGCATCAAATGTTAACCAAAAGTTTCTAGACACCTGAAAGCCCCACTATTAACATGAATTATAGTAATAAAAATTTGACATTTAATTTGTTCAATGTATAGTATTTACATTATGAAACCAATAGTAAATAAACAGTGATAATGAATAAAATCAACATTAAAAAGCAGAGGTTTGTAGTCTTATGGTGTGCTAATGATCATAATTGTATATAAAAATTAAAACATAGCAGAGCTTTCTGTTACAAAATTCTTAATCGTCTTGAGTTGTAGTCGTTACTTGCTACCAGTTTACATGCAACATCTGCTAGGACTGATATCTGATTTACTTTTCCCCAAGAAAAGATGAGTAGATAAATGATATTTCAGAGCAGACATTAATTTACTTGAGAACAGAAAAGTGGAAAATCAAAACAAAACAAAAAACTGTACTCAAGATTAGTACTGGTCACAAGCCTCTTTCCTATAGAAATCATAAAAAACAGGAAAAGTTAAGGAAAAAAAAAGTCCCAAGAAAGATGCCCAGGTAGACTATCACGGGGCACGGGGCACAGAGCCCTCAAAGGGCCACACCTCTCTCCCCTTCAGGGATGAGGTCTATTTTGCCATCAAATAGCAATGAATGAAGCAAGTGAGGGGCACCAGATGCACAATTACATTTTTCAAAACACTAAAATGAGGCAGAGGTGGCCAGAAGAAGGGGCAATTCATATATAATTCAAACTATATACAGCATAAGTGGAATGCAGCCCATCCCAAACTGGCGCTGTGAAACAATTGGACCTTTATGATTTAATAGCTAAAATTATAACAACTGTAATCATACAACAGATTTACATAGGAAGCAAAAATTCAAGGGGAATTTTATATTATGTATTTACTGTGCTGTTTCAATTTAAAAATAATTTTGCTAAGTATACATCTCAACTGAGGTCTATGTATAAAATGTCCTAATAGATACAGAGATTTACCTTTGGTGAGTTGAAGGCCTTGTGTGACTTGTCTGAACTGTAGGCAGAAGGCCAGGTGAGCAAGCACATGTGGGAAAACTCAAGCTGAGGTAATCCAAACGCTGTGCATGAGGTGGGTAACTGGAGGTACTCTGAAAGTCAAAGTCCGCCAGGAACCCGAGACGAGACAGGAACAGGAGAATGGAACAGGGGATGCGCTGCCAATATGGCCATAAGGTTGGTTACAAACAGAAAGAGGAAGGCCTCTCGTACCAGCAGAATCCTGCGTACATACAAAAAGAAATATCCACCCACCGTTTTGTAGAACAAAAGCCAATTATTAGTGTGGGAAAGTACAAACTGCAGAAAACCAGAGTCAATAGAAGAAAAGCTACTGGTTCACATGAGAAAAAGGAAACATTGCATTCTGACAGTTACTTGGTAAACGCAGCTACCACAGCCCAGAGAACTTCATTGGTGTTGGCCTTCAGACACTCCACTTCTGGGTCCAAGTCGAGGAGCTGCCGTACTCTCTTGGTGGCTAAATCATACTGCTCGTCCAGAAGAGGAGCAAAAGCGTTTTCCAGAACATCGGAGGCATGGGCTAGGTAAATGAGGGCCAGCAAGCGCTTGTCCATTCGGTGAGGGTCATTTACCCATTTGTCAAGAACAGCTTCTTGTACCTTCTTGATGAGGCGTTGCTTAATGTTGTTATTGGTGAGAGGATGTGTCGTCATGTCAAACAGGAGGAAGTTCTGTTTCTCTGTCGTCAGTACACCCTTTTCTACCAGGTTTTTAGCTAATCGTTCCCGGACATTTCTTAACTGATAATGCAATTTTAATGGATTCCACGTCTCACCTAAATAAGAACATTCCAAAAGTTAGGAATGGTGGGTATTATTTGCTAGATTACAACAATAGCAAATCAGACAAACAGTATTAGATAAGCAACAGATCGTTCATTCTTGTCCCTTCCACACTAGATCATGGAGTCCAGGCAGCCCACACAGTCTCAGGCATAGCAGCCACTCAAAAGCAGTCTTCAAGCCACGGTCACCCTTTCTCTACACGGGAAATGAACCGCTCTGGCTGCACTCAGTAAAGCAGAATGTGGAGGGCACACATGCACCAGGTAGAGAGGCAGGAAGAGCTCAAGTGTGGAAGCATATGGGCTACAGTGTAAAAGCATCACAAGGCCCCAGGTTCAATAATCAATACAAACAAAAAACAAAACAAAACAAAACAAAACAAAACAAAAAAACAACCCCCCTACACTATAAAAGCAGCAAAGCCAAGTCTCTACAAATATCAATCTTCAACAGACAAGAGGAAAACATAGCGCTCTGATTGTAAGCTAACCCGGAAACTGCCACAGAGTAGAGAGCAGAGTTTGTGTGGACAATAATAAAACATTATATGAGGCTGACTCCTGAAGAGAACAAAACATTTCACGTTTTTTGTTTTGTTCTGAAGACAGGGTTTCTTCTCTGGGTGGTCCTTTCTGCCCAGGAACACACCCAGATACCAACTGGCCTAGAGCCAGAGACCTGTCTGCCTCTGCCTCCCGAAGGCAGAGGACTAAAGGTGTGCACCACCACTGCCCAGCATTATTCCCACAGTTCTTAAGTTTGTCATCTACAAACACTTCTTTTTGAGACAACTAGTTAATTAAACTAAGCATTTTCCATTAAAATCATTTAGTTTCCTTTAAAAACTTTAGTAACAGATAATATCAATAATTTTAGTATCTTTCAGATTATATGTAACAAGTTTGTGTTTTTCAAATAATCACCAACAACTCTATTTGCAATTTAGAAAAAAAAAAAACAGAATCCCAAAGTACTTTTCTAAACTGGAACATTTTGAAAATAAACCACAAGCACCTTTTGTCAATGTAAAGACTCTTAAGGCTAAGTTTTGGAACACTAAGAGAATCGGCCTTCAGTGGAATTACTGAGTCCAGTAACATGGAGAAACATAAACAAACTGCACTTACATTTTCAGTTCCTCAGCTTTACAAGCCACATTCTATGTAGCAACAGCTGTAAGTGGCTGGCTAGTAATTCCTCACTAGGTAGCACAGAACACTGATCATCCAGGAAGAACTAGGGGTCTATGGCACCCTGGAATATGTTACTGTTTAGATGGCCACAAAAACAATTTCACTTGTGTCATCTAACAGCAAAGAATACCCTTGGCAGAACTACGTGGATTAAGAATGCATGATGTTTAATTCCCAGTCCCCACATCAGGTGCCTCCAACTACCTATAACGCCAATCTCCAGGGGGAAGCAATGCCCACCGACCTTTGCAGGCACAAGGCACACATACTCACTCAGGGGCACTCGAAGACATAAAATAAGAACAAAGGCTATCCTAGACAGCAAGAATACTCACCGTTAGTAGAAATATGAGAAAAAAGAATTGAAAGTGACTATTTCAGATACTGGTTATAAAGAATTCTAAAACTATGATGCTCAGGCAAAACCTAATGACCCCCAGGATGGAGAGAGGCATATCCTAGGGAACAGAGACAACTCCAAGCACAGCACAGCAGGCACCCTTGACTTAGTCACCCTGCCCAAGTCTGAGGTAAGAGATCAGGAACTGAAGTAGCTGACAGGTGCACAGTACTCTTAATTCTCAGAATACTAAGCTACACAAGGTGAAGTGAGAAACTACAAAGCTACGCAAAAAGACAAATATCAAAAAACTGGACAATGCTGGGGGCAGCCACCAGAAAGTCCCAGATGCCAGGAAAGCAAAAGGCTCCCAGGACCCAGTGGAGACGACATTAGCTGAAATGCCCAACAAAGGAGAGGGAGAACCTGTGGAGAGCATATCCAGAGTGGGGGATGGGACCACCCACTAACCCAGAATTGCTCCTGTCTAATAGAAATATGGGACAAAGAATGGAGTAGAGCCTGCAAATTCAGAATCGGATGCTCACAGCCAACCGTTGGACTGAGCACAGGGACCCCAAAGGAGGAGTTAGAGAAAGGACTGAAGGAGCTGAAGGGGTTTGCAACCTCATAGGAAGACAACAATATCAACCAACCAGACCCCTCAGAGCTCCCCGGGACTAAACCACTAACCAGAAGAGTACATATGGACGGACCCATGGCTCTAGCCACATGTGTAGCAGAGCATTATCAGATATCAATAGGAGGAGAGGGCCTTGATCTTGAAGACTCAATGCCCCAGTGCAAGGGGAACATCAGAGTGGTGAGGTGGGAGAGCACCCTCATAGAAGCAGGGGGGGAGGGGATGGGGTTGTGAAGGGAAAACAGGGAAAGGGGATAACATTTGAAAAGTAAATAAAGAAAATATCCACCGGACAGTGGTGGCGCACGCCTTTAATCTCAGCACTTGGGAGGCAGAGGCAGGCAGATTTCTGCGTTCGAGGCCAGCCTGGTCTACAGAATACTTTCCAGGGCTACAGAGTCAGGGCTACATAGAGAAATGCTGTCCTGAAAAAGAAAAAAAAAGAGAGAGAGAGAGAGAGAGAGAGAGAGAGAGAGAGAGAGAGAGAGAGAGAGAGAGAGAAAGTGAGAGAGAAAGAGAGAGAAAGAAAGAAAGAGAAAGAAAGAAAAAGAGAGAAAGGGAAAAAGAAAGAGAGAAGAAAGAAAAAGAAAGAAAGAGAGAGAAAAAGAAAGGAGGGAAGGGAAAGAAAGAGAGAGAGAGAGAGAGAGAGAGAGAGAAAGAGAGAAAGAGAGAAAGAGAGAAAGAGAGAAAGAGAGAAAGAAAGAAAGAAAGAAAGAAAGAAAGAAAGAAAGAAAGAAAGAAAGAAAGAAAGAAAGAGAAAATACCCAACACACACACACACACACACACACACACACACACACACACACACACACATACGTGCGCGCGCAAAACTGGCCAACACCAACACCACAAGTATTTAGAAAGGTGAGGAAAACCTGAATTCCAACTGGCTTGGGGTGAAAAGGCCTTACAGAGCACGCAGGACAGGAGGGGACCCAGAAAGACCACATTTTAAAAACAAGGCTGAACTAGTCTCAAGTGAAAACTACTCTATCCAAGCTTTAGAGCATGTTGATCCACAAGTAACTTAAATGTCTACCTACCAAAGCAAAAGCCAATACTTTTCCCCCCAAGGGGGAAGGCAGACAATCCTGATGCTGAACTCAGGACCTCCATATGCTAGGCAAGCGCCCTAAAATTTCAACACTCTTTACACAAAGACTTCAAGGTTCAGTACTTAATCTAATATTCACAATGTTGAGTATTCAATTAAAGACAACAGTAGCAACAAAACACATTAGATTTGCAAAGAAGAAAATGTGCCCCAAACTAATGGGGAATGTAAATAGCCAACCAAACCAGCCATAAACAGGAATAGCAAAGATGAGAAAACCAGCGACAAGGATTTTGAAGAGAGTTAGTTTAACACCTACAGATCTTAAAGGAAATGTGCACAAAAGAAGAGACAGGTGGGAGCTATTTTTTAGAAAGAATAAATTATCTGGGGCAGCTTTTCATTACAATATTGTGTATGTACGTGTGTATACATGTCATGCTACAAGTGTGGAGGTCAGAGGACAACTTGCAGAAGTCAGTTTTTTTTCCATCCTATGGAACCAAACTCACCTTCAGGTCCTCAATGTCGTTAGCAAGTGCCTTACCCTCTGAGCCATTTCACTGGCCTGTGGAACAACCATTACAATTTTGCAATTTGCTTTGGAAAAGAAATTAAAGTATATGATAAAAGGCTGGTACTATGAATTAATAGTAATTAAGGTATTTGAAGAAAAAGTATTTGAAGCATTTCAGATAAAATATCCGCGGCAGTGTGTGTGTGTGTGTGTGTGTGCGCGCACGCGCGCGCGTGTGCATGCACACGTATACACAAACACAAAAACAAGTTACTTGATAAAGTAGTATGTTCTTAGAAATTATAATATCAAGAATATAAACATCTTAAGATTTATTTCTTATTCTGTAGAACTTAAAATTGACAGAAGCCTTCATATTTTACTGACTAGAATAAAATTAGAAGGTGGGCCTAAGAACAAAATGAGGCATTAGAAATTATTTAATATTAATATGCCTAAGAAAGTTACAGGGGAAGGGGCTCACAAGTTACATCTAGACATCCAGAAAAGTAAACATCCTAAGAACAGAAGAAACAGCACAAGTGCACAGCACTGACGACCTGCAGAGGTGGATGGCTTCCAACTTTAAACTGTACCAAGCCACTGTCTCCCAAAGTGCCTACTTAATCCCCTGATAGTTTGGGGTTTGGGTTTTACTGTTCCCCAATGCCACTGTCAGGAAGGCAAACAACCCTAACCTAGACTCAGACAAGATGTATTAGCTGACTTTGGAGAATTCGAACTAATACAACTTAGGATGATAGCCATATTTATATAACTTCTTATTTTAAAATCTATCCTATTCTACAGTTAACTATACACACACTAATCTGTAAGTTATTAATTACTATCTCCTGGCAACACTAACTCATTAGGTAGTATTGTCTGAATACACTTACATTTTCACAGAACTACTGTAGTGGGTAATAATAACAGTACCTCCCCGCTAGGCCTCTACATCTCTCCTTCTAAGTATCTGGTAAAGCATGACTCTTAAGCTTGAATAGTTAACCAAATATATTTATGTATAAGAAACTCCAAATTTCATAAAGCCAATTTACAATGATAAGATCTTACCCCAATATTTCTAACTTCTCCAAAACACCAGAAATATGTCTGAAGCCATTTGGATATCCCCATCTTCTTCCCTGCCTGCTCATCTTGTCTGCTCCACCGAGCATCCCTCCCTCTCTCTCCGCCCCTTACTTCCCTTAGCTCCTCCTCCTCTCTCCCCTCCAATCACCATCCTCTCGCTGCCTCAATGTGAATGGATAGGAAATATCTTGCAACAAACTACAGTACAATACAGCTGTGTCCCAACAGTCTGTCGGACAGGACAGGTCTCACATTCTAGACAACATCTTGGCCATCTACTGAGTCTTCTCACTGACCCTTTCTAACCCTTCCGAAATGGTACATTTCTTTTTATGTGAGTGCAACTGTTGCCTTTTAAAGGTCTAATCCAAGGTCTACTTCCTTCTTCAATTTCTAAAAGTTTCCTCAGTTTTTTCTGAACTACCAAAAGTTTTGAACCATAAATATTAAATGATTAGGCACACTTAGGTTTAAGACCCCTTCGAGCTACAAGTATCTCTGTTTAGGTTCATGGCACCTATGTCAGTACCATGTAACACTAGCATCAGACAGTACACCACATACTTATTCTGTTGATAATATAGCTACAGTGCAAGACAGGAATCCAATCTAGAGCTTTGTACACTCTACATCCTTAAGGACTGTATCACTACTGAAGACAGTTTTGAAACAACTAAATTTAAAAGAAAAAGAAAAAAGACGTTTTAACCCCCAAGTTGGCTGCAGTCCTAACACATTAAGACCTCATAAAGGGTGGGAAAACAGCCTGGTGGCCCCAGGAGCCACCCACAGCACACCTGACGGTCTCAGCTCCTCCCCTGGGCTGGGACTCCCATGGTGGAAGGAGAGAACTGACTCTTGCATATTGATTGTCCTCATCCGTGCCAAGCCACGATCACCACACCCCTCTTCACAACCATGACCCCCTGATAAAAATCTTAGTTATTAGCTGGCAATGTCTGCTCAATAGGGACTGGGCCACTGCTTTTCTTTCCTCATTCCCAGGGCTGGGAAATCAAGCGCTGGCTGGGCCTTCTGTAAGGAGCCAAGCACCGCTCCCACACTAGCATGCGCTTTGTTTTCTAAACTGCATCCCCTTCTTTCATGACATCATGATAGCTCACTCCTAATATATACCTAACAATATAGTATGTGTTAAAAAAAAAATCCTGGCATTTGTAGCCAATCTAAAGTATAGGATATTTCTAAATATTTGCCTAATGAATTCTGGCCTAGCCCAATGGATATGCTACTGTATTTCAATGCTTTGGGAGAAAACTTACAGATTTCAGTCATACCTCTTCAATGCTCACTCCAGTAAGAAGACTACGGCAGCAACTCAAGTTGAAACCAAGTTTAGGCAACACTCACACTAGTAAGATTTAGTGAGTCAGCAGCTATGCAATGTTAACTAGTTAAATACGCAACTATCTTAATTTATCAACCCAACTCCTTACTTAGCCAACAATGATTTGGGGTATATGCCTTTTCAAAGGAAATCAGGTGATCAAGACACTGACCACCAGACTGGATAAACCAAATGACCCACTAGTATACAAAATATAAGGCCAAGAGAGAGCTTATAGTTTATGAAGACATCCTCACAGCATAGCCCACTCTGAACAGAGTAAACTGTACCAATTAATTTACATAAGGAATGACTGGAGACAGGCACGGTGGTGCAGACCTTTAATCCCAGCACTTAGGGGGCAAAGGAAGGTAGATCTGAGTCGGAATTCAGTCAGGGCTACATAGAAACTCCAAACAAACAAACATGAGAACTTGAAGAAAGAATATCCATTTTATTCAGTATCTGCTCTCTCCTGTAAACGGAGATAAATTTTTTTAAAAAATTACCATCATTACCACCACCACGTTTCCATAAGTAACTATACAAACTTCTCTAAACAGAATTCAATGTTTACTTTTTAATACATCAGCTTACCACTAAGTAACTCAATCCAGTTCTGGACTGTCTCTGGAGGCTGAGTCTCCTTAACATGCTTTAGAGCTTCATCAAGAAGAACATCCCCTGTTGGAGCATCCGATTTACAGATCACCTGAAACACAATTGGTCAGAAATGATCCACTGGTGCAATCTCCTGTACCACTACACGAAAAGCAAGTACGCAAACATCTCGTGCTGAGAAACTGTACACTTACTATAATTTCATTTGATGCTTAACCTTGAGCTATTTAATATAGAAATTCATTCATTTTTAAAGTCTTAGACAAAGAAAGACTCAATGGAAGAATTCAACATACTAAAGGCATTTCACATAAGTTTAAAAAAACTAATTTTCTCAATAAATAAAAACTTTGACAAATTAAAGCTAAATAAACAAACAAACAAACAAATAAATAGGAAACAGCTCCCCCTGAGCCAGGCATGATAGTGCATACCTTTAGTCCCAGCACTCAGAAACAGCACAGCTTAATTTATAAAAGTGGCATGATTACTATACTGGGCAGTACAGAATCAGAAACATCATTCAGAACATTTGCTCCACGGTGAACAGTTAGACCAGGGTTTATGGGGGAGAAAAAGATCTTCAGGAGAAATGTGTCTGTGGTGTGACCCTGTGACCCGCTCTTCCTCCCACACCCTCCCTCTCTCCATCCACGTGACCAGTATCTGGCCCCATCCTCCACCTCCCACATACACCTTACTGCACCTAAGCTCTGCTCTAAGCCTTGCTCACCTGTCATTTCCTCCATTATCCTTGCCAGGATTTTAGTCTACAAGTCTGACCATCGTTCTCTTGTAACAAATAACTGGTCTCCTGACTAGAGGCCTTGCACTTTTTTAATGTTTTAGGAATACTTTAATTTATTCTTTGATAATTTCATAGCATAGATACAATGTAACTTTTTTATTTATATCCAACTCAAATTCTCCACACTCCCTTCTCCTTGACAGTTCTCCTCTCGCCTCCACCCCTACACACACACACACACTTAATAACCCCCTCCGTCTTACTAGTGCTGCCTTGTGAAGCCATCAGAGTGCAGGCAGCCTACCAGTGTTCACACATACCAACCTCCCCTGGCAGCCACCAGTTGCTCCTCAGCTAGGGACAGAGCCTCATGAGGCCTCTGCGCTCCACACCGGTGTCTGCCTGGCTTCACTTTCTCCAGTATGCAGAGGTACTGCGAGTCTCTAAGTGCATGAGTGCAACCTTTTCAGTCCTAGCTGCCCACTGAGCTCTCCAGGAGCCAAATCTTAACTACATTTCATTGTTCCTGCTCAAAACTAATCAAAGATTCAAACAAGTCCTAATTCCTTTAAAAAATTTAAAAATGTGTGGCTTTCAAGTAAATATGCTATGCTTCAATAAATTCTCACTACCTCCAACACAGAAGAGATGGAAAGAAGATAAAATAAGACCTCTAAGTAACTGCATTACATAGATAAAAGAATTTCAAAAAGGCCTCAGGGATTTAACAGAAAACATTATAGTCATAAAACAAGAAACACTGTGGAAACCGTAATCTTTTATGAGAGGCCCAAGGTCAGTTATGCAGCAGTGATGTGACACGAGGCAGGCCATAAGGGCATGTAGACAGATGTGGACAGAAGCTAAGGAGCAAGAATAAAATAACCAAAAGCTGAGAGGCTGCAGACAGACTCTGAGTACACCTCCTAACTGGCCTCCAAACAAGGAAACCACTAAGGCTGTGGTCATTTGTTAAGAAGGGTTTAAAATGAACTAAAGACAGCCAGAAGTGGTGGTGCAGACCTTTTTAATCACAGCACTCAGGAGACAAAGGAGGATCTCTGAGAGTTTGAGGTCAGTCAGCGCAGTATACTTATCAAGCTCCAGGTCATATGGGACTGTATAGAAAGAATTTATTTCCAAAAAAAACCCAACCTAAACACTGCAATAGTTGGCTTCCATGAAGATAGCAAAAGAACAAGGAAAACAGCTACATTTGGTCTTCTAACTACATGGATTATCTTAATTGAACCAACAATTACTTTTCTTCCAACATTATCCACATCATCAGAACTAGAGTGACTTAATAAGCCCGTATGTCTAGGAAACAAGATTCTGCTGACTACAACCCAGCAACTTCTATTATTTAGAAGTTCTATTACTTCCTGCATCACTTCTTTTCATTAACACATTAATGTTTTTTTTTCTTATAAAATGATCGCTCTCATTTTATCAATCGAACAGTGTTCAGAGTAAGAAATGAAGGCATAGGCTAGTCATCTTAGAGTCCTGGGGGTGAGGGGGTCCTCTAGATCAAGACCAACATGTGCTAGTTGAGTTCCAGGCCAGCCTTGGTTAAAAAGCGAAGACTGTCTTAAAACAAAAAAACAAAAAACTAAATAATAACAAGATATTTAGTTCTAGCCTATCTCTTAGATTTACAAATATAACAGAAGAAAAAATGGTTTTGAAATACCATGTCCAAAGCATAAAAATAGACCAGAAAAGAAACAATTGTGAATATCTGAGATTGAGTCTGAAGTTAAAAATCCAAAAACTAACATACATATTCTATTCTACCACAGAAGTACCCACCTACACCTTCACCATGGCAAGAGGCATGAAAATCAATCACAGTTTTCCAAAAAGATTAATGCCCGAGTAATTCAGTTCCCCAAAACTCTCAGATTTTTTAAAAGTCATATAGAGGTCTTCAGACTTAACGACTTTTTCAGAAACAAAACTGGGTATCTCCCAAAGGCACAGAGGCCATCAATCCTAACAGTGAGTAGCATCATGTTGCATATGCAAAAATCCAGAAAAACCAAGAATGCACTCCAATAAGGACAATTTTAGACTATTTAAATATTGTAAAGCTATTAGAAATATTCATCATTTAAACAGAAAACAATTCTTGTAAGGAGGGTATTATTTAGAAGTCCTCTTACCTTTCTTGTTAAAAGACTTTTTCTTCTCATTCCACAAGCCTCTAACTGTAACCTTCCTCTCAAAGCTAATTCAATTAACATACAGCCACGTAATCCAGATGATATACAGTCATTCCAAAACGATGTGTAACCCTATTTAAAAAGAACAAAGAAAACAAAATAGCTAATTTACCTTGACTCAAAAGTAGAAATATCTTTGGTCAAAGCCATGTATGTCTTCTTACAACAAACCACTAAAATGCACAGTTAGTATGTTGTTAATCTAGGATCTGGGGAAGGATCATCTTTTTACCACAGATCCTTATATATGGATAAACAAAAAACCTTAGAAGCCAAGCTGGACAGAGTAGTACACACCTGTAATCCCAACACTGGAAAATGGGGCATTCTAATGGCTCGGGAGTTCAAGGTCAGGGCAGGAGAGATGGCTCAGAGATGAAGAGTACTTACTGCCCTTACATAAAACCAGAGTGCCTAGCACCCATATGGCGGCTCAAAACTGCAGTTCCTTGGGCACCAGGCATACACATAGTTCAGGAATACATAGAAACAAAACACCTATGTCTACAAAATAAACTAACAATTATAAATAAATAAAAATCTAGGCATGATGGCTCACGCCTCCACCATTCAAGCCAGCCTGGACTGCACAGGGAAGGCTTGCTGGTACTTACCCAAGTCAAAGTGGTAAGACCGAATTTAAGAGGATGGCTGACCACCAGAGTTCACAGACCATCACTAATGATGCAGTTCTTTAAAGTCATACCACTTTTTAAAATAATGTCTTTATTTTTATTTTATGTGCATTGGTGTTTTACCTACATATTATGTCTATGTGTGTGTTGTAGATTTAAGGATAGTTGTGGGCTGCCATGTGGGTGCTGGAAATCGAATCTGGGTCCTCTGGAAGAGCAGTCAGTGCTCTTACCCATCTCTCTAGTTCAAAGCTCCACTTTTGACAAGAGTTTTTGACAAGAGGGCATTTAGATAAAGAAAACAAAAAGGGATAAACAAAACTACAGTTTTGTCAGGCACGGTTATTAATTTCAGCACTCAAGAAGCAGAGGCAAGTAGATCTCTGTGACCTATATGCATGTTCTACACAGTGAGATCCAGGATATCCAGAGGTACATTACAGAGAGATCTAAAAACAACTCTAAAAACAAGTTTAAGAAAGGTTCCTTTTTTATCAAAAAGGCCAATTTCAATTTAAAATCAAGGAAGCAGACTAGTTTTGAGATTTGAGTACTTAATCTGCTTTATCTTGGAATGTCATTAAACTTTTTAAAACATAGAGACTTTTTTCTTGTTGAATCACACATTTGAAATATTGCCTCAGATTGTTCTGTAATGGTCTTCTGCTCAAACTAAGGTTGGGGTTATCTCATATGTTGTGAGTGAGGTGAGGGACACTATCTTACAGCCAGCCACTGTGTGCCTTCTGGTTTGCTTCCAGGAGTAAGAGTTGACTACTACCTAGATGCATCACTGATTCTTTATTCTCTCAGAGCTGTGTATGCAAACACAACTAGTTAGTTCTACCTCTTAGATCTAAAAAATGTAGCTGCTTGGTACTGCCAGCTTTTATTAGTCTTTTCCATAGATTTCAGCTGCTTTATTAAAAGTGGCTGACTTGCTTCGCTAGATAGGAAAGATTTTTGCTGGGACACACATAAACATCCTGTGAACATGTAGTCCGCCAGTACGCTCTTGTAATTGTTTTTTAGAGAAACAAGGCCAACTTTTTCCCTACCTCCTGACTGAGCAATTCCCCTGCTAACTTGTCTAAACCATATTGTGTCATGGAGTCACTAGAGAACCAGGCTGGCTGAGGTTGATTATAGTCACTTAGTACAGTCCTGGTCTACTTTGCCTCTAAGAAACTTAATCTCATATGGCATTGTTACCTGGTCAGTTATAGCACCCTCTCCCCTCCTCCTGCCTCCTTGGCTTTTTTTTTTTTTTTTTTTTTTAATCAAAAAGGCCAATTTCAATTTAAAAATCAAAGAAGCAGACTAGTTTTGAGATTTGCTAAAATGAAAAGATTGCAGGGCTAAGCAACATTTCTTAAAACCAGTAATAGAGAGAAATCAAGATCTGGAGCAATTCAAGACTTAGGAAGCCTGGGAATTGGTTCCACATGAAATTAAATTACAGCTGTGTGTTTCTCAGGGACCTGAACACACAAATGGGGCTCCTATTCAAAACACCAAAATGTAGACAGACTAGAAAACTCTTAAAGCAAAACGGGTATGGTTAGCATACAAGTCTGAAACTCTGTCTAGCTGGACAGAGTTTAGCAGTTTACCTTTAATGACAGAAGAAGGCTAAATACAAATGTCTCAACTGTCCTCGTGTTATGAGTCAACCAGAGATGTGTCAGCAAAACAAGGTCTTTACTACAGAGTTCAGAGTTACATTTAATGAAAAACTGGATAACTCAAGTGGAAAATAGATGAGGAAAAAAAGAAAAAATTCTGTGCCAAAGTTTCTGGGACTTATCAGAAATAGACAAGATGGATGAAGCCAAGAGAAACAGCAAGCAACAGTGTTTTAATAACCTAGTAATAAAACTCATATCATGAGTTAGTTTACAAAAGCATCATCAGAAATTATCAGAAGTTTTTGTGGTCATCGTCACTGGTTTTTTTTTTGTTAATTCGATATATTTTTTATTTACATTTCAAATGATTTCCCCTTTCCTGGCTCCCAACTCCCCGAGAGTCCCACAAGCTCTCTTCCCTTCCCCGATTCCCCCATCCACCCCTTCCCACTTCCCTGTTCTAGTATTCCCCTACACTACTGCACTGAGCCTTTCCAGAACCAGGGGCCACTCCTCTGTTCTTCTTGGACATCATTTGATATGTGGATTATGTCTTGGGTATTCCAAATTTCTAGGCTAATATCTGCTTATCAGTGAATGCATACCATGATTGGTCTTTTGAGACTAGGTACCTCAGTATGATCTTCTCCAGCTCCATCCATTTGTCTAAGAATTTCATGAATTCATTGTTTCTAATGACTGAATAGTACTCCATCAACTGACAAAAGAACATGAGGGGGGAGGACAAGAATCCAGACATGGCATGGGTCCAAAATAGACCAAAGCATACAACAGAGCTTGCCAGAGACCCTAATATACTGAGGTGAGATGCACTCAGTTCCAGCACACACAGCTCATGCCCTGTCCAGCTGTCTTTAAAAACTAATTCCCTGGCCAGGCGGAGGTGGCACATGCCTTTAATCCTAGCACTTGGGAGGCAGAGGCAGGCAGATTTCTAAGTTTGAGGCCAGCCTGGTCTACAGAGTGAGTTCCAGGACGGCCAGGGCTACACAGAGAAACCCTGTCTCGAAAAAAACCAAAAAAAGAGAAAACTAATTCCCTGATAGGCAGCAACTTTTCCAACAGAGCACCAGCTACTAGGACTGCAGCATCCTATGCAGATCAATCCTCTGCTACTGTGGGTCTGGCCAAAACAAACGTCAATCTTCAGGGCAGACCTCATAATGTATAAAACTCAAGTGAAATAAACTTCTCACTCTAGGTACCATTCAGTCAAGGAGTGCAGCAGAAAGAACGGTACAGTAACAAATGAGGCAAGGGGGCATATTTCAAAGACAATCACCCTCATCATGAGCAGTTGAAGACATTAGGAGACAAGACTGAATCTAGGAAAATCTTCACCCCATTTTTCTCAGCAATGACCATCACTTCTGTGGATCTCCAACTGCCTGCTTTCTTTCTTATCATCAAGTGGCTTGACTTGAATGGGAAAAGAAGCCCTCAAAAGTGCCAACAACATGAAGGACTCACCATGAGGGTGAGGAGCCAGACTACTTAGTCCAGACCTCTTACTTTAGTCCAGACCTCTTACTTTAGATGAAGGAACTTAAGTTGGCCTCTCACAATGAAATACAGTATATAAACATTCTGAAGGTCTAGTCTACTTACTAAAAAGGATATAACAACCAGATGTTCTAAGACATTTCATGTATTATACAAATACATACAAAATGGAAAAATGTCCTTGATACATAAGATAAAAATATGATAAATGAAATATCACCTGACTTCAAAATAATATGAACAATAAATACAGGCTTGTATTGTAAATATTTTGTATTTTTAATTAATGTATATGAGAGTTTTCACCTGCAGGTACATGTACGTATCATGTGTACCTTGTGGCTGATGAGGCCAGAAGAGGACACTGCATGTCCTGGAACTGATGATATATAGACAGTTATGAATGACTATGTGGATGCTGGGAACCTAACTTAGGCCCTCTGCAAAAGCAGCAAGTGCTAAACATCTTTCTACCCCTAAGGTTTCTAATTTTTAATGTGCTTAACTTAATCCCAGCACTCAGGAGGCAGAGGCAAGCTGATCTTTGAGAGCAAGGCCAACCTGGTCTACATAGAAATTTAGAGACCAGCGAGGGCTACACAGTGAGAGCCTCTCACTTTTAAACAAGGCGAGGTGGGCACAAGTTGTACAGACCTTAAGCTACATTATAGAATACTATGAATAGAAAAATGTATATACAAAGCCACTGATCTTGTCACTTACAGTAAAAGAAACAAAAACCAACCTAAAAATAAATTCAGCATTTGCCAAACATTTTGACATTGAATCACTTTTATTTACTGTATGCATGTAACAACTTACAGAATATAGTAAGTTTCCAGGAACCAGGTTTTAAATCAGAGTAGAGAAGAGCTGAGAAGAGGGCACACTAGTTAAGAGCACATGCTGTTCTTCCAGAGGACTTGAGTTTACAGAGGACTTGAGACAGAGAACTGCCTATAACTCCAGTTCCAAAAGTATCCAAACATGTAGCCTCCCAAAGGTACCTGCACTCAGTGTACATAACACACACAGAGAGAAAGACACACACATTCAAAACTAAGGGCCAGGTGCTGGGCACACTTCTTTACTCACAGCACTGACAGCAGAGTAAGGTGGCTCTCCACGACCCTGAGGCCAGCCAAGCCTGTAACAAGTTCCAACTCAGTCAGAGTTACAAAGTGAGGCTCTCAAAAGATAAGAAGTCCCCCTTCTCTGCCCTAGGAACAGCTCTCCAACTTGGTCCCTCACACCCTAGAATGCATGCCTACTCAGTTCACCTCCAGTCTCCTTGGTGTCTGCTGTGACACTAAATGACTGACAGACACAACAGAGCCTCAGCAGCTTGCTCATCCCTAGCCAGCTTCCAACCATCAGCACCATCAAAGGCCGTCAGCACAGCAGCCGAGTTCACTGGGATGGGGACTGCCACAGCCAGGTTCTGGAGCTATTTGGGAACTCCTCATATCTGGACTTAAATTTCTCAGACACAATATGTCCTTTGACCTAATGTTAGCCTTGGCCATCTTCCTAACCAGGAGAAGCAGCTGTCTCCACTTGGCTCTTGTGTCTCACCTACCCTGTATGTTCTTTTTTTCTGTACACAACCCCCTCCCCTGAAAGTCTGGGGAAAGTAGCTGGCTCAAAGTTTGACAAAGAGGAGACAATAAATATTGTGTTAGTAAGGAAGGGGGGGGGTATAAATAAAAACATCTTTTGACGATCCCAGTACAAACATTAGAAAACTGGGAAACTAGCCAGGCAGTGGTGGTACACAGTTTTAATCCCAGCACTAGGGAGACAGAGACAGGTGGAAAGATCTCTGAGTTCAAGGCCTGCCTGGTCTACAGATAGAGTTCTAGGACAGTCAGGGCTACAGGGAAAACCAATTCAGCTTTATATAAGTATGCATATATGTATGTGATATATATATATCACTTTAAAAAGTAGGTTAGGAAAGTATTAGCAGTAATAACAACTGACAGTGGCTATCTTTATGTTAGACTTTTCTATATAATGTGAGAGAAAAATGGAACAAGAAAACAAGAAAAAGACTAGTTATTCAAACTCATAAGGTAATAATTAGGATGCTATCAGTAACATGATAAAGACACTAGAAGTAAATATTTGCAAATGATACACCTAAGCACCAACTTTCTGTTTCTCAAGGCCAACACAAACCTTTGAATATAAGCTATTATCACCAAGCCTGGCTCTTCCCAATCCTCGGATCTTACCAAACAGCATTTCTTAGAAAGGACTCCACGGTGCCAGTCCCCAATCATTCTCAGAGTCCTCTAATACTATCTTCCACATACTCCAGCACAGCTATCACAATTTTTAATTATATACAGGTACACACATCTTTGTATATTTATGTATCTGTCTCCCTCAGCACAATGCTCAGCATAAAACAACTACCACAAGTAAATTTTGGGTGAATAAAGGTCAATTATGAACTTTAAATCTTCCATTTTTGTTTAACTGGTTTTCATTTCTTCCAGTACTAGGAAAATACATAGTATCACACACACCAAGCCAGAGTCTTTATCATGGAGCCACTCTTCCCAGACACTTAAGGTGAAGGTGTGTGTGTGTGTGTGTGTGTGTGTGTGTGTGTGTACACATGTATACCTGAGAAGGCTAGAGGGTATCGTATGCCCTGGGACTGGAGTTACAAGCAATGTAGAGCTGGAAACTTAACTCCGATCCTCTGAAAAAGCAGCAAACGCCCTTGACTGCTGAGCCATGTTTCTAGTCCCCATTTTTTATTTTTGGTAACCTATACTTTCCTAAATATACAGGCTCCTTGTATTTTGTTTAAAAGGCATATTTCTACTATTCTCATGCCTTAAACTCAACCCCATCTCTCCTATAATTATAGGGACAGTGAAATCTTAGTAATTATGATGTTTTTTAAATTTATCTTGAGACATCACATGCATATAGTGCAGACTTAAACTCCGGTCAAAAAATAAGTATGTATCTTTTAATCTTCATTCCGGACTGGCAACAAATTTTGCTCCCACAAGTTGTCTCTGACCTCCACACAGCACCCACACACCCATACACAAATACAGAAAATATTTTCTTAAATAAGTTTTAAAGGTTGTAGAATCCTGCCCTGGCTACCTTCTGTGAAGATTCTGGCCTTGAAAGTAATAAAAAATTATTTTCTTTCCTTAAAAAAATAAAACACCGACAAAGAGGAAAATAAAATGATCAAAATGTAGGAAGAACTGATTACAACAAAGGCCAGAAGAAACCAGTTACCTTGCAAACTTTCTGTTGTAGAAACAGAAGGCATAAGGAAGACTTACTGCCTGCCAACTACACCCATCACTTTATACAACACAGCTGCCATACAAGTCACTGATTCTGAAGTCTGGGGCTTCTGATACCTCCAGAGAGTGAACAGTAGTATTCCAGAAAAGAAAAAGAATGGAAACAACCACAGACTCTGGGCTCACATCTAGGGAAAAGAAACCAAAATACTTGAGGTTTCCAGATTTCCTAGCCCAGATGGTCTGGGATTACAAAAAACAGAGGAAGAGAAGGGATATTTTTACAGACATACACACACACACACACACACACACACGCACGCACGCACGCACGCACGCACGCACGCACAGAGAGAGAGAGAGAGAGAGAGAGAGAGAGAGAGAGAGATTGATTCAGTGAAAAGGCATGGGTAAGTAACTGAATGAGTCAAATGAGTCAAATATTCACTAATTTATCATGGCCAGGATGGCCAGGAACCAATGGCACTGGTGGAAGCTGGGCTCTGTGGTAGAGCACTTGCCTAGTATGCTCAAGGTCGGAGTCTGAGCCTCGGCACTCAAAGAGTGAGGCCATATAACAGGTTATGAGACCACAAACAGAGAGGTCTGTTTTGACCAGAAAACAATGAGGTGAGGTCTAGAATTAAAAAAACATTTAGTCTAGTTCTCCCAAGGAGGAGTCAAAAAAGACAATGCTAGAAGTCAAAATCATGGGTAGTTTGTGTTGGTTAGTTTGTCAATTTGACACAAACTATAGTCACAAAAGAGAACCTAAATTGTGAAAAGGTCCCCATAAGATCATCCTATAAGCAAGCCTGTAGGGTATTTTTTTGATTGATGATTGATGTGGAAGAACCCAGCCCACTATGGGTGACGCCATCTCCAGCAGGTGGTCTTGCGTATATAAGAAAGCAAACTGAGTAAGCCTGGAGGAACAAGCCAGCATTCCTGTGGGCTCTGCTTCAGTTCCTGCTACATTGCTATCTTGACTTCCCTTCATGACAGACTACAACTATAAGATGAAATAAACCCTTTCCTGTCCAAGTTGCCTTTTGTGGTTGGTGTTTGTTTTTGTTTGTTTAAAATCACAGCAATAGAAATATAACTAGGACAATAGTCCCATGGCTCCTGATCCGAGGCTTCCTCTCTAGTGCCTAGTCTACACCTTCTGATTCCTCCAAAGTCGATTTCCAATCATACCGAAATCATCTGGAAAGCTGTCTCCTATGTATACTGAATATTCCTTAAAAGCTAAAAATCTTAGAACCCTCAGCACTTAGCAAAGGGACTGACATATGAGTGACATATTTTGATTAACTGAAAATACAAATTACGAGTTAAATCTGTTTAATCTCAGAAACTGGCAAACCCTACTCAATAACTAAATTTAAATACATGTAATTTCCGGTGTTTATTTTTTAAAAATATGGTATAAAATTATTCAATATTTGTATTTAAGGAACTGAAACTAGGGGGTTGGGGCCTTAGTAGTTAACAGCACCTGATTTTGCAGAAAACCCAAGTTTAGTTCCTAGTACCAACATGCTGGTTCAGTAACCATCCACAAAACTCCAGTTTTAGAGGATCAGAGGCCCGGGATTCTTTGATCTCCAAGGGCAGCAGACATGTACATGCTACATGCATACATTCAGGCAAAACACTCTTGCACATAAAATAAATAAGGAAGGAAGGAAGGAAGGAAGGAAGGAAGGAAGGAAGGAAGGAAGGAAGGAAGGAAGGAAGGAAGGAAGGAGAACTAGGGTAGGGCAAGGATGGTCATTTAAAGGTAGAACCCTTAAAGAGAATCCACAGCAGGTACAAGGTCCCAAATTCAGTCCCAAGGAGGCAGTAACCACCAGAAGCTGGCTGTAGGCCCTTCAATCTCTAGTCTTTCTCAAAAAGCCAAGGGTGGACAAACACAAATTATCTTCCATGCTCTCTAAAAATTACTACTAAAAAAAAAAAATTTTTTTTTGAGACAGGGTTTTTTTTTTTGTTGTTGTTGTTGTTTTGTGACAGGGTTTCTCTGTGTAGCCCTGGCTGTCCTGAAACTCACTCTGTAGACCAAACTTGCCTCGAACTCAGAAATCTGCCTGCCTCTGCCTCCCAAGTGCATTAAAGGTGTATGTCACAACTGCCTGTACTACTAAAATTTTAACTAGTAACTTTCTAGAATTCATACCAGTCACAGTCAAATTGCTATGAAACCAAAAATGGTTTCTAAGGTGATCTAGGCGCAAACACATGTAAGAAACCTTTGTCTCGCAAGGCAGTTGTGGTGCACGCCTTTAATCCCAGCACTTAGGAGGCAGAGGCAGGCGGATTTCTGAGTTCAAGGCCAGCCTGGTCTACAACAGAGAACCCTTGTCTCGGAAAAAAAACTAAAAACCAAACAAACAAACAAACCAAAATCAACCAACTAATCAACCACAAAAAGAAACCTCTGTCTCTGCAGCAGTTTTCACCATCCCCATTATCTCTTCCCTCATGGAATGTAAGATGGACTATTTATATGCTGGATGTCTAAGCTCTCTATACACCAAGTTTTTTCCAATACCACCCCCAAGACCAGTGTTCATTCTCTTGGGAATAATTTTACCTTCAGTAAGTGTATGATTTACTCAGAATATTTACTGAGTCATAGGGTATATGTCAAGATGAGACAGTCAATTATGGAAGCAAAATTTTTAAAATACATCTGCTGACAGCAAGTGAACAACTTCCCTAATAAAAGCAAGCAAGTAAACCAAATACAACTTATTAAGTTTCAGGATAAATTACTTTACATAGGGATATGTAATTTGGCTTAGAGTGCTGCTTGTTTAGCAGGTGCAAGGCCTGGGTTAAATCCCCCGGCCATCAAAACACTAAAACAAAGGATAATAATACGATTCTACCATTTTCTATTGTTCTATCTCATGTATGAATATGTATGCATGTGTGTGCATTTATATGCATGTGTGAATTTGTCTGTGCCAATTTGTGCAGTTACAGGACCAACCTCAAAGTGCAGCCCTTGCTTTCGAACATCCAGATCTCTCCTCTCTCCTCTCTCCTCTCTCTCTCTCTCTCTCTCTCTCTCTCTCTCTCTCTCTCTCTCTCTCTCTCTCTCTCACACACACACACACACACACACACACACACCCCATTGTAGGTCAGAGCACAACTTGCAGGAGTCAGTTCAGTCAAACCATCTTCAACTGGACCCCTTCCCACTTTTCTTGAGACAGGGTCTCCTTATTCACTGCTGCACAGACCAGGCTAGTTAGCCTGGAAGCTTCCAGAGATTCTCCTGTCTCCAGCACCCATATTGATTCTTCAGGAGTACTGGAATTATAGAAGGGCCCATGAGAGCTCCCTATTCAAACTGAGATCCTCCACCAGCACAGCCAGCAATTTACGCCCCCCCCCCCCCCCGCCCGGGCCATCATCTTCCTTGTAAATCTAATGTTTATGAAACAAGAAGAGATACATCCTGCGTTCTTTTTGAGTCTGTGTGTATGTTAGTGCATGCCACATTATAATACTGTAGTGTATACACAGGGTTTCATTGCAATACTGTCCTATGCTAACAGGTTGCAATCTTTACAGCTTATTTTTCATATAGGCTCTAAATTTTATATTTGTCTTAAAGAGATGGAAATTCAGACCCTGCAAAAATATCAAGGGAATATAGTATTAGAAAAGAAATTACAAAATTCAAAATTCTGAAGATTTTATGAGGTTTTTTAAATTACTACAAACTTAACACAACTTGAAATTCTGAGAATGAGCTTAGTAACTATCTGGGCTACAGGTTTGAGAATAGAACTGTTTTACATTAACTTCATACATGGAGGTAAAATGTTTACAAAACAGTTGTGCCTCTTGATAAATACTGTGTTCTAATAGTTATTTCAAAATGAACTCATCTTTGGGCACAGTGTGAAAACAACAAAGTCAGTTTCTTCTTTTAAACATCCTAAGTCTTGCCACACACCCTGTCATCTCAGTCCTGGGGAGATAGGGAGGGAAGAATCACCAATTCAAGACCTCAGATTCAAGAACTGCCAGGTTATACAGTAAATTTGAGGCATGCCAATACCATTTTTTCTCTAAACAAACCCACCTAACCACTACACACTTTTCAAGCATTACTGCAGTAGAGCTCTTATGACATTAGACATTCATCTTTAAAGAGGATTTTACTAAAAACTATTAAACCCTAGAAAATCAGGTGACTGAAAAAATTAAAAAAAAAAAAATCACACTAGAAAAAGGAAGAAAACTTAAAAAAAAAAAAAAAGCCAAACAAACAAAACAACAACATTCAAGAATACAGTACACACAAGAAGGGTGTTCTGAAAAGGTCTCCTTTCAGCCTACTACTATTTTTCTTCCAAAGCCTCAGTGGAGGACAACTGAATGGACACAACTATAACACAAAACAATAAGAAATACTTTAAGCCATCTGAAAGCTGTCAGTAACCCCAGGGTTAGGGAGATAGAGGCAGGAAGATCCAGAGAGGGTTCAAGGAAACCAGCCTGGCCTTCATTATACCCTATCTAAAAAACAAGAAACAAATATGCAATCCTATCAGGCAATGATGGCACATGCCTTTAGTCCCAGCACTCTGTAGGCAGAGGAAGAACAACCTCTGTGAGTTCAAGGCCAACCTGGTATACAGAGTTCCAGTACAGCCAGGACTATGTAGATAAATCCTGAAACTCAAAAATAAGTAAATGAATGGATAAGTAATAAAAAGCTAAAATTTTAGGGCTAAACACAACAGAGAATCCCACCCCTTTCCCAAGTAAGACAAAGAAGGGGTAAAGTACAGTAAAGTGCCAACAGTAAGTGCCACAGAAGTACAATCCCAAGCATGTGAAGTGATCATTTTCCCACATTTTATGAGAATTCTGAGACTCCTGCATAGTATGTAAAGCAAAGAACTACAAAGCCTCACTTCTTATTCAACAGGCATATTTTCTTTTTTACTGTTTGCGCAGGGGTGTGTGCACATATGATCGTGTAGAGGTCGGCGGCCAACTTCAGTGTTGCCCTCAGATGCCAACTACCTTGATTTTCAGGCACGGTCTCACAATGGTCTGGAGCTTGCTGAACTGGCTAGGATGGCTGGTCCAGAGGCTCCACTCTCTGCCTCAACTTGTGACATCACTCCCAGCTTTTCCAGAGAGCTGGGGAGCAAGCTCAGGCCGTGCTTCTGTGGTAATCACACATTACCAGTCATACTCTCTCCCCAGGCACCAAACCCTAGATTAAATTGGTCACTTAAAATAGTCAAGCTGAGGTTGGAGAGAGAGCCCAGTGGTTAAGAGCACTGGCTGTCCTTCAGAAGACCCAGGCTCAATTTTAAGGACCCATATGGCAGTTTACGACTGTCTATAACTCTAGTTCCGGGGAATCTAACGCCCTCTTCTGGCCTCCTTGGGTACCTAGTGCACAAACTAGATGTACGTACATACAAATATGGGGGCAAACATTCCTTTACATAAAATAAAAATGAATCTTTAAATAGGCAAGTAAATGAAATGATCAAATCTAACCTTAAGCATTTAGATCTACCACCAATAAAATAATTCAAGTTCTTTAAGGGGGTCAGTGTTAGTTAGTACTGTACAGTATGTGTGAGACCCTTCAGTTTAATCTTTTAAAAAATATTTTAATATAACTTTTTGGTTATTTATGGTCATTCTTTTCTTTTTTTAAAGATTTATTATTATACGTAAATACACTGTAGCGGTCTTCAGACACCCCAGAAGAGGGAGTCAGATCTCATTACGGATGGTTGTGAGCCACCATGTGGTCGCTGGGATTTGAACTTAGGACCTTCAGAAGAGCAGTCAGTGCTCTTAAATGCTGAGCCATCTCTCCAGCCCATTTATGGTCATCCTTAAGAATCCTGAAACAACTCTAGTGAAGAGTTTTAATGGAAAAAAACACAAATAAAAAGTGAAAAGAAAGCCGGGCGGTGGTGGCGCACACCTGTAATCCCAACACTCTGGGAGGCAGAGGCAGGCGGATTTATGAATTTGAGGCCAGCCTGGTCTACAGAGTGAGTGAGTTCCAGGACAGCTAGGACTACACAGAGAAACCCTGTCTAAAAAAAAAAAAAAAAGAAAAGAAAAAGTGAAAAGAAAGTATCTACTACTTGTCCTGCCCCCAACCATCCACAGAAATCTTGCCAATCACCTAATTGGAATTCATCAGTGAACCTATCTGACATTCTAGTGGTGGCCTCTAAATTATCAATCACTGCCCCTTTACCCAGATTAAATACCAGAACCCATGAAAGGGCCTAGGCTTGGGTGGCTCTTTTCTTTTAAAGATTTATTTTATGTACTGGCTCTTTTCTTTTAAAGATTTATTTTATGTGTACTGCGGACACACCAGAAGAGGGCATCGGATCCCATTACAGATGGTTGTGAGCCGCCATGTGGCTGCTGGGAACTGAACTCAGGACCTCTGGAAGAGCAGTCAATGCTCTTAACCGCTGAGCCATCTCTCCAGCCCTTGGGTATTTTAAGAAAAGAAAAAATCTGAGAAGACAACTTGAATTAAAAAAAAAACATCTATTGTCAGAACTGAATGAAAAACTGGGAACATGACTGTTCCTGGGTACGAGCTGAGGAGGGTTAGTGAGGAGAGGATCAACAGGCATCTGGAAGGGTCCAGTCTGAACCTGGCATGTGAGGTGATAGGAGGCTGGAGAGAAGACCCAAGAGCCAAGAGGCTGGAGCAAGCCAGGAGACAAAGAGAGCAAGAGGCCAAGAGACCACACAGCCAAAATGGCTGGGTTGTACAGAGCAGGGCAGCTGGGGGAGGAACTGAGGCTCAGGGGCTGGAGAGGTGGAGGGTGGGGCTGGTGAAAAGCACTGAGGAGCCAGGACTCTGTAACAGTGCTCATGCTGAGACAGGTAGCCAGGGTCTGCTTTGACAGGCGCCTTGGTTAGCTATTTTCCATCAGTTTGAGGCCTAACAAAGTCTTTAAACAAAACTCCATGTAAGTAATCTGAAGCCAACTGCTTCTCATGTAGCCCAGGCTGGCCTCTAACTTTCTATGTGGGTGAAGATGACCCTGAACTTCTGATATTCTTGCCTCCAAGTGGAATGATGAGCCTCAAAGCTCAGTTGTGCAGAGGTGGGAATCAAATTCAGAACTTCATCCAAAGCACTCTTATCAGCTGAGCTAGAACTACCCCAATCCCTAGAACTTCAGTTAATAACAAAACCAAGACCTTGTCTTTAAAAACAAAAAAGGACAAGGGGGAAACCTTCCGTAAAAAGAGTGGAAGATGGATTTATAGGACTGGTCACTAGTGTGTATACACTTGATGAAAGAAAAAATATGTACCAGAGAATTCTAAAACCAAGATGGCAATGCAAACCAACCCCCACCACACTACCACGTGTTTAAACCAGTACCCAGCCCACCCACAAATGCTAAAGATTAGTGCCTGACTGAACCTTGCCCAAGACTCATGAAGTATACTTATTATTTACACAAAATAACCACAACAGATGGTTTCAGTTACCTGGCATCAAAGAACTTCAATTGTTTGTTTGTTTGTTAATGTTTTTACCTAAATGTTGTAGTAGCATTAAATTAAAAAATTCTTCAGATTATCTCCATGGGAACCAATCACATAAAAATAACTGGTGACAGCTTTATCTTAAAAATTCTGAGTAAGGCCCCTAAAATAAAAGGTACTTTGTCACCATTGTTTCTCAATGTGACAATATCAAAAACCAACTTTTGTTTGATATTACTTACCTTGAGTTCTATCTTACAGAACCAAGATGCTGACCCAGGAATGAAGCTTTCATTTTGCTTTTCTTGTACTTCCTAAAAATATCTCATAGTCTGTTTTGTTTCAAAGTGGGGAGGGAGGGACTGATAAATGTATATTACAAGAAGCCTGCTTTCTAAATCTAATACTTCCTAAATGAATGCTCCCTAAAATCACATTACCATGGCACTAGCATCTAGGTTTTCACCCAAAACTAAAAATGAAACACACATACAACCGCTTTCCTCATTATAACTGTAATTAACAGGTACCATGCCCCTTTTACAGCCAGAGGGCCATTAAGTGTCTTCAAGTATATGTGAATAGTATTAAGGTATCAAGAGGCACTTCCCTGGGTAGTATCTAATATCCAGGAACCACAAATAGTCCCTGGAAAAACTCATCTTTCTACCGCTGCTAAGTCTGAGGAACTAGAAAATTGTTTTATAGGATGAATTGGGCTTTTTTGCCCTCCTTCCTTAATTCTGAAGACGTATTTAAAAACAAGATCTAATATGTTTCTGTCTTACTCTCAAAGTGTGTTGTCTAGAGTTTCCACACTGAAACGAAACAAACTTCCGGGCCACCTCATCACACATGACTTATGAAACATTCAATCCTGCAAGTCTGTCTTTAAAAATAATCAGCTTTATAGATGGATAGGTATTAATAAAGTCAAACATTAACTACAGAATCCAGATATTAAAAAGACAGTCACTAGCATTTTTTTCAACTTCTATGTGTAAAATTCCTAAATATCTGGGGTGCAAACAACCTTTCCAAACGTCAGAATACAACTTAAGCCTACCTAAATCTTTGCAGCCTCTCATCAAAGTGCAAACTTGGTATTATTGCCAGCACTTCACAAGCCCTCCCTTAAAATAGCAAAACCGAGACAACAGCAGCAAAACTAACTCGTCGCTCACTCAAAACAAGTTCATTTAAAAAGTTACTTCCTTGGTTTTATAACAAGTTGGTATTGACTTTTTAAAACAATGGCCAGTAAAATAACTTTGCTAATTCTTAACCGCACACCCTACCTCAAGTTTTACATAAGAAAGAGGCCGATAGCAAGTAGATCCCTGAACCTCTCCCAGGTCTGAAAACCTGCAAAAACTCAATTTACTTAGGAGCGGCGGTGGTAGCCCCGAGTCTGAGGATCTCAACAGTCTCGGGTTGGAATCGCCAGCATTTGCGGCCGAAAGCGAAGAAGAAAGGCAAAGACTGCCAGACTTCGGAACTAAGAGTGCTTGTGACCAGAGGAAGGAAAACCCAAGCACTTGGTGCCGGGAGGACCGGGAACACACAGGGCCCCGCCGCGGAGGGCTGACTCCCACACTCCTTGGGACAAGTGGGGCGCGGGGCTCCGGAACCACGGGCAGGTGAGGCCTCGGCCGGCGCCCACCTGGGCCCACCGGAGCCGCCTGGGTCCCGCGCCCCGGCCGCCACCCTGCCCGGCCCGTCGCGCCCGCACCTCTCGGTCCTTGAGGCCCAGCAGGAGCACCTCCTCCATCAGGGTCAGCCGCGTTTCCTTGGAGTCGCCCTTGTCGTCGTCGTCCTGCTCGTCGCGGCGGCTCTGCGCCTCGTCCTCGCCGCTGCCGCCGCCGCCTCCCGCCGCCCGCTCCTTGTCGGCAGCGTTCCGTGAGGCCTCGGTGCGCCGCTGCACCAGGCCCGAGCTCCGCTGGGTCAGCGAGGTCATGGCTCCGGCAGAAGAGCCGCGCCGGACCGACAGGGACGCGGGACCGGCCGGCTCTCCCTCACCGCCCCGGCCCCAGGAGCTTCCGTGTTAATTCTTGGAGCTGGGGCGATGTCCGTGGGCTGCGGGGCCGAAGGTAGTCATGAGGAGCCGGGTCTGGACGAAGCCGGCGGGCCGGGCGTCGATGGGGTACACAAGGGAGCCTTCAGCCCGCGGCTGTGGCCCCGCACAGCCCAGGAGCCCGAGCGGAGGCGGCGGCGGTGGCGCTTCCCAATATGGCGGCGCGCGCTGACGTCACCGGAGGATGTGGCAGCGCCGGCGCGGGGCGGGGCCGGGGTGCCGGAAGCGGCGCGAGCGAGGGGCGTGGCTAGCCGCCTCCCACCCGGCGGATACTAGAGCTCCTGGACAAGCTAGTTGCCCCGAATCTTGAGACGTGAGGTCGGGATCGGTGACCTGTCCGGCTTTCATCCGCCTCTCGGTTCACTCTCACGGTCCAGCCTGGCGCCAGTGACCAGTAAGATCTCTCCTAGATCGCGGAAGCCGAGGCCAGGCGAGGGCGGACCCCACTGAGACCTTAGCGTTCCTGGGGATCAGTCCTCGGAGGCGCTGAGCCAATGTGGCCCGGATCCCCACTACCTACAGGAAGGACTTGCCTCTTCACCAAGGAACTCCCGGGCTTCAAAAGAAGCCATCTACACTCAGGCGTTTAAAGATGATCATGCACTGTGCTCTGGCGTAGAGAAGTTAAACAAATTGACGAATTATGTTTGTAAAACTTTTATTTCCTACCTCCGACTGCGGCTGTAGTCAGAGCGCACTGTACTGTTACTACAGCCGACCTTAGGATCCTTTTATGGCGACAGTAAACCTCTTGAGTTTCATGCCACGTCTTTGTAGCCCTAAATCTATTTCGATGTAATTACTAGGTTAAATCCCTTTGGCGTGTTTGGCAGTTTGTGCAAATCGAGTTAAAGGAAAAGCTGCCAAACCCGAGAGGGGTTTGGAGAAGCAGAAGGGCGGGACTTGTGAGAAAACAATATCCAAAAACAAAACAAAACAAAAAAACCGATAACGTAGATCCATCGAGTATTATTTAAAATAAACAGTAACCATACACAGTAAGCCAAGTTTAGAAAGAATCTCCCGCCCCGCTCCCCTCCTCGCCCCATAGGAGTTGCCACAACTCCTACTTGGACAGTAAGTCCCAATAGGTCCTCCCACCCACAGCCCCAAGCTACCTTCCCCTTTTCCTGCATAAACTGTGCCATCTGCCAGTTTCTCCCATTCACGTCACCTTTTTGTTCCTTCACCTTTCTGGTCATTCTTTGCCAACTGGCTTTAAATGTCCATTGTAAATTAAGTGGTTATTTAACTCATAAGGTTAAATCTAAAAAGTACAAAGCTGTGCGTACAGGCTGTGCCTGTTCAGCTAGTTGCTCCTCTCGCTGCGGAGATTTTTTAAATAGGATAAAATGTGAAGCTTCGCTGGGGAGGTGGTCAGTGGTTACAGTGCTCGAGGACAAGTTAGAAACTGACATCCGGAAGGCAGAGGCAGGTTCCTGGAGGCGTCCTTGCCAGTGAGCCTCGCCAAAGTGGCGAGCACCTAGGTCCCAGTAAGAAACCTCATCTCAGAAACAGTGTGAGGGCTCAGTGAGGAAACTGCTTGCTGTGCTAGAGTCAGGACCAAAGTTAAAATCCCGGCACTCAAGTAATAGCAGCTATGGGGAGCTAAGAAAGACCCTGGAAGCCTGTGAAACAGTTAACGAGGTCAACCTCTGACCTCTACAAGTTCATGCACAGGTAAGAGCAACATACATATAGCACACACTAGATAGACAGACAGATAGATAGATAGATAGATAGATAGATAGATAGATAGATAGATGACAAATCGAGAGCTGCACCTAAGGAACGGTCATGCACAATTTGTTTGTTTTGGTTTTGGATTGTTTGTTTGTTTTTCTGTGGTTTTGGTGTTTTGGTTTGGTTTGGTTTGGTTTGGTTTTTGGTTTTTCAAGACGTGGATTCTCTGTGTAGCCCTTGCTGTCCTGGAAATCATTCTGTAGACCAGGCTGGCCTTGAACTCAGAAATCCACCTGCCTCTGCCTCCCAAGTGCTGGGATTAAAGGCATGTGCTACCACTACCCAACGTTTTTTGTTTTTTGAAACAGGGTTTACCCTGCCTCTGTCTGCCACATGCTGGGACTAAAGGCAAGTACCAGCAGCACCCAGCCACAATTGATTTAAATGTGAGTCCTGGGGCTGGAGGGATGACTCAGTGATTAAGAGCACTGACGGCTCACAACCATCTGTCATGGGATCCAATGCCCTCTTCTGGTGTGTCTGAAGACAGCTAGACAGCTAGCTACAGTGTACTCATATACATAAATAAGTAAATCTTTTAAAAAAAGAAAGAGAAAAGGAAGCATACTACAGAGATATCAATTCACAGCCACCCAAGGTGGCTTTAATAAAAATTATAAGAGCATGTAAAGAAATATAAACCTTCATTTAGTATTTGTAGGGATTCAAAAGATGCAGACACTTTGGAAAACAGTTTGTCAATTTCTCATAACATTAAACAGAGTTTCCACACGATCCAACCCTTCCACTTTTAGGTAAATACCCAGGTGAATGAAGAAAACTTTGTTTACAGGAAAGCAAACGTACACACTCACAACAGAATCGTTTGGAATGATGAACAGTGAAAACAACTATGCTCACCAGCTGACAGAAGGGTAAATAACATATAGTGCATCCATGCCACAGAATTGTGCTAGCTGTAAAAATGAGTAAGGCACAGGCTGTCATGAATACCCTCGAAAACATGCTAAGTAGGGGAAAACAGTCACAGTTATACATTGTGGGACTCTATGTGAAATATCCTGAATTAAGAACATCTGTACAGATAGGTATTTTGTTCCAAGATAATATGTTATTGAGAGGAAAATTGTGTGTGTGTGTGTATGTGTGTGTGTGTGTGTGTATATATATACACTTTTTGGAATGTGCTTTTCTTGCTTTATTCTTTTGTTTGGGATCTTAAAAAAAAACTTTGTTTATGCTTTAACAATTTCTTTTTTTTTTTTGATTTGTTTTTTTCCGAGACAGGGTTTCTCTGTGTAGCCCTGGCTGTCCTGGAACTCACTCTGTAGACCAGGATGGCCTCGAACTCAGAAATCCGTCTGCCTCTGCCTCCCAGAGTGCTAGGATTACAGGCATGCACCACCACCACCCAGCACTTTAACAATTTCTTATACGCGAACAATGTGCCATGCTCCTATTCACCCCCAACTCATCCTTCCTACTCCCCCTGATTTCCTGACCTTCCACCTTCCCATCCTCTCCCTTAAAAAAAAATAACCCACTGAGTCTAATTAGTGCTGTACGCAAGCGTAGGAGGCCATTCACAGGAACGTGAGCGACCTACCTGCAGACACCCCCCCCCCCACACACACACACAAAATGACTCCTCTTCCTCCAGAAGCTAACTACGGCCTGCAACTACTGAACTAGAGGCAGAGCCTGAAGAGTCCCTCCTGGAGCCTGCTGGAATGCTGACGGACTTGATCTTGTGTCTGTCCGGTGCAGGTGGTCACAGCTCCAACAAGTTCGAGAGTGCAGTGGGCATGTCACGTCCAGACTACCACACATTAGAGTTCCCCTGCACATGCCTCTTACATTATCTCCAATCCCACCCTGAGCCTTGAGATACATGAAGATGTCTTATTTGGAACTTGAGAGCTTATTGTTTTTTGGAGTGGACACCTGTAGAGGTGTGTGTACACAAACTAACAAACATACAAACACCCTAATTTTGAAAACACATGGAATACATGAGAACACCTGTTCAACTGCCCCTGAATCTCCAAGTGAAACATGCCAGGAGTTTGAAAACTTTCTGTTATGGTTCTCCTGGCCCTGCTGTGTGTTATCATTCTAAATTGTATCGTTGCTGATAAAATTATAAAATAAATATGCTTCTATTCATAGACTAATGCTGTTTTCAACCTTGGTTGGAGAAGCTGTGTTTTGAAGTGGACAGCAGTATCAATATATAGAGTCATAACTCATCAAACGTTGCAAGTCAGTGACACTTGGGGGGTTAGTACAATGGGGCAGTGTTTAAATATGCTTGCTGATGAGCCGGACTGCCCCAGTTCAATCTGTGTGAATCCTACAGAGTGAGAGAACTACTCCCACGAGTTGTCCTCTGACCTACACATCTGTGTTTATTTGTGACAAGATCTCTCTATGATATAGCTCTGGCTGTCCTGGAACTTAACTCTGTAGACCAGGCTGGCCTCAAACTCTTAGAAATCCACTTGCATCTTCTTCCCCTTTGGTACTGGGATTAAAGGCATGTGTCACCATGCCTGGCTAAAATTAGAATATTTTAAACATACTTCAAACCATCTTTACACTTTATAATTTGAACAGCTAAATATCTTGTTCGTCTGGGGTGCCTGAAGACAGCTACAGTGTACTTACCTATAATAAATAAATGTATAAAAAGACTAAAATATACCAGCTTTAGTACTTAGCCTGAAGGACTATCAAGTGAAAAAACATAGTTTAAAATTGTGGGGTCTTAGGTTGGAGAGATGGCTCAGCTGTTAAGAACACTGACTGATCTTTCTTTGTTTTTTCTTTTTAAAGATTTATTTATTTTATGTATGTGAGTACATTGTTGCTGTCTTCAGACACACCAGAAGGCAGCATAGGATCCCATTACAGATGGTTGTGAGCCACCATGTGGTTGCTGGGAATTGAACTCAGGACCTATGGAAGAGCAGTCAGTTCATAGTTCATAGTTTTTTGTTCGTTTGTTTTATTTTTTGTTTTTGTTTTTGTTTTTGTTTTTTGGTTTGTTTTTTTGGTTTGTTTTTTTGGTTTGTTTTGCTTTTGCTTTTTTCCTCTCCCACCTTTTCAGAATGAATAATTCTCAGGTTCTCAAGTCAACCATGAAAAAAAAAAGATCTACTGCCCCGGATTTTAAGTCAATCAGGATGTGATAGGAGAGTAAGCATCCTCTAAGACTGAAGAAGTCTGTCCAGTTTTCTCACAAGCCATCTATATTTGTTCTAGGAATAAAGGTTGCTTCCAGGTCAATGGGTTAAATGCTGCTGATTCCTGAGCAGTGTAGTCATTTAATCCGCAGTGTTAGACAGACTGGCACCCCAGCCCCACCCCACAGCCTCACACGCCCCAGGGATTGAGCCTAGGGCCTTGTGTCCTTTTGACTCAGTGGTGGCCCATTCTGTTCTTCTCAGTTTTGGTTCTCCATATATGGGCCAAGATGACTGGAAATGTTCCGCACGGCTCAGAATAACCTCAAACTCACAATCAATTCTCTTGCCTCAAATACCAGAACACTGGAATTCCAGTATTGTGCTACTGTTGGTGTGTGGTGTGTGTGTGTGTGTGTGTGTGTCTCGCTTGCATGTGTACATATCACCCGAGGAGATCAGAAGGTATTGGGTTCTCTGGAGCTGGGGTTCTAGACATCTGTGAGCAGCAGAAGATGGGTGCTAAAAATTTGATTAGGTTTGGTTTGGTTTCCAGGAACTCACTATGAAACCCAGGCTCGCCTCGGCTCTCAAATTCAGATTACAGACATGGACTACCCACTTTGCCTGACGTGTTTTCAAATTTGAATTCTGTGCCATTTCAGAAGAAGAAGAAAAAAAAGATGAAGTCTATCTTTTCCACCCATCACATCTGGATTCACCTTAAGTCTAATTTGGTCCGGCAGCGCCTGCTACTTGTAGTAGTGAGTACACAAGAAGAGAGCATCAGACCGGATTACAGGTGGTTGTGAGTCACCCTGTGGGTGCTGGGAATTGAACTCAGGACCTCTGGAAGAGCAGTCAGTGCTCTAAACTGCTGAGCCATCTCTTCAGCCCCCCCCCCCCCCTTCTACTCTTGATTTAACTTATGCCACAGTCCTGCGGGTCAGATATCAATCTACATCTACATCTAAGGACATCGAGTCACTAGATGTCCTTCTGTGGAACTCACAGGACTGCCGAGCTGATCTGCAATGTCTTCTATGTGCAAGCTCCGTTGAGTAAAAATACTTAACTTCAGCTTGCTCTAGGTTACCTCAAGGTTGGAAAACCAAGGGCTTCTGCCGCCCCGTGGACAATAAGCTGGAGGGGAACTTCCGGTCCTGGGAGAGTTTCTTGCCACGTGACTTTCCTCAACACATTCACTTGCACTAACAAGGAGAATCTGCCGGCACCACATTTTATATAACAAAGCACAGGCATAGGGTGGGCACCCAACACAGCGGCCATGGTCTATTTGGTAAGATTTTTCCCCCCCACAAGGTCTTATTATGTAGCCCAGGCTGACCTAGAATTCAAGATCCTCCTGCCTCAACCACCTGACTGCTGTGATGACAGACATGCTCAACCATACTACGCGGGTCACAAACGCACCCTTAGTGTCACCTCACACTCAAGGGAAGGGTGGGAAACAAAGGCAGACACACCCATGGGGCGTCGTCTTAGGGTCCGCCCACCACAGCAAGCAGGAACCTTTCAGAACGGCGGCGATGGACAACGCGTGAATGAACAAACAAACGTAACTTACGTCTCAGCAGTTTTGGCTACGTTTCCTTCTTCTTAACTGTTAGGTGTCACACCTGGGACAAATGGCTGAGGTGCCTATTTGACATGTCAAAGTGGATACTGACTGCCAGCATCTCCCTGCATCCCCCGGTTCCTGCCAGTTACAAGGTCCTCGTGATCTGCAAGCCTTGCCCCTACCCTGAACTCTCCAGCCCTGGAGGCGTGGCTGCTCTTCCTTATATAATCCAACCATTTTGGCTAATGGACCTCTTTGTACCTTTGGGCCTCCTGGCTGCTTCACCTGGTTCCTGTGATTTCCCTTTCTCTCCCTGCTCCCTCCCCTTTCCCTCCCCTCCCCCTCCTTCCCCTCCCCTCCCCCCCTCCCCACATGGTTCAGGGTCATTTCCACTCTGGTCTCTCCCAGATGTGCCTGCCTCTGGCTCCGCTCTCCCACTTATCTACAATAAAGCTTCCTCCTCCATGATACCTAGGAGCAGTCATGGTCTTTCCTTTTTCTTTCTTTCTTTCTTTCTTTCTTTCTTTCTTTCTTTCTTTCTTTCTTTCTTTCTTTCTTTCTTTCTTTCTTTCTTTTTTTCATTCGATAACTCCCTAGAAAATTTTATAGAGTTATTTACTGCAAACCATATTCCAAATTAGTGGCTCAAAATGCTTATTTTAGTTGCTTGCTCGTCTGTGGTTTGGCAGCTTGCCGGGGTCTGACAGAGTCACCGACACAGCTGCATTTGCTCAACTTTGATATGAACTTCGCCTCGCTCACAGATAGGACGGCGGCTGTAGGCTAACCCACATGCCTAGAGGAGGTTGGCCTCATCTGAGTTCCAAGAAGAGGAGTCGCAAGGCTCACAAGTCGTGTAGAAGTAATTGCTGGTGCTACATTTTATTGATTCAAAACACACCACCCCCAAGGTGAGTCCAGATGTACTGAGTGGAAAGGAGGTAGACTCCGCCTCTTTTCCTTTCTAAAACTGCCCAGGTTCAAATCCACAAACATGTCAGGATGTACCTGACAGCAAGCTGGGGGTGGTAACTCATGTCTGTATTCTGAACTAGAGGAGCTGAGGCAGGAGGATAGCACAAAAAATAGTAATCCTAATATACAAGAGAGCTTATTAAAGATGTAAAAGTGGGAACTGGAAAGATGGCTTAGTGGTTAAGGCTGCCCGTCCAGACGACCATTCAGTCCCTAGCACCCATGCGGCAACTCACAGCTGTCTGTAAGTCCAGTTCCAGGCCCTCTGACACCCTCACAGAGACATGCATCCAGGCAAAACACCAGTGCACGTAAAATAAAAATAAAGCCTTTAAAAAAACATTTAAAAGTGTTTAACACTTTTTTTTGCATGTGTATACATATATGTGTTAGTATGTGCACATTCACATGTATGGACACATGTGCATATGCATATGCATGAGCTCAAGGTAAGTGGAAGCCAGAGGTTGAGATCAGGTGTCTTCTTCTTCTTCTTCTTCTTCTTCTTCTTCTTCTTCTTCTTCTTCTTCTCCTTCTCCTTCTCCTCCTCCTCCTCCTCCTCCTCCTCCTTCTTCGTTTTTTTGTTTTTTTGTTTTTTGTTTTGTTTTTTGTTTTTTGTTTTTTCGAGACAGGGTTTCTCTGTATAGCCCTGGCTGTCCTGGAACTCACTCTGTAGACCAGGCTGGCCTTGAACTCAGAAATCCACCTGCCTCTGCCTGCCAAGTGCTGGGATTACAGGCGTGTGCCCACCGCCCAGGCATCTTCTTAGATTGTTCTTCATTATATATACTCTTTCATTGAACCCAGTCCTCACTGTCCAGGCCAGTCTACCTAAGCCAGATTGCTCTCGGATCTCCTGTCTCCACCCGCTGAGTGCTAGGACTACAGGCAGGTCACCACTCTGGGTACTGGAATCCAAACTCTAGACCCAGTGATTGTACGACAAGCACTTTAAAGGATTTGGTTAAGCTCTGCTAGTATGCATTCTCTATCATCGGTGAATGTCTTCACATTAGTGTTAAATATTGCTGCATTTATTCCCAATAAGTTGCTGTAGCTTGGAATGGTTTGGCCCCAGCAAAATTCATAATGAAATTGTGTTGGAGCAACTTAATAGAGTTAAGAAGCAGGGGTGTGAGAAATAAGTGTCCTCCTTGTGATAATTGGTTTTCAGAGTTCCTGTGAGTGGGCTGGAAAATGTCCGACCCTTTGTCTCTTTGTTTCTCACTCTTTCAGTCCTCGCTCTCAGGACTGTTTCTGTCACGTGATGCAGACTCAGGCTCGGACTCTCAAACCTCCCAGGCTCTAGAAGCATAAGCCAAAACAAACCTCCTCTTTTTTTTTTTTTTCTTTTTTACAAATTTCCTACTGCTAACGACTCTGTTACAGCAACAGGAAACAAACTCGACCTAAGTATTTAACTGAAATGTTGCTGGCTGTTTTCCTCTTTTTCTTCCAACTTTTTTTTTTTTAAATACAAATCTTGCTATATGGTCCTGCTAACCTCAGACGGTGGTCTGCCCTAGCTGCTGTGGTGTTGGCTTTTGATTGTTGATTTAAGCGGATCCAGCAGGCAGGCAGGCAACGCTCTGGGCATGTCTTTGAAGGGTTTTCCAGATTGGGCTAGCGGAGGTGGGAACACCCACCCTAGTTAGTGGTCCGGGTCTGAGTGAAAAGGAGAAAAGGCACTGACTGACTTTCAGCTTCATTCCTCCCTGCTTCCTAGCGGTGGATGCTGTGCGACCAGCCGCCTCACCATGCTGTCCCTGACAGGATGGACTGTTTCAGCTACGACTGTAGGTGGAAATAAACCTTCCCCTCTTTCCTTCCTTAAGTTGTTTTTGTCAAACATTTTGCTGCAACGATGAAAAAAGTTAATCAGTACAATCCCTAGAGTGGATTACAGGCATGGGGTGGTATCCCTAATTCATTTTTTGTTTGTTTGATTAAACTTTGAATTTTTTGTTTTCTTTTTTGAGACAAGTTTTCTCTGTGTAGCCCTGACTGCCCTGGAACTTGCTCTGTAGACAAAACTGGCCTCGAACTCACAAAGATCTGCCTGCCTCTGCCTCCCGAGTACTGGGACTAAAGGCATGTGCCACCCCCGCCCAGTTCAACTTTTAATTTTAATAAATATTTCAAAGCACTTGGTAAGAAAGTCATAAATGGGGCTGGAGAGATGGCTCAGCAGTTTAGAGCACTGATTGCTCTTCCAGAGGTTCTGAGTTCAATTCCCAGCAACCACGTGGTGGCTCACAACCATCTGTAATGGGATCTGATGCCCTCTTCTGATATGTCTGAAGACAGCTGCAGTGTACTCGTATACATAAAATAAATAATCTTTTGAAAAAAGAAGGAAGTCATGAATGTGGCAAAGAACACTATGATTGGATTGTTTCTCGGCCTTAAAGATGAGAAATCTTGGGTTAGTGAGCTGCTCAGTCAGGTAAAGGGGCGGGCCACAAAAGCCTGTGGACCTGTGCTCAGTCAGAACCCATGCCAAGGCAGAAAGAACAGACTCCACAGGGCTGTCCTCTCCCCGACACATGAGCACCTGGCACGCGTGCGCATCACATCACGGGCACACACATTACCCAAGATCCACAACAACAAAGGTCTATCGTAACACATATGATTCTATACAAAGCAGTAACTCTAACAGGGAGAAAGTCACAAAACCAACACGTGGCAGAGAGGACATTAACCAACTGTCAGTCGAGGTTTCCAGTGCTGTGATCAAACACCACGACCAAAGCAGCTTGGGGAGGAAAGGGTTTATTCCGCTTATACTTCTACATCACTACTTCTCATTAAAAGGAAATTAAGATGGGAAATCAAACTGGGCCGGAACCTGGAGGCAGGAGCTGATGCAGAGGCCACGGAGGTGCTGCTTACTGGCTTGTTCATCATGGCTGGCTCACCACCAGCCCAGGGATGGCACCTCCCACAATGGGCTAGGCTCCCCCCCCCCCCCGCCCCCCGCCCCTCATCCATCACGAGTTAAGAAAATGCCCTATAGGACTATGTACAGCCTGATTTTTTTAGATCCTCTTTTAAAAATGAATTATTCTTATGTCCATTTGGTGTTTTGTCTATCTGTCTGTCTGTGTGAGCTGCCATGTGGTTGCTGGGAATTGAACCCAGGTACTCAGCAGAGCAGCCAGTGCTCTTTTTGTGTTTGCTTGTTTGTTGTTTTTTGTTTTTTGGATTTGGTTTGTTTGAGACAGGGTTTCTCTGTTTAGCCCTGGCTGTCTTGGAAGCAGCCAGGGCTCTTAACTCTGAGCCATCTCTCTAGCCCCAGTATAGCCTGATCTTATGGAGGCATTTTCTTGATTTATTTTTTGTTTGTTTGTTTTGGATTTGGTTTTTTCGAGACAGGGTTTCTCTGTGTAGCACTGGCTGTCCTGGAACTCACTCTGTGGACCAGGCTGGCTTTGAACTCAGAAATCTGCCTGCCTCTGCCTCCCAGAGTGCTGGGATTACAGGCGTGCTCCAGGCATTTTCTTAAAAAAAAACAAAAAAGTCAGGAATCCAGAACTGCAATCCATTTCAGTAGCAATATAAACCATTGCTCTAGCCGTTCCTCTCCACTGACGACACATCCTGGACTTATCTGCCTGTGTGTGAAAGAGCATATAAAGGTGTTTAATGCCACAGCATTGCTTGAAGAAGCAAAAGGCCGGAGATAATTATCAGAGATGCTTTCTCCTGCAGCAGATAGGAACCACATTATGCAGAGAGAAAAGGAGAGAGCTTGTAACACAGAGCTCTGAATGGGCTAGCTCTGTCAAATCCCTTCCCTCAGAGCTCAGGGAAGCCCATGGCAGAGGAGGCAGAAAGATTGGAAGACACAGAGGGGACAGAGGACACGGGGAGAACAAGGCCCTCTGAACCAAGAGAGCAAAGCTCGTGTGAACACACAGACTAAGGCTACAGGCAAAGGGCGGACACGGGGCTGGCCGGGTCCTCTGTGCATGCGTCACAGCAGTCAGCTCATTATTTATGTGAGACTCCTCGATGTGTGAATGAATGGGTCTGTCTTCTCTTGGGAATCTGTTTCAGTTGGGTTATCTCGTCCAACTTCGATGCAATGTTGTCTGGTTTTGTTTGTTTGGATGTTGTTTTGTTTGTCCTACTTTCTATGATTAGGATTTGCTGCTATTTCTTTGGAACCTGCTCTTTTCTTTTTTGTTTTCTTTTCTTTTTCTTTTTCTTTTTTGGTTTTTCTTTGGTTTTTTGAGACAAGGTTTCTCTGTGTAGCCCTGGCTGTCCTGGAACTCACTCTGTAAACCAGGCTGGCCTCAGAAATCCACCCACCTCTGCATCCCAAGCACTGGGATTAAAGACGTGCACCACCACCTCCCGGCAAGGTGAGTTTTTTGAAAAAAAAAACTATTTATGGTGTTTAATCTTGATTGTCACTATAACTGGACCTGGAATCAGCTGAAAGGCAGATCATGGGGTACCCCTGGGATGGTTATTTGAAATGTGTTGGTGACAAGGCCACAGCCATGTCACCAACCCTAAGGCCTCAGACCCATAAGAAATGGCAAGGCCTTTCTTCCTGGTCCAAGGGCAAGTGTTGATGGTGTGTGCAGAAAATGTCCGAGGCAGCCTTCTCCCCACCCCTCCCCTCAGCCCTGTGGTTCTAAGGCCTGAACGCGGCTCCCCAACAGAGACTGTTGCTGCCAAGGCCAGCCAACCCTGCCTCCTTCCGTGCTGTGCTGTATGCAGTCTCCTCAGCTCCCTGGGCGCCAGTGTATACTAAGCACACAGACTGTGGATGCTTGAGGTTTCTTCATCTTAGAGAGCCCAGCCCAGCCGATTGCAGCTTTTCTGTCTGTTTATATGGTTGTCTTTTCTTCATTCTCTCAACTCAGGCACATCCTTCCCTGAGGGCAGGGTAGATGAGGCACAGAAAGACTCAGAAGAAATCAATAGGAGTCACAGGCTGTGGGAATTCGCTTAGGGAGGTAGCTTAACATCAGGGTCATATGTTATTTGTTCTATGAAGCAGATTGGTTTTTTAAATTTATATGGGTGTGTATTTGTATTCAGTGTTATGTTTGCCTTTTGAAATGTCAGCTCTACTGTGACACAATCCATAGACCACATAGTTCATCCAAATGGTACAAGTGGCGTTTGCCATATTCACCAAATTGTAAGCCATCACCCCAACAACTTAGACCACTCTCGCCATTCCCCTCCTCCCCAAGCGCATGTCCACTAGCTGGTGTTTGCCCCGCCCGTCCACACCCCCACCCCCTCACCCCCGCCCTCTTCTCAGTCCTGCCTCTGTGGCTCTCTCTGCTTGTTGGACGAGGTGCTCCTCCTGTTCTCTCTTCCTGACAGTTGTCTTCCTGGACAAAGTTAATCCGCGTGTTCACCACAGCTACTTCTGCTTACTCGGCAGCAATGCAAACATCTCCAACTGTCACCACACTTTATTCAGCCTCGTTTCTATAAATGTGCTGTGGCAGTAACAAAGGACATCTGCCAACTTGCCATGGCCACTATCCTGAGCTGACGCGGGATCTCTCACTAGTTTCCTGCTGCATCCCCTCCAGCTCCATTTCTACCCATGCATTGCCTGCCACGGGGCAGCACTCTTCGCAGGGTCCAATCCTGGGACCACTATCTGTCTGTCTGTCTGTCTGCCTGCCTCTCTCTCTCTCTCTCTCTCTCTCTCTCTCTCTCTCTCTCTCTGTGGGTGTGTGTGTGTGTGTGTATCTCTCTTTCTCTCTCCCTGTGTACCTGCTATGGTACATGTGTGGCGGTCAGAGGACAACTTTGGAAAGACAGCTTTAGACCATCATGAGGTCTAGACATATAACTCAGGTTTTCAGGATTGGGCAGCCACAGCTTTTCCCTGCTGAGTCATCTCTCCGGTCCTCTGGTTACTTCTAGTACCTAATAAAATGTCAACACTATGTAAAGACTTGTCCTAGTGTATTGTGAGGGAATTATGACAAGAACTTCATTTCTTTCTCATGCTCTTTAGTTGGACAATGGCTAAATTTGCAGACTCAAAACCTGCAAAGGTAGAGAGACAACTGTGCTTGCCTGTATTCAACTTGAAACCTATTAACCAAATCTGTCTGTGCTATTTCTCAAAACCAAAGACTTGCGACCAAGTCTATATACGTAGACTCTTTCACCCACTTATGTCCTTCCCAAATCAAGGTGTGATATCGATTTCCCATTTTTTTAAAGCCATAGCAGCTCCTAAGACTGCCCCAAGCTTTGATGGAAATTGGCTATACAATGGTGGGGTTAGACCACCAAAGCACACCAGTCTGCTTTGTTCTCTTGGGATGCTGACTCTAGGACGGCAGCTAACAAGTTGTCAGGCTAGTGCCCTGTGGGAAGCCACGTAGACAGGGAGTGAGGTCTGAGCACCATAGCGCCCACTGGGCTTCCAGGCAACTGGCCATGTATGTAAACTATCTTGAAAAGGAGCCTTTAGGCCTGGGTTATCTCTGCCAATGCCCTGTAGGACACATGTGGCCACTGAGTCACGAGGAATAGAGAACTGAAGGACTTACCAGAAATCGGCTCTTGCTTGGTGCTAGAAATAGAGCTCTGTGGGGAGTGCTTGCTATGTGCACAAAGGGAAGGGTTTGATGCCCAGGTGTGCAAAATGAAGACATAGAAGGAATTGAATCAATTCAGGAGGCAGAGGCACGCAGACCTCTGAGTTCCAGGCCAGCCTGGTCTACAAGGCAAGTTCGAGGGCTACACAAAGAAAAAAACCTAAACAAACAAACAAATAATTGAATCAAGAGGAGAGGAGAAAAAGGTTCCAACCTCCTCCAAAGCAGGATCCGAAACTACATTCACGCACCACTTAAAAACAGGAAAGTTCTGAGAAAAATGTCTTGTTTGGAAGGGGGTTAGTTTGGGTCTGGTATTGCTCAGGTTGGCCTTAAACTCTCTGTGTATGGATGGCCACGGAGACGTATGGCTTTGAAATCCTCATCCTCCACCCTCCACCTCCAAAGGACTGGGATTGCAGAGGCAGTATATCGCCATTCTCAGCTGAGAAGAGTGTCTTAAGTGATTCCACCTTTGTGCAACCAACCATGTGCACACATGTAAAGCTAGACAGCTAAGATGTCAATAGGAAATATACTCTTAGAGGACGTCTGTAAAATCATGTGAGGCCCGTCTTTATTAAATAGTACATATTACTTCCTTCCTCTGGAAGTTACTCCGTATCAGTAATGGAAACTCATTCTAGGACTCATAACTCCCCACCAGCTTTCTTTATCTAGTTAAGTAATTCAGCAAGAGTGGACACTATAGCTCGCTTTGAATGCTGGACACTTTAGGATAAACACTTATCAGTGGACACCAGGGACAAGAGTCATCAGGCTGAGAGAACTCTGTTCACTAGAGTGGTGGCTGTAGCAGGCTGGAGAGATGGCGTGGGTAATGAGTTCAGTACCCAGAACCCATATCGTATATAAAACACTGGGGATAATGGCCCAGCACTTCCCCAGGGCTGGGGAGGCTGAGACAGGCAAGATCTCTGAGGCTCACTGGCTAGCCCCAGGAGATGGGGGGATGGAGACAGGAGGGTCCTTGGGGCTTAGAGGCCTGCCTTACAAAGCTTAAGAAGCATAAAATACACAGGACAGAACGCTGCTCCCAACGCAATGAGCTATCCCAACTGATTGCTCACGGCCATCACAGATAGAGCCAAGCGTGGAACAAGAGACCCTGTTTCAGACAAGATAGAGAGCAGGAAGCCACCCCTGAGGTCATCCTCTGACCTCCAACATGTGTGCCATGGCATGTGCATGCCTGTATGCATACAAACACACATGTACACACATGGAGATGAAAGGGAAAAAGAAAGGAGGGGGAGAGAGGGAGGGAGGGAGGGAGGGAGGGAGGGAGGGAGGGAGGGAGGGAGGGAGGGAGGGAGGAAGGGTGGATGGCTCCAAAGGAATGATACCTGGGGATGTCCTCTGGCCTCTGTATACACCTCAGTACCCCCTCCCCCTTTCCCTCTTCCCCCTTCCCCTACAGAAGAGATCAGGAATCAGGGCCTGGAGAGCTTGCTCAGCAGTTAAGAGTACTGGGGACCTGTTCATCCTCCAGGGGAGGATTCAATTCACCCGCCAGGCAGCACATGGCCACCTATAATTCCAACCCTAGACAACCTGATCCCTTCCCTTGGCCTCTGTGGGTATGAGGCATCCATGTGGTGCTCAGACATGAACTCGCATAAAATAAAATAATAAAATGCAAAAGATTTATAAAAGGAAATTAAAGATGATACCTCCATTGTACTCTCAATCTGACGATGTATACCTCCCAGAGACAACTATATTTTCTTGTTAAACTTTTAAAAATTACATTTACTCTGTGTGCGTGTAGTATTGAGTTCACATATGCACACATGTGATGATGTTAGGAATCAAACCCAAGACAAATGGCTAACTGAGCTGTCTATTTAACATATGAAAGCAGACCCAGCTACCAAATCTTCAGGACCCCTCAGTCCCTACCTGTTACAGGGCATGGCTGGCACACCCTGCCCCCTACCCTAAACTTCTCAGGCCCAGGACTGAGACTGCGCCTCCTCCAGCTGCCCTTTCCTGTATAATATAATCTAGCCATCTTGGTCCTTTCATCTCTTCTCTTCTCTTCTCTTCTCTTCTCTTCTCTTCTCTTCTCTTCTCTTCTCTTCTCTTTTCTTTTCTCTTTTCTTCTTCTTCTTCTTCTTCTTCTTCTTCTTCTTCTTCTTCTTCTTCTTCTTCCTCCTCCTCCTCCTCCTCCTCCTCCTCCTCCTCCTCCTCATCCTTTTTAATGTTCTTTACCCTCCTGGCTTCTTGGTCTCTTGACTCTGCCCTCCCCTCATCTCCTCACATGGTCCAGCTCAGGGTCGTGCTCAGTCTGGACTCACCCAGACGCCCTTGTCTCTGGCTATGTCCTCCCATTGTTTTTAAAGATGTATTTATTTATTATATGTGAGTACACTATAGCTGTCTGCAGACACTCCAGAAGAGGGCATCAGATCTCATTATGGATGGTTGTGAGCTACCATGTGGTTGCTGGGATTTGAACTCAGGACCTTACCGCTGAGCCATCTCTCCAGTCCCTTTGTTCTCCCTTTTATTGACAATAAACTTTCCCCTCCACCATACCTAGGAGCAGTCATGTCCTTCTTTCTAATTTCTCATTTTCTTTCTTTCTTTCTTTCTTTCTTTCTTTCTCTTTCTTTCTTTCTTTGTGTTATTATTTTGGATTTTTTTTTCTTTTTTGGATTTAGTTTTTTTCGAGACAGGGTTTGTCTGTGTAGCCCTGGCTGTCCTAGAACTCACTCTGTAGACCAGGCTGGCCTCAAACTCAGAAATCCGCCTGCCTCTGCCTCCCAAGTGCTGGGAAAGTCACCACCACCCGGCTTTTTTTTTTTTTTTTTTAACTGTGAAGATTTCAAAAGTGTTTCAACCTGTCTTTCCCTCATGTCTTCCCCTTTACCTCTGTTTGTGCGTTCACCTAAGAACATGAATGGATGGGTTCTGCGTGTGTGTGTGTGTGTGTGTGTGTGTGTGTGTTATATACATATGGAAGTGAGTAGTATACATCTGTGTGGCATGGGCATGTACCCCTATGCATAGAGGCCAGAGAAGGGACACCCTGTGCCCTGCTTTCATTTGCACGAGACAAGGTCTTCTCCTGAACTGGAGCTAAGCCAACTACCAGAAAATCCCAGGACCATCTGCCGCAGCCCCACCATGGCCCTGGGGCTGCAGGGCTGCATTGCCACACCTGGCTTTTTACATGGGTTTGGGGATTTGAACCTGCATTCTCATGCTTGCAAATGCTCTTACCTACTGAGCTATTTTCCCAGTCCTGCTGAATTGGAAGACCCAGGTGGATGTGGAGAGAGAAAGTAAGGATAAAATTTGTTTTTACGTCAGACTGGGGATCTTACTGGCCAGGCACGGGTCTAGTATCACAAGGCTCTGGGTTCAACTCCTAGTGTTAGGGGAAGAAAAAAAAATGGAGCAGGGAAAAGTCTTGATTAAAGTATGCAGGATAATCCAAGTGAAAATGAAATAATTGGCATCTTGAGTCAGATTTAAATAATTCATTTTCATTAGCGTGATTTGAATGAGAATGACCCCCGCAGGCTATGTTTGAACATTTCTCTCTCTTTTTTTTTTTTTTCCAAGGCAGGGTTTCTGTGTATAGCCCTGGCTGTCCTGGAACTCACTTTATAGATCAGGCTGGCCTCGAACTCAGAAATCTCCCTACCTCTGCCTCCCAAGTGCTGGGATCAAAGGCGTGCGCCACCAACGCCCAGCTATGTTTGAATGTTTGGTCCCAGTGTTTGGAACTGTTTGGAGACAGTTAGGGAGGTGTGATCTTGTTGGTGTGGGCGTGGCCTTGTTGGTGTGGGCGTGGCTTTGCTGGAGTAGTTGTAGCAACTCAACTACAGGAAACCAGAGGTCAACTCAGGTGTTGTCCCTCAGGAGTCCTCATTCGTGTTTTGAAGTTCTGTCTCTCATTGGCTTGGATATTTTCAGGGAAGCATACTGGCCAATGAGGACCAGAGATCCCTCTGTCCCTGCCTCCCCAGCTCTGGGATTGTAAGTCCCACCACACCAACTCTCAGGGAGAGGCTAGGGAGTCTACACGGCTAGCACTTTACCTAGCTCTCCAGCTCTCAATCTGAACTGAACCTCTAACGTCATGAAATGTTCATGGTATAATTTATGGCTTTTCAACCTCGTTTTAATTTGGGTGACTAAGTAACACTTGCTGAGTTATTATATAAAATACAAATTTAGTGGTGCAAAAAACATATGCTTGCCTAGTATAATTGGACTTAATGGCTATCGAAAGCCTTCCTTCTGCTTTTGTCTGAAAACATAATCCCAATTTTGGGGGCAAAACTGCCAATTTACCTGATTTAGTTTTTTTTTTCGTTTCACTTCTCAGAGTTGCTTGGAGGGAAATAGACTCAAGACCTACCAAGAGAGAGCCACGGGCAGGAACGCTGTGGAGCATTCCTGTAATTTTATACCTCCATATGTATTTTAAATGTATTTGGTATATTAAATGTTATAGGAATATAGTTCAGTGGAAGAACACGTGCCTAGCCTGTGAAAACTTCTGAGAGCTGAACCCCCAACACTTCAAAGGTCAAACAGACACACAAGGAAACGATTGGACTTTCCTTACCCTGGCAACAGGCTTCGGTCATCCATGCATGGCAGTCCACACCCGCCCTCTTCTGGATTCTTCCATGTGGTCAGCTCAGATATCTGCCATATGTAAGTCTCCTGGTGGCCTCCTTCCCGTGGGATGGCTACATACAACCTACTTGATCACAACTGCTGACCCCAGAGAGAATGTGATGTCTCTGAGGGTAAAGGCATCCGCTGTGAAGCTTCAACAACCTAATTTACAGGTGCTAGAAGGAGAAAACTGACTCCTGCAAGCTGACCTCTGACCTCCACGCAGACACGATGGTACACACATGACCTCCTCTCCATAATACAATAGAATACACTGAAATGCCATTTAAAAGGAAAGGGGGGAAGGCACCCCTTTAATCCCAGCACTTGGGGAGCAGAAGCAGACAGCCCCTCTGGGAATTCATGGCCAGCTGGTCTACATACAGAGTGAATTCCAGATCAGTCAGGACTGAACATAGAAACACCGTCTTGAAGACAAACAAAGAAAAATAACTATAAACAAGCCATGACAGACAGAAGGTTGGGACTGGCCTAGTTATAAATTTAATAAGATCCTGCTTCAAAGGAAGTATGTTTTAAAGGGTTGGGTATGATCTCAGTAGAATCGTGCTTACCTAACATAGTCAAAGCTTTGGTTTGATCTCAGTATTTCAGCCAACCAATCAAAATGATTCCCTAAAAAAATACATCACAAACGTACATTGTGGATTTCCCCCAGAAACCTGCCAGGCCAAGGGCTACAATGTTCAGCCACTCCAGAGAGACCTCAAGGTCAAACCGAGAAAACTTTGACAAGAAGGCTCTACCCAAGCCAGGCGATGGTGGTGCACACCTGTAATCCCAGCACTCTGGGAGACAGAGGCAGAGCGGATTTTTGAGTTCGAGGCCAGCCTGGTCTACAGAGTGAGTTCCAGGATAGCCAGGGCTATACAGAGAAACCTTGTCTCAAAAAAATCCAAATCCAAAAAAAAAAAAAAAGGCTCTGCCCTAGCCTTCAAAACAGTGCGTGTTTTACACAAAACTCTTCAGACACCTTGGACTCCCTCAGAGCATTGCGAGGGTGTGCGGAAGACCTGGCTGCTTTCTTCTTTCACTGTAGAACATCTTCCCCTAACAGCCCACCTCGCCACCTGTTCTAGCACCTCTTGTCCTTGGGCTGCAAAGGAAAAGTGAGTCAGAGGTTAGGGGGTCTCCACCGTAGAACACTGGACTTGGGTTAAGCCAACAGGAAGTCTTTGTTAGCCATCTGGCAAGCACACTGGGTCAGGACCCCAGTGTGGCACTGAGTCTCTCTCAGGGTGAGCTTCAAAGAACAAAGTCTGTATCCTGGCTCGCCATACTTCAGTTAGCAAGAACAGTCAGCTAGAAGCGGAACTACGAAAGCCAAAAAGCAAGATTTAGGGGCTTTCCAAGAACTATGGACATTGACGGATTGGGTCTTTGTTTTTTGATCGGGCTGGTGGTGCTGTCTCCATGCTGAGTGTTATGGCCTAAACGGCACTTCCAACATGGAGTCAGTTGTGCTGAAGTCTGGGGTGGGGGTGGGGGGCGGGGCACAAAAGTCAGGAGCCTGTTATAGCCATGACCCCTCTAGTCTCAGATTCCGCAAATACATTCTGTGAACTGAAGAGCACAAGTTTTCTCCTTTCTCTCTTCACTTTTCTCTCTTCACTCTTGGAACTCTGGAAGCAGAGAGGGCAAGAGCCAGACTCTGCCTTTGCTCCTTCTTCCCAGACTCCGTCTCTCTTTCCTTCTCTCTCTCTCTCTCTCTTTCTTTCTTTCCTTCCTTTTCTTTCCTTTCTTTTCTTTCTTTCTTTTTGGTTTTTCGAGACAGGATTTCTCTGTGTAGCCCTGGCTGTCCTCGAACTCACTCTGTAGATCAGGCTGGCCTCGAACTCAGAAATCTGCCCTTGCCTCTGCCTCCCAAGTGCTGGGATTAAAGGCCTGCGCCACCACTGCCTGGCTTCTCTCCTCATTTCTTTACTTGCCTTTTCTCTTTTTCAGGACAGGTTCTCATGTATCCCAAGCTTGCCTTGAACTAGACATCAAGCCAACGGTGACTTTGAATCTCTTTTCCTTCTGCTTCCTGCATCTGAGTCCTGGGGTCACAGCCATGTGTCACCACACCCCAGTTTATGCAGTGCCAGGACCCCATGCTTCCTAGGCAAGCAACTATACTACCTTCCTAGACCACCTAACTAATCTAGATGTGGTGGTTTAAATAGGTTTGGCCCCCATAGACACATGTGTTTGAATGCTTGGCCTCAGAGAGTGGACCCACTAAGAGGTGTGGCCTTATCGGAAGAAGTGGGGTTTTGTTGGGGAAGTGCATTGCTGTGTAGGTGGGCTTTGAGGTCTCCTATGCAAAGTTGTGCAGTGTGGAATCCAGTCTCCTCCTGGCTGCTTTCAGATCAGGATATAAAACTCTTCTCTCCTCTATCACCATGTCTGGCTGCAAGCTGTCATTAACCCCCAACCCCCCTTCATGATGATAATTGACTAAACCTCTGAAACTGTAAGCTGGCCCGAGTGAAATGTTTGCCTTTATAAACTCAGTCATGGT